>NC_141319.1:7737500-7855000 GCF_037954325.1 Fistularia commersonii | reverse complement strand
GCAACAACGGGCCCTGCTGCTTCTCCTGAGATGGACCTCCATCTGAGAACCAGAGAGAGTGAAGGGGTGGACACTCAGCTGGAGAACCAGGAGCCCAGGGGAATCTTCACAGCACATAGCATCTAAGACTGCTTCTGAAGGAACACCAGAGGATCTTTTGCTGTGACATCATGGAGTCTAACTTCCTGTTAATCATCCACCCGTTCGTCCTCTCGTCCTGCAGAACATTTGGTCTTCAGCTGGGAGAGGAACTAGGCGGGAGGACCTGAGGAGAACCCAAGCAGGGAACCTTGAGCTGGCCCAGACCGGAGAACGAGGGGAGAACCTGGAGCCTCCTGCCGACCTCTGTGACATCTCCTCCAGAGGGGCCTCTCAGCTCGCTGACCACCTGATGGTCTACACTCCGATGGTTCTGCTCTCCAAGACCAGAGCGTCAACCTTCTCAGAAGTAATCTATTACTCACAGGTTCCTGGAGGGGCGGCGTGTCTGGGGATGCTGGTGGAGATGAGGGGCAGAGGAGGCTCCAGGGGCTCCTCATCCTCCAGAGATCTCTCCTCGGGCCGGTTCCAGGACCTTCTGCCGGGGTGAAACGTGGCGTCCTGAAACGGGAGGAGCTCCGGAGGACATCTGGACGCGGGGGGGTCGAAATTTCCTCTGAGGTGGAGATGTGGGTGGGGGTCGCCATGGGAGAACCTCCCGTCTTCTCGCCGAAGGCCTCTACGGGACTCGACGCGGAGGTCACCTTCTGGCGGGTCCGTCAGTCTGGCGCCGCCCGGCGCTGGTCCACCAGGAGGCCAGCTCAGGTCCAGGTTCTCGTCCATCTCCACCGGGGCGCTCAGCCAGGAACCCGAAGAACACGGGGGAGCTACCAAGCCTGACGACCACGCAGCAGGGCGGCCGGAGGTCTTCACTCTGAAGGAATCCATTCTGTGGAGGTTCTCCCCTTAGGGGGCGGAGCCTGGGGGGGGGGGGGGCAGAACCTAACAGACCAGAGCGGGAGCTCAGATGGAAACCAAAAGATCTGCTCTCGCCTGAGAAAAAGCAAAATGGAGGCCTCGCCGGAGATCGACCCGCCCACCCTGACTCACTCACCGGGAATGCAGCCGACGCACCTGGAGACGCTGGAGGAGCCCGGCAGGACCCACGGACCAGGAGGTCCAGGCCCAGGAGGTCCAGGCCCAGGAGGTCCAGGCCCAGGAGGTCCAGGCCCAGGAGATCTAGGAAATAACCCTTGCCCTGGACCGCAGCACGACAAGCACCACAACTCACAACCTGTTCCAGGGCGGCAACCAGGAAGTCACCTGGGCCACTGACTGCGCTCCAGGGTTAACTGTTTCCTCCCCACACACACACACACACACACACACACACACACACACACACACACACACACAGAGCGCTGACTCCTTGCGCACACACATGCATGCACACGCATGACTTCATTACCTGTCATGCTGAAATGCTGCTAGCTGTTAGCAGCTTTCCAGCTGAGGTCAAGTGAACATTGAAAGTACCCTAACCCTGAAGGTTTCCAGATGTTGAAGATGTTCTGGTGACAATGGAGACGTCAGCAACCTGCTGTCAATCACCTCGTGCCTTTATTTCAAGCGTTAGCATGTTAGCGGGTAGAAGCTCGGGGCCTCGGCAGGTTCGGTTACAGAGAAGATCCGGACGTCGACGACTTCACGCCGCGGGTCGGAGTGCAAACAAAGATCAGAATAGGTCACAGGTCACAGGTCACAGGTCACAAGACATACAAGACGACGTAGCGCAGCAGAGCCATGATCTTCAGAGCGCCGCCCCCTGGTATCTGCTCTGAAGGCCTGCCGGCAGCTCAAGGTTCCCCACGTCCTGACGCTCCACCACCTCTCTACAGGTAGATGAGGCTAACCAAGTGTCCTGCTAACTCATGCTGACTCTTCTCCTTCTGCTAACGGTTCCTCTGCTACCTTCACTCACTCATCTGTTTGTCCTCCTTTGTCGTCAGCCTCTTCAAAGATGGCGAGCCTCGGTTGTAACCAACTCGTGGGAGGAGCTCATTTAAGCTAGTAGCTGCCTCCTGGCCAAAGGCTTGTCCTTCCGATGTTCTCCGAGGAGACCTCGGCGTCTCCCGGAGACTCCCGAAGATCTTTGACCTGGAGTCGCCCGCTCGTCCTCGTAGAGGTTCTGAGAAAAGGTCGATCTTGGTCAGGGTCCGGACTTCCGCGAAGGCAGAAGTACGGAGGTTCTCCGCCCCGCCGGCTCCCGTCCCCTCAGTGGGACTGGGATGGGTTTGCTCTGGAGGGCGTGGCCTTGCGAGCGGTGACGGAGTAGACCTTCATGGAGGTCTGGGTCAGGACCGACCCGGGGCCACGAGCTGGCTTCTTACAAGCGGCCACCTGAAGGACCTCCTGCCGGAAGCCCCGGCTGACCACGCAGTAGAGCAGGAAGTTGGTGGTGGAGTTGAGGTTCTGCAGCATGTTGGCCAGGTCTCCGGCCACGTTGATGGGGAGGCTGTAGTCGTTGCGGTCAAAGTTCTCCGTGTTGTAGGCGGTCCTCAGGATGCAATAGGTGACGAAGCGGGGGAGGCTGAGCACGATGAAGGCGGCGGAGACGGCGCCCAGGAGCAGGACGGTCCTCCTCAGAAGGCCCCTGGTGCTCCGCCCCCGCACGAAGCGGCGCTCCTCCTCGGAGAAGAGGTCGCCGGCGCGACAGAGGAGGCAACCGATGAGGTAGTTGAAAACCATGACGAGCACGATGGGGATCCCCCCGGACAGGAAGGTGGTGACCCACACGATGGCGGTGGTGTAGGTCTCGTCGCGGTAGTGACACTTGGTCGTGGTCACCATCTCCCCGTCCAACGTGACGTTGAAGGGCGTGACCGCGTTGATCCAGCCGAGCGGCACCGAGGCCACGTGGGACGCCAGGACCACGGCGGCGCAGACCAGCCTGGTCACCCACGGCCGGGAGAAGTGCCGCTTGGCCGCCGCGCTGCGGAGGACCAGGTAACGCTCGATGGTGAACGCCACCACGATCCAGGAGGAGCTGTAGAGGGAGCCGTACTGCAGGAACCCCAGGATGCTGCACCAGGGCTCGGCGTTCCAGAAGGGCCACGGCAGCCAGAAGGTGAGGGTCAGGTCCAGCAGGATCACCCACACCAGGTAGGAGGTGTCCACGACGGCCAGGCAGCTCAGGTAGACCACGGCCGTGTCCGACATGCCGCACCTCCGGAAGCAGATCATGTAGAAGGTGAAGAGGTTGGCTGCAAGAACACGAGGCGTGGTGAGCGGAGGCGGTGACGGCGTCCGCACCTTCTCCGGCGACGTGCACGTTCCCCGAGAGAGCGCATCTCCAAGGTAGGAGCAAAGTACCTTCCTCCAAAGGGAGGGCGCTTTCTCGGTCCGTCTTTTTGTAGGATGGCGGAGTGAAACCGTTACCTTAGCACACACAAGCTTAGCTAGCTTAGCACACGCAGGGAGCGGTTTGACAGCTACTCCAGTGATTGATCTCATTGGATTCATGACTAATGAGGCGGCAGCTCCGCGGGGAGGCGTCGGGAGGCTACGCTAACACTTCCCGACACGACCCGGATCGATCTGCGATCCCGTCGCCGAGCAGAAGGTTGGGTTGACGGGCAGCGGAGACGCCCGGCTGCAATTCAGAGAGCGGAAGCTCGCCAGGTGTTCAACCGTCCCCAACTCTCCCACACACTCCCCCTCTTATGTCCCTTCACTGGCATCAAGTCCAAGACCCTGGTGCTCGTCTACCGGCCGGTGAACGGGACGGCCCGTCTTATCTCCAGGATGTGGTCCAGCCACATGTTCCTACCCGTCCCCTCCGATCCTCCGGGCGACCGTCCACCCGTCACTCAGAGCCCCGGCCGCCGATCCAACCGGTGTCGGCTCTTCTCGGTCTTGGCGACTCAGTCCACTGGTTGACTGAACTCCCCAAAAAGGTCAGAACGGCACCTTTCGCCGTGAGCTGAGAACACAGCTCTTCACCAAGCACCACCTACCCTTTTTATATTTGTATTGTCCAGGACTACAGATGGAAATTAGCTATGAGCTACAATCTGGTCCAAACATCTCTGCCTCTCTGCTTCATGTATTTGTACACTGTCCTAATAAACTTCTAAACAAACAAACACTGATCTCACTTTGCCCACAACACCCCTGGAAAACAAAGACTACTGGTACTTCGGATCTTCTCTGACTGAATTGCACTTCTTCTAAGTCGCTTTGGATAAAAGCGTCTGCTGAACGACGGTCATGTGACATAATGTCATGCAATCCATAACCACATCCGTCCCGTTAGCATCTTCGTTAGCATTGCTAGCGTCGTCGGCCGGACGCCACGACTGACCTGGAATTCCCAGAATGCAAAGCAGCGGGTAGTAGATCTTCTGCACGGTGACCAGCGCGGCGGCGCCGGCGCCGGCGTCCTCCATGTCGGCGTCACTGGCGGCCTGTCGTCATATCGCCAGGGAGACGGGTCAAAGGTCACATGACGAGAAGACGGTACCAGGAGAAAACTAGCGCGAGACCAGGAAAGGAAAGGAGGTGGAGAGGAAGAAGAAGGAGTAAAAAGAAGAGAGGAGCGAGCAGAAGATGAGGAGCAGCCAGAGCATCGCGCTGGACCTCCACCTTCACCAGAGTCCAGGATGCATCCGCCGTCAACGCCGCTCTGGTCTCCACGGCGACCGGCGCCAGCTGTCCGTTTACGGCCGGGCGCCGCCCCTCCTCGAACGCGGACGTCTCGGCCTTCCGTGCACGTGTCCGTCTCCCGTGCACCTGCAGGGGCGGGGCTCGTGCCGCTCCCTGATTGGCCGGAGCCTCCCGGCGGGGAAACCCCAGGATGTAAACATTGGCTGATCCTTCCATCGCAAGGGATTTACCTCCAAAAAGTAATGAAGTCACAAACCTCAGAGGATGAAGAGCGTCGCTGCGATAATTAAGGACGGATAATTAGAACAACTCAAGCCCAGGAGGACCAGGAGGACCAGGAGGAGCTGGAGGAGCTGGAGGCTCCAGGAGGACCAGGAGGAGCTGGAGGCTCCAGGGCGGCTGGAGACCAAGCTCTCAATCAATATACATGATGTTCCTGCACCTCCACCCCCGCAGCACTATTGATCCACCAGGCAAACACTGATGGACAAAGAGGGGGGGCGGTGAGGTGGAAGAACGGCCCCGGAGGTCCAGGATCTCCATCGTCTGGACCACATCTGCTCCAGGATCCGCGACCCCCCCGACCACAGCACCAGCACAGAGTTAAAAACTTTATTGTTTTATCAACTTCTTTTTTCAAAGCAATAAAATTCTTCATCAACAAAACCAGTTAAAGATGTTAAAAAAACAGGAGAACCCTCCAAGAACCTGAACCCCCAGGAGAAGACAGCAGGAGGCTCCACACGAGGGAACAGAGGAGGTTCCACAGGTCTGGTCCTGCGTTCTGAACAGCGACGGAGCACTTTCTCAGGAGAACCATGGAGCCCCCAGGACTGCAGGAGGTACAGGGTTCAGGAGGTTCAGGAGGTTCAGGGGGTTCAGGAGGTTCAGGAAGTTCAGGGGGTTCAGGAGGTTCAGGAGGTTCAGGGGGTTCAGGAGCCTCAGGGGGTTGAGGAGCCTCTAAGGTTCAGGAGCCTCAGGAGGTTCAGGGGGTTCAGGAGGTTCAGGAGGTTCAGGAGCCTCAGGAGGTTCAGGGGGTTCAGGAGGTTCAGGGGCTCGGACAAAGTAGACAAGGTCCCTCTGCAGAACATGACAGGCCGGTGACGGCGCCCCGAATCTTCACGGTCTTCATCTTATGCAGGAGAAGGTCGAAACATGGCGAAGCAAATAAACGAAAAGGAGCTTTTTTTTCTTATCTACAGGAAGGAGCCGGACCCTCGGCTCCCGCTCGGGGCTCAGGAGGTCCAGACCTGAGGAGCTCCTCAGAGGTTGTCCCCGGGCTGGTACTGGGGCTCGGTGGCGGTGAAGTAGTCCTCCAGGAAGGCCTGCAGATACTCGAAGGTGGGCCGCTCCTCGGCCTCCTTCCTCCAGCACTGCAGCATGAGCTCGTGCAGGGACGGCGGGCAGTCCTGAGGCGCCGCCATCCTGTAGCCGCGCTCCACCTGCTCCAGGACCTCGCGGTTGTTCATGCCTGGGAGGAGAACCATCACACGCAACGTCTGACCGGACCCACGGCGCCCCCTAGTGGCCGCCGGAGGAACGGCGGGCAATGCCAGTTTCGATAGGACAGAAACAGCAGCTACAAACTGATACACTTATTATAGAATAATATACTTGTAAGAAAATAATATACTTATTAAATAATACACTGATTATAAAATAATACGCTGATCAAATATTACACTGATTATAAAATAACTTGATTATAAAATAATATACTTATTATATAATACACTGATTATAATACGCTGATTTAACATTATACTGATTACAAAATAATATATATTAAATACTATACTGATTATAATACGCTGATTCAATATTATACTGATTATAAAAATAATAGGCTGATTAAATAATGACTGATTATAAAATAATAACGATTATAAAATAATAATTACAAATAAATAATGATCAAACATTTCACAAGAATATAATTAGTAATATGAACATCTACGGACTAATTATATGTTAATGACGATAAAAAGAGTAATATGATGGGGATAGTGTGTGTGTGTGTGTGTGTGTGTGTGCATGTGTGTGTGTGTGTGTGTGTGTGTGCGTGTGTGTGTGCGTGTGTGTGCGTGTGTGCGTGTGTGTGTGTCAGACCTGGGTAAGGCACGCGTCCCTTGGTGACCAGCTCAGTGAGCAGGATGCCAAAGGACCAGACGTCGGACTTGATGGTGAACCTCCCGTAGAGCGCCGCCTCGGGCGCCGTCCACTTGATGGGGAACTTTGCTCCTGCGGACGCGGCGAGGAGAGGGTCAGGGAGAAGGTCAGGGAGAAGGTCAGGGAGAAGGTCTGGGAGAAGGTCTGGGAGAAGGTCCGGGTCCAGACGTGTCCCGGGCGGCGGGGGCGGAGCCTACCTTGGCGGGCGGTGTACTCGTTGTCCTCGATGAGGCGGGCCAGGCCGAAGTCTGCGATCTTACACGCCAGGTTGTCTCCGACCAGGATGTTGGCGGAGCGAAGGTCTCGGTGGATGTAGTTCATCCTCTCGATGTAGGCCATGCCTGCCGCCACCTGCGGGGGCGGCGCCGCAGGGGAACGTCAGGAGAACTTTCCAGAACTTTCCTCCGCCGGGCTTCTGGAGAGCCGGAACCTCTGCGGCGGAGGTTCTCCCGCAGCCAGGGGTTCTCGGCTCAGGTTTCAGGAGGTCAGAACCCCCGAGGAGAACGTCTGCTGGAGTGAAGAACTATCCAGAACAGCCACTTCTGAAGAGTTCTCCCCTGGCGGGTTCTGACGTCAGCCAGAGCAGAACATCATGACCGGAGCAGAACCGGGAACCGGCCTTCATAAAGCTGGAAGTGGGCGGAGCTTCCACACCTCATTAGAGGAACGTCAGGCTCTTCAAGTTAAAAGCCTCTCGGACCAGGGAGTCGCGCTTCCTGTCCGGATCGGACCTTACCGGACCAGGGGCCGAAGGTCCGGCCCAGATCGGACCTTACCGGACCAGGGGCCGAAGGTCCGGCGGGGGTTCTGAGGGACACGTACCTGTGCGGCCATGTCCACCAGATTGGGCAGCTTCAAGCCTCGACCTTCTCCGTCCTTCAAGAACTCCAGGAGACTTCCTGTGGAGAGGAGGAGGTCGGACATCGGGGGAGGAACACACGTCGGACCTTCAGCTGGAACACATCAGAAATCCGAAACCGGCGGAGAACCTCGTGGCTCCTACCTTTGCCCATGTACTCCGTCACGATGTAGATGGGCTCCTCGGACACCACGGCGTAGAGCTGCACCAGCTTGTGGTGTCGCAGCTTCTTCATGATCTGGGCCTCCTCCAGGAAGGACTCTGGCGACATGGTGCCGGGCTTCAGGGTCTTCACCGCCACCTTGGTGGTGCCGTTCCACGTCCCTGGAGAACATGTGCACACACACATATCAGTGCGTGGCGGATCAACGCGTTGAGAAGGTCAGGGGAGACGTCTGTTAGGACGAGGAGGTGAGCATGCGGGGTGGGGGTGGGGTGGGGGGTGGGGGGTCAGGAGGTTCTGGTTCTTCTCCTGCTTTGAGGTCCAGAGGGGACTCTGGTCTGTAGGAGCTTTGGAGGCCAGCAGAGAATCTAGCAGGGATCTGAGGACCGACCCCGGAGAGGACAATGGACCGACGCCCCGATCGATAAGATCCTGATCGGCTGACCCATCGGGCGACGGTGGTCTCGGAGCTGAGGATCTACGGGAGGCTGAAGTTCTCCACGACGGAGGTGGCGCCGTCTCCCGGTGGACCAGCCACCGCGGCCTGGTGGTTTAGATGTTTTCAGAGCGATCGGCGGCGGGTTCCGGCGGATCCGGGGTCCCTTACCGTAGAAGACCTCGGCAAAACATCCCGTCCCCAGCTTGACCTCCAGCTGCAGAGTGTGTCTGCTGACCTCCCAGGCGTCGTGGGCCAGGCCCAGCGTGTTGGGGGTGACGTTCTCGCACGCCAGCGTTAAGTGAAAGCACAGACCGTCTGCTCGCTCTGGGGTTCAGGGAGGAGGGAGGGCACACAGGGTTAAAGGGGAACATGCACCGAGTGAACGTGGAGGACGCCGTCCTCCGACCCCCCGCGGATCCTCCCGTCCTCCGAGCTTCCACCCGGTTCCTGAGGTTCCCGCCCCCCCGGCGTCCTCCACGCCGTCTCCGCGGCGACGGTCCGTACCCATCCAGACCTCCCCGAACTGCCCGTTCCCCAGACGCTTGAGGAGCTGCAGCGACTCCCGCGGGATCTCCCACACGTCCTTGGTCTTCACGGACAGGTCGGCCAGGCGAGGCATGCCCTTGTGGCAGGGGACCGCCAGGCGGCAGCAGAGCCCGGCGGCGCGGTCTGATCGCGGCCAGAAGGTCAGCAGAAGAAGAGCGACACACAGGAGAAGACTTAGAGAGGAAGAGGAAGGCAACCAGAGCAGGAGAGCCACAACTGAAGCTGCTGAAGGCCCGACCTTCACTGGGGTTCAATCACAGAACAAACCCCCGGCACCAGGAGACCTTGCTGAGATGTTCTAAAATGTGCGAACCCGACAAGACCACGGAGACCAGGGGCCTTCAAAGGTCAGCTGGGTGGAACCTTCTTCAGGTGAAAAGAAGAGCCCTCTGTGGAACAGCAGTGTTTGAACAGGACAGGAGATCAACCATCTGGATGATCTGACCCCCCCCTAGACTGTGTGTTTTCCTGTCATCGATCCAGCTGGTGGACCAGGGGGATGTTTGTGCTGATTGCTCCTAGAAGCAGAAGAAGCCTTGTGTTTACACGGGGTGATAAGGGCTGAAACTCATTCAGCCATCAAATCCTTGATGGCCTGCAGCGAGTCGCCTTCTGGACAGCAACACTCGCTACCAGGATGTGAGCTTTCTAAGCTGCGCGTCTGTACGGAGTCCGTTCTCGCTGTAAACAACAGCCTCAGATGTTCTCAAAGTTCTAACTCAAGCTCTTGAAGCGCGGCTTACAAAGGAAGGTGGCAGAGAAGCAACAGAAGCCCTGAAAAGAGGGGAGGTTACTGTTCCAGAAGGTGCCGTGTCCAGCCTGGGGAGGGAGAGAACGTTGACACAAACAAAGACAACAATGCACGGGTTTGTTCTCCAGCCTCATCTGGACCAGGGACACCTGCTGGCGACACTGAAACAGGAGGTGACCAGTTACAACACAGACAGAACCTGAGGGACAAGTGATGAATGGAACGGAGCATCAACAGAGACCTGAAAGTCATCACCCTAAACACCGATGTGTCCCTCAGACATTAAGTTAGAAACTGATGGGAGCACAGGAGCGAGGCTCAAGGACTACAAGGGTATGACGGAGGGGGCAAAGGGGTACAGCTCAGGGGTGGTAAAGGGGGATGGCTCAGGTAGTAGAGGGTAATGGGCCAGGTGTTAGAGGGCAATGGCCTAGGAGGTAGAGGGGTATGTCTCAGGTAGCAGAGGGCAATAAGGTGGTGAAAGGGCATGGCTGAGGTGGTAGAGGGGTATGGCTAAGGTAATCAAAGGGCAGGGCTCATGTGGATGGAGATAGCTCAGGTGGTAGATGGGTATGGCTTCGGTGGTGAAGGCAATCCCGGAGACAAAAGTTCCTGGTTGGATTCCCAAGCTCCTCCAAGCCAGTGGAGCTCAGGGGCTGCATCTGTGGTTCATCCTGGCCAGTGCACATGAGGAACGGTCTCTACCAGGCGGTAGTAGATGTTCACAGTAAAACACCTGCCAGGTGAAGTACTACTCAAATACTGCACACAATCTGCACCGTCAGTGAGGAGGAGCCTAGTAGTGCTGAGTCAGTGATGGAGGTCATGTGAGCTCACCTGAGTAGTGCTGCACCAGCTGCTGCAGCGAGTCAAACTGCGCCCGTGTGGTGATGTAGTACCCACCGCTGTCCAGCTTGCGGATTTTATAGTGCTTCACATGGTCCCCCTTCACATCGTCCCAGTCCCGTATAGACAGTGAAAAGGCACCTGAGGGCCACAGGAGGTCATGGTCAACCACAGGAGGTCATGGTCAACCACAGGAGGTCATGGTCAACCACAAGAGGTCATGGTCAACCATTACAGGTCAGGGTCACAGGAGGAGAGAACACAGACAGAACCTGACCCTGTGAGGCCTACATTAATACACATTGGTATCTAACTTCTAGGCACCCTGAGGTTCCCTGGATGGAGGGGGTTCTCCTCACCCTTGGTGGTCTCGCTCTCCCTGATGAGGTAGGTTCCTCTGGGGTTCCCGGTGGACAGCAGCTGCCGCTCGGCGTCCTTCCGGCCCAGTTTGCCAAAGTACCAGCTGCACAGAGAGGAGAAGATACTGACCTCGGGACGGGCCGAGGATGTCCTGGAGGACTTCACCAGGCTGAGCCTGGAGGTCTGAGGCCTCCTGTCTGCTGATCTGAGGCCACTTTACACAACACACACACACACACTTACTCCTCAGCCTGGATGGAGTCCACAGGAGCCACGTAGTTGCTGGGGATGAATCCGCTGCCCCCGGTGGACAGCGAGCGGGCGTCCCACCAGTCTCCTTCACTGGAGGAGAGACCAGCATTAACTCACAGCATCATCTCCAAACACCTACCAGCTGCAGGAAGAGTCGGCAGCTGGAGCTCTCGGGCCTTGAAGACGCAGAGTGAACCTCCAGGAGCCGCTGTGGACCAATAGGGGTCAGGAAAGAGGGGCTTCAGCTTCTAATGGAGGCCCAACATCTCATCATGGCCCCCTAAAAGGCACCACAGAGGACAACGCTGTGGAACAGCTTCTTCTCTCAGTTCGTCTACACTCATCTGAACTGCCAGGAGATGCTACTGACAGTCAGGAGGGACTGGATGCCCTGAAGGAACTTTCAGAAGCTTTCAGGGAACCTTCGGCAGGAATCTGCAAGCGCTTTCAGGAAGCTTCAGCAGAAACCTTCAAGAAGCTTCAGCAGGAACCTTCAGCAGACACCTTCAGGAACCTTCAGGAACCTTCAGGGGTTTTCAGGAACCTTCAGCAGAAACCCTCAGGAGGCATCAGGAACCTTCAGCAGAAACCCATGGGAGCTTTCAGGGAGCTCCTTGGTGATTTGAGGTCATTCTCTCAGACTTCTTGATGACTTCCAGAGCCTTCTGAGGTGGAAGTCTTCTCTAAGAAGGGTGCAGTGGGGGGTTGATGAGGTGAACGGGACCATGAGTGCCGGCTGTCAATCACTGCTCTGACAGGATGGAGCAGTGATGGAGCAGTGATGGAGCAGTGATGGAGCAGTGATGGAGCAGTGATGGAGCAGTGATGGAGCAGTGTGGTTCCAGGTTCCTCCAGCAGGAGGCAGCATGGGCTTCAGGATGGAGGTCCACCACCTGGGAGGTGAGGGTGGAGGGGTGATGCTGCAAGGATGTGAGGACGGAGATGTGGAGAAGCTGGAGGAGACTCGATGCTGGACAGGCACGGCGGACATCATGTAGAACAACAGAACACACACACACACACACACACACACACACACACACACACACACACACACTCTGTTTCCCCTCTCAGGTGAGACCTGTCCGTCTTGAGATCTCTGTAGATGTTCTGTGCTGCAGCTGAGATACAAGAACCTGGGCCGTCCTGCAGAGCGCTTCTCCATCCCCCCACAGAGCCTTCTAGAAGGCCTTACGTGCTGTTGATGATCTGGAAGCGTTCTCCTTTCCTGAAGCTCAGGTCGTCCTCGGTCCCGGCCTCGTAGTCGTACAGCGCCACGAAGAGGGTGACCCCTGGAGGTGAGGAGCACAGCGTCAGGAGGAACACCTGAAGACCACACACACCTGGGTGGATCCAAGAGGAACGTCGTGGGTTCCTCGGCTCCCGGGTCCGAGGAACCTTCAAGCTCCGTCGAACTGGATGTCTGGACCGTTCGCTCAGTCCAGACCTCCAGAGGACCCAACCCATCAATCCATCAATCCATCAATCCATCAATCAATCAATCAATCAATCAATCATCAGTGTCTCATCAGCTGATCATCTCACTCCTTGAAGATCTAGCTCTTCATCACTGTTGTCTCCTTCAGCCGAGTCTTGTCTCGAGGAGGCTGTTGAACTAAACGGATCATCTGAGGTCCACCTGGAGGCCGGAGCCCTGCCGGTCTTCGAGGTCGGGTCAGAACCCGGAGGAGCCTCTGGAGGAACCGAGGAGCTGAAGGGTAACCTTCTCCGCCGCAGTGGACGCTCTGGATCCCATCATCCATCCACCGGGCCACCAGCCCGCCGGGGCGGAGGTCCAAAGAAGACCAAATTAAAAAGCCAAAGCTCTGGCTGAAGCTCCGCCAGCCGTGGATTAGGATTACACCCAGATGCCCAGAAGATAATCCGGAGGTTCCTGCTGAGGGGGTGGAGATGGTGGTCTTCTCCACTCTAGGAAATCCTCCACATCGTCTTGGCCGGAGAACCCCTTGGCCCGGTGCCTGCAGAATGGTCCTCCTGCAGCGTAGAACGTTGACCCGTCGCTCCTTCTTCTGGGCGGAGGAGACGGACAGCTCGGGGGCGAGAACGTTGTCTGAGATCCTTCAGAAGCAGAACCAGGGCCTGTCTCCACACAGGGTTCTCCAACGTGGTTCTCCTCTAGGCCAGGCGCCACCAGGCTATTGATCTTCTATCTCTGGACCTTCTGACCTCATGTCACGACCCAGTTTCACCGGCGTCCAGTGGACTCCACGCTGACCTGAACCTGTCAGTGCAGGGTTCTGCTCGGACCTGGTGGGACCTCCAGAACCCTCCAGAGAAGTTGCTCCCAGAGGGTAGGGTGGAGAGGATGTCCTGTCTTCACTTGTTGTTATTAAATCCTTGAGATGTCTGGAACCTTCTGGACCATGAGGTGAGGTGGACTCTGGACAGGAGAAGAACTCACCTGGGAACCACCAGTGAGACTGGTAAAGGTTTGGACAGAAGAGTGCAGATGCTGTAGGTTCTCTGGATGATGGACACACTGGATCTGGACAGAGCTGAAGGAGCTCTGGTCCGGGAGGAATCATCTGAAGGTCTTCTTCATATTAGGACGTTCCCCTACAGATGTCCCTCAATTCAAATGAGGCACTTTCTGGATTCCTCAGACCTCGTCTTCATGGTTTCCTGACTCCGACCGAGAACCTTCACCTTCAGGAGATCACGTTCTCAGGATCCTTACCTGTCCCTCCTCGGTTTCTGAGGGTTCCTGTGTGGCCGGAGCTGCTGACCCCTCCGAAGACGGCCACCCCCTGGCCGGCGGGGCCGTGGAAGTTGTTGTAGTTGGGTATGGCGGCGGCGGTGAAGGCGGGGTAGTGCTGAGGCGTGGGATCGGCGCCATAGTGGAACCCGGACGCCGCCTGGGAGAAGCTGGTGTCGCGCTGGTCCGTCAGTTTGCTGGCTTCCTTGTCCTTGCATTGCACGCAGCCCATTATCTGCAAGACACCAGGAGGACGGGTGAGGACAACAAGGAACGCATCTACAAAGGTTGCTCCTGAGGACGGCAGGAGGTCCACCACGTTCACCTCTAGTTCCTTCAGACGAGAAGGAGTTCGCAGGAGGACGTCACCCCTGACAGGGCGGTGGAGGTGGCAGAAGAAACCACCGGGTCCAAGCGGGACCACATGGGACGGACAGCCGAGACCTGGACGTGAAGCTTCGGACGCCCTGCTCCGTGTCTTTGGGGGCGCCTCCACCTCCTGGGAGGTCCTCCTGGGCGACCACACCTTCTGCGCTCCTCACAGAGGAGGAGGCTTGTGGCACCGGGATCCACCCGAGGCCCAGGAGACGCCGACCTGATCTGATGGAGACCAAAGTGCACCTCTGCAGTCCATCTGCATCTTCTCAGGTTGCAGCTGCAGCACATCCGCAGATGTTCTCAGTTCAGCATCTTGCAGACGTGGCAGGATGTGGTCACAAGACTCACTGCGTGCAGAGTTTCCAATCCGCCTTCTGCGAGACGCCCGGGGCAGCCGAGCACTTTGGTAGCTCCGCCCCCAAGACCTCCCGCCGCTAACCTTCTCCACCTCCGGCAGGAGCAGGTGGAAACCACAACTTCAATGTGCTTCTGCAGCGACCAGTTCCTGTCTGCATTCAGGCAGAGTCTCCTGGGGTTTAAATGTCCACGGCCCCAAACCCTGGAGATGTTTCTGAGCTGCCTGAAAGCTGCCTGGTTGGTGCTCAGGTCCTACAGCCTGGAGCAGGAGCAGACTCAGGACCCCAGAGGGACCACGACATCCCTGGACGCAGAGGAAAGGAAAAGGACCTGGTTGGTCCTGACCAGCAGCTGCTTAACTTGGGAGTGAACTCAGCAGAAGCTGACCTCGGCATCAGCCGGAGAAGAACCTCATCCATCATGGTGCGGAGATGTTCCTGCCTTCTGATATCTGGACTCCTTGTGGTCCATGTGACACGTTCCCCACCTTCTAGTCCATCTGCAGACCTCAGTGACCTCAGTGACCTCAGTGACCACCCCCTCCTGGAGGGGAACCTCATGGCCCTGCACCTCAGTGAGGGAACACCATGAGGAACATCTCCATGAGGCACATCTCCAACTAACCACAGGCCTCTGAAGATGCTCTTCAAATCTTGCTCTGTGCAGGCGGCCTTCACAGCCTGTGTGTGTGTGTGTGTGTGTGTGTGTGTGTGTGTGTGTGTGTGCGTGTGCGTGTGTGTGTGTGTGTGTGTGTGTTCTCTGCAACCACCCTGGTGTTACGTATCAATGTTTCAGACCAAGGTTTGTCCAGATGATCATCAAGGTCCTCCTCTCCTGAGCTGCTCCGAGTCTCCACGGTCTGCAGTCTCATTCCGTCCGTCCATCATCTGCAGAGCTTCCCCTGCTGCGATTGGACGAGGAGGGGTCGACCCTGGACCAATCACAGGGCCAGATAGAGACAAACAACCATTCAGCCTCCCAGTCACGTGTCTGAACCAGGCAGGGTCTGCACCGGACCTCCTGCATGTGTTTGGACTGTGGGAGGAACCCGGAGAACCCTGAGGAACATGGAGGTGTCAGGACTTGTATGTCCACACTGAGAATTGAACATGGACCTCCAGCTGGGAGGAGTCGCCCCCCCCTCCAGTGAGGGATCAGACCTCCTGATGTTCTGAGCTTCTCCTCCTCCATGCAGAGGTTCTGCAGAGGTGAATTCCTGGTGTGGGGTTTGGCCAGCGGAGCAGCAGAAGGTTCCACCCAGAAGGAGCTTTTGGCAGGCGAGGCCTGTGTTTAAGCCGCTGCCAGTATTTTTACTGCAGCATATTCTCAGCACACGTTCTCCCTCGGCAGAACCTCCGGCTTTTGGAAAGATTTGCAGGGAGGAGGAGCTCCTCAGAACCCCTCTGTGGTCCATCTCTGCCAGGACGGTGGTCCACCTCCACGGTCCAAAGCACCTCGAGGAACCTGACATGGCACACCGAAGTTCTGTGTCTGGACCGTACAGTGCTGCACCTCATTATGGACTTGTATCGCACTACAGAACTCCGTCACAGTCATTCAGACGGAGTATCTCTGAATCAGCAGTCAGAGCTTCTACATGAGGAGACGCTGAGCTTCTCTGGATCCCTGGCAGGTTCCACTGATGATGTTCTCACGCGGGTCTGACACAGAACCAGGAACGTTCTCAGTTCCTCATAGCAGACCATGTTCTAAGTTCAGCTGGGGGAACAACAGGTTTTGGTTTCTCACTGAAGACCCTTGACGAGTTACACCAGACTAGTTAGTCTGGTTGGAGAACCCAACCGGTACCGTGTGGCTCTTTCCAGGTTGTTTGGCTCTGAGAAGGTGTGCTTTCAACCAGGGGACCTGTGGATCTCCAGTGGAGAACCTCCCTTGCCAATGACGTGCCGCGGAAACTGAGGTTCCTCGCCGAGGCGCCTCAGAACGTTCAGTGTCTCGTGCCAACGGACACGAGACCTCGGAGCTGCAGGAGAACCCGGGGTCTGCAGCCTGGACGCTGTGGAACATCTTCCATCTGCTCGGCAATGTGTCAGTGGGTGAGAAGTCCTACCTCGGGTGTTTGGTGTGTCAGGACTTGTATGTTCTTCACATCGCTTTCTTGCACCTCCAAGACAGAGACCCTGCGGACATGGAGAGACACTCGGTCATTAGGAAACACCAAGTCGGCACAAAGACCAGAGCAGAAGAAACACCAGACTGGAATAAACAAGAGAGACACTTCAGTGGTTTGTGATGAAATAAAGCACATGTGTGGAGACACTTCCTGCGGTGGCACCAGAACACGGAGCTCCAGTATGGACAACAACAACGGCGAGCAGTGGCGTGTTTGTACCGACCGACAAGGAGGCGGAGTCACTTCTTCTGTGACCCTGAACTACAAGGAGGGTCAACAGGAGTCGTGGCAGTCCAAGTACTCTGGAGTCCTCTGGAGTACTCTGGAGTACTACTGAGTCCTCTGGAGTACTCTGGGGTCCACCAATGTTGTTGTGGTCCATCCACCTGTGTATGACAACTGACTACAACCTTCATAACTTCACTGGTTTTCAGGACGCTGCATCTCCATGGGGATGCAGACAAAGGTATGGGACTTTGACAACCTTTTCAGAGCTTCTGAATGAGTCTCCATTCAGAGCCAGCGATAATCCAGGGTGGCCCTGATAATCCAGACCCCTTTTAAATCCCAGCACCTCATCAGGACTGGTCCCGGGCAGCAGAACAGCTTCTGGCCTGTTCTGCAGGATGGCCACGGGTCAACTATTAAGAAAAGAGGGCGCTGGCAAGCAGGCCGCAGCCCATTGGCTGCCGATCTGCCTTGACAGCCGGAGGGCACTAATCTAATTTAATCTGGCTGTGTGCCGGTGACAGTGAAGGCACCACATCAATGGTGGTGGTGGTGAGGGGGGTGGGGTTGTCTGCAGCAGCAGCAGCAGAAGCATCAGAAGCAGCAGCAAGCCTACATGTGGGCGGCAGCTGATGGCGGTTTGTCAAGAAACTGCTTCCTGTTATTTCTGAGTCATGCGGCCTCAATGCTCCGGGTGCTCGATGTGCTGCGACAGCATCAGATTAGAGCATGATGGAGAAGAACCAGCTCCAGAGAGAACAGGGGCAAACTGAGCTCACTCCCAGGTCTAAAACAACATTCCCTCACTGCTCTGAAGGTACGCCTGGAGTTCTCCGGGAATCTGAAGCTGATGGTTCACCTTCTGGGCCTACAGCGCTGTGAGCAGGACCTCTCTGCTGCATCACTACTTCATCACTGCTTCGGGCAACCTGCGTCCCCATGCGAGGACATGGTTACCAGAGAACTGTGGAACATTTCTGCAGCAGATACCAACAACAAAGTTGAGATACAAGTACTCTTGTGCTGAAAGTACACATAAGCCACGATATCACGACTGCTCATGAGGAGGAGCTGTCGACGGTGTTTGGAATCCATCATGTCACCCTCCAGAGGACCACACCTGGCACCGTGGAGGTCCACCGGAGGAGGTAGCTGGATCCGCTCTGTGTAACTACGGCGCAGTCCGACAACGCCGGCATCCCAGCACGAGGTCACGCTGTTGCAACACCCTTCTTGTTGCTCAATGGCAAGTTCTCAGTCGGGTATTTAGGTTTTCTCCATCCCACGCAGTCGTGGTGAGATCACTCCACCCACTGCTCTGTCTGCAGAGAAGACCCGTCTGGAGTTTCTGCTTCGGCTGAAACGCTTCATTTCCCAGAATCATTTTGTGATTCGGCGAGAGGAGAACCAACGAGACCGTGTGCTGACAGAGGGAGGCTAACAGGCTAACAGGCTAACAGGCTAACCGGCTGCATCAGCTGGTTCATTTTGCACATGTATCTTCACCACCACTCAAAACGTGCTCCTCAGAGAACTTTAAAAATGTTAAGGCCCCCCGTTTCCAGAGGACCCCGAGGGAACGTCCTGCTGGAAACATTTCCGAAAGGGTTTAAGTCCAGAACAAAATAATGACTGTCCGTGGAGAGAGCGTGCCTGGAAGTTCTCTGCTGTGTCAGCTGCAGGTTCCAGCAGGTCTATTTTAGAGCAGCACCAGAAGAACGCCGAGGGCGAGTCCCAAAACACGGGTTCCGACCTCAGCCTGACGGTCAAACATGTGATTTCGGTCCCGAACCGGCAGAGAACGGCCCCCCCGCCCCGTCGTCATGGCAACGCCCTCTCCAATAAAGCAGGATGGCGGCGGTGGTCACATGACCGGCCGAGGCACAACGGGCCCAGTCATCCGCCGCCGCCGGACGCTCTTTGTGTTCACTTCCTGCTCCGGCCGGGAGACGCTTCCATGCTGGCAAACATCAGGCCTCCAGCTGAGGACATCACCTGGACGTCAGCACATACGGGACCTTGGAGCCAGATGGAACTGGCCTGCAGAGCAGGAGGAGGAGAACATCGGCCGAGTGTCAGGGAGAACTTGAGAAACAGTGAGGAACCTCATCCACCTCATGACATTGAACTGGAGGAGTCATGAAACAGTTCAGGGGAACCAGAACCCAGGAACCTAAACAAGGATCGCTTGGACAACCTGCAGAGGACAGAGATGGACATCAAGCTGGAGGACCTGACGTTCGGAGAGATCAGGGACGCCCGTAGGGTTCTGCTGGTTATCAGGGTACGAACACACCTCCAGATGGAGGACCATCTCCGTGACCTCTGACCTCCTGCTGGCTGGATGAGTCTCACTGAAGACACCGACATGTTTGAGGACAACACCCTCAAGGACCAGGAGAAGCAGGCTCAGGGGGCTTCAGGAGCAGAAGAAGGAGGCTCTGTGGGCAGAATCTGGTCTTTGTTTCTGACAGGTGGACTCAGATCCACAGCATCTTCATGATGAAACATTAGCATGAACATTAGCATGTGGACAGAGAACACTTGTTCTCCAAACACACTCCTCCAGAACAAGCCTGACATTAAACATGTTTGGACACATTGTCCCCCCGTCCATCTGTGACCTCACGCTCTGGACCGAAGGTCTCTGCTCGGGTCACGCCGAGCTTCTGCCTGGTCTGGTTCCAGGACGAGCTGCGGCCCTCAGCACCAAACCCAGAAGCTCCACCCGTGGACGTCCGTACTTGAGGCTCAGAGTGGACCTTCACCTTGGAAGGACCCTCGGGCATCGCTGAGGTTGAGCTGGGGTTCTACCTTCAGAGTGCTGGCTTCAGGAGGAACCTGCAAGCTGGGTGGAATGGAGAAGGTGTCGAGTAGGATGGGATGGAGAGCCACGTTCTCCAGTTGGCTGATCTTCAAGCTGAAGAACCGTGCTCAGGGTCTGAACGGCGAGGGGGGGGGGGGGGGTGTCATGTGATGCGTAGCTCAGCGCTCACGAGTCAGAGGGGACGACCCGGGAGGACGACCCCCCCGCAGAAGATCCTCTCCTCTGGAACAATAAGGCCCATTGAGGAGGCCACGTCTGAGCTGCTCCGCCGGAGGACAAGTGGAGCTTTGTGGGGTTTGTCTATCTGACCTCGGACCTTCAGGACCAGGGACGCGAGGCGGCTGACACAGACATCTGTCCTCCTCCGTGTTCACCGGGGACCAGTTCCACCTTCTGGCTCACGACGTCTGAAGACCATTTCAGAACCCGGAAGCCCGAGAAGGTTCAACCTCGTTTTGGTCCGTCAAAATTCATCTCCCGTCAAACGTCCGCTTGCTCCCGGAGATCCCCGATGATCTGCTTCCGACGTTCATGATGCATCAAGGATTATTGAAAAAATGAGTCCCGCCCCCTGCAGGCCCCCATTGGCTCCCAGGTGACCAGCTGGGAGGTCCATCATCTCTCACGTACTTCCTCGTCAGGTGGAGACTCCGCGTCAGTGCCGAGAAACGAGAGGAGATGACCTCGGCGATGACTCGTGCCCGTCGGTGGAGCTTCAGATGACTGGCCCGTGGTCTCCTCCAGGCCTCCAGGCCTCCAGAGTTCTGGACGTTTCCTGGAGGCCGTGGAGACCGAGCTCCACACTGTAGCCCAGCCGGGACCCTTGAGGTCTCTTCTTGTTCTTCTGAAGGTCCAGGGTCCTTCTCCATCAGTGTGCTCGTAGCTATGAAGGGGGGCAGCATCTTCACATCTGATGAAACGACCTGAGGGACCCCAGAGGGACCGTCAGGAGCTTCTCGCCCAGCAACACGGCTCCTTGGCTGGAGAGCAGATGGTGCGGTCCAGACGTTCACCCACACCTTCAAAGTGTCTTCAGGCCTGATGAATGGAACCCCGAGTGACTTTGGACCAAGCGATCTGCAGCGGAGCCTCCACGCCTGACGGCGGCGGGACGATCGCGGCCCATCGTCCGGAGTCTTGGAGGACACGGTTTCGTTCTTCTCTGAGGGCCACGGTTGTCAGAGGAACGAGCGCCGGTTCTCCGACCGCTGAAAGAATGCTGCCGAACGGGTCTGGGTTGCTAGGCAACAGGGGCAAGGAGACCACAGACGGCGTCTGACGCAGCCTGAGACGCCTGAGGACCAGGAGCTGCACAGGAAGTACCTTCTACTTCCTGTGCGAGAGGAGACGACCCCAGAGGGCACCTCCAGATAACGTTCTCCTGCCGCCGAAGCTCCGAGGGGAACCTTCAGATTCCTGTCAGAAGGTCCGAGGAGCAGCGTGGCTCGGCGAGGAGATGATCCTGGACAAGTTCTGGAGCCTCCGGTCCTGATCTCAGCTACACAACCGTAGCATCTCCTCAGGGACCAACCTCTGCTCACCTTCTGGATAATCTCACACCACCGGCGCCCGACGTGAAGTCAGAGAGAAGATCTGCAGGGGGTGAAGGACCAAACCCACGGCTGTGAAACACCGAGCCGACCTGATAGAGGAGATCTGGTCTGGTGGTCCACCGGACCTCCAGATGAACATCTCTCTATCTAAAGAAGCCCCCGCGAGGGGAGAACTTGCAGATGAAGATGGTTCTGGAGGTCGAAGCCTCGTCCTACCGGCTCGGAGAGTCGAGAGAACCGGCGCCGTCCACACAGAGGTCCTCTGAAGATACCGTGGACTTCAGAGAGCAGGTTTCAGGTGTCCGCTGTCAAGATCAGCTGATCTTCAGAACAATTAGATCTTCGCTCTTGACGAGCGCCAGACGTCAGGAGCTTCCTGGACTCCTGGAGTCTCCACACGGACCCTGAGACGTCTGAGAAACTGACCTGAACGTCCAGGCAGGAGAAGCTCCTCCAGCCGAGGACGTCAAAGCTCCTGCGGCTCAGCAGATCAGTCAGCGATCAGAGCGACGTGAACCTGCTCTTCATCTTGACTCGCTGTGGTTCCACCACGTGGGTTTCACACAGAACGGGGGGCTTCCGGGCCACCGAAGCACCAGAGCTCCACGGGTTCCATCACCCTCAACCTCTCAGAGCTCCTCACTCCCTGTGGAGCAGGAACCTGCCACGTTCTTGGCCCGTGAGCGTGGAGGAACCTTCAAGACCCGTGTTTGTCTGGTGACCATCGACTGCACCTTCAGATGCTTCTGGAACTCTGACAAGATCTGTTCCAACAGGAGGACGTTGAAGAAACACCAGAGAAGATCAGAAGAACCGACCCGAACCCTGAGGAGCAACGTGAAGGACCAGAACCTCAACAGCGGCAGCTTCGTCCTGACGCCTTCACTGAACCACACACACACACACACACACACACACACACACACACACACACACACACACACACACACACACACACACACTCTCCCCCAGTGGCATCCAGGCTGGAAGCCCTTGCCGTCACACACAGCAGATATCGGCTGCTTCATTAGGACCAGCCTGCAGCCAGAACACACTGTGTGTGTGTGTGTGTGTGTGTGTGTGTGTGTGTGTGTGTGTGTGTGTGTGTGTGTGTGTGTGTGTCCATCATCCACCTCAGACGGGTTTAAAAGGTGACAGAATCCATTAACCTCAATTCGGAGGAAAGGGTGAGTTAAACACTTTGCTGTGATGACATCACATGGGGGGGTAGTGTGTGTGTGTGTGTGTGTGTGTGTGTGTGTGTGTGTGTGTGTGTGTGTGTGTGTGTGTGTGTGTGTGTGTGTGTGCTGTGGGACGATAAAGAATGATCTGCCACATCGGAGAGCTTCCTCAACGCCGTCTGCTTCCAACCAATCAGGACGCAGAGCTGCAGAACATACACTTCACATGTATACGTGTGTGTGTGTGTGTGTGAGTGTGTGTGTGTGTGTGTGACTATATAACACTAACATGATGAGAATCTACATGTGACAAGAAGCTGGATGATGATGTTTAGATGAAGTTACATAAATATGGTTGTAAATGATGAAGTTGTATATCTGGTTGGTGCCTCCAACCCTGGAGAACCTCAGAGAAGGTCCATGGAGGAGGACCTCAGCTGAGAGCGCATGTGACTGCACGTCCATGCTGGTCCAGAGCTGGAGGTGCTGGGTGGAGATGTTGGATGGAGATGTTGGATGGAGATGTTGGGTGGAGATGCTAGATGGAGATGTCAGATGGAGATGTTAGGAGGAGATGAAGCCTCCTCACCTTCCCAGAGACCCTGCAGGCACGAGAGGGTCTCGGGACCTTCACATGACTCCAGCCGCTGGAGGAGATGAAGGTGGAGGAGATGAAGATAAAGGAGATGAAGGTGGAGGAGATGAAGATAAAGGAGATGAGGGTGAAGCGGGCTGAGAAGGTGGAGGGTCGACCTGACACCGGCGGGGCTCGCGCGTTCAGTAAACACGGACCTTCCGGTTCCGGTCCCGGCGCGGCGCGGCGAGCTAACCGGCTAACGGCGCGCGGGCACCGGCGGCGGGCGCGTGTGACTCACCGGCAGACGGTCCCGTCCGTGCGGGTCAGTGCGTGGCGGCGCGGGGGAGCCGCCCGCTGCGGCCGCCCGCGTCTCGCTGCTGGTCGCCGCTCGGCGTGACGGCTGCGTGATGGCGGCGCGGTGCGGGGCCACGGGGGGACCGGCGGCCGCGGCGTTCACGGACGCGCGGAGATGTGACCGGCGGGGCGCGTGGCGGCCGCCGCGTCGGATTCCACGCGTCCACGAGTGCGGGTTCTTCCTCACGCTCGGTTTCTCCGACGGACCTTGAACGCCTCGCGCCCCTCCGGTCCCGGTCATGCGCTCTGAAAGCCGTCCGGCGGCGACAAGCGGGAAATCCCGAGCTTCCACCGGGCAGTGAACGCAGCACCGGCTCTCTGAGTGACGGGGCGTTCGACCAATCACAGCGTAGGTGGGGGCGGGGGGGCGGGATCGACACTTCGTTTCCATTTAAACGGCGACGGACGCGATCGATCGATGGCTTGTGATCAGGATCGATCGATGACGCGGCGGATCGATCGCGACGTCACGACCGTCAAAAGGGCGCGGAAACAAAGTTTGACCGTCAGATCCAAACCTCGCCGGCCGTCTGCGCCTGCGCACTAGGAGGGGCGCGTGAGGAGCGCCATCTTCCGTCCGGACGAAGGACAGCAGCTGCGAGGAGATCAGATGGAGGTCTGATGGAGGTCTGATGGAGATCAGATGGAGGTCTGATGGAGGTCTGATGGAGATCAGATGGAGGTCTGATGGAGGTCTGATGGAGGTCTGATGGAGGTCTGATGGAGATCTGATGGAGGTCTGATGGAGATCTGATGGAGGTCAGATGGAGATCTGATGGAGATCTGATGGAGATCTGATGGAGGTCTGATGGAGGTCTGATGGAGATCAGATGGAGGTCTGATGGAGGTCTGATGGAGGTCTGATGGAGGTCAGATTGAGATCTGAAGCCACAAATCATCTGGAGATCTGACTCCAGGGTGGAGGTCCAGCAGTCAGGACGCCACCTTCCTTTTCTCCATCCTTCCTCAAGGAGGAACGCTCAGAACCAAAGCTCTGGTCCAGCCTGTGGACAGCCTGTGGAGCAGAAGATGTGTCTCACACACACACTCAGACACACACACACACACACACACACACACACACACACCAGTGTTGTGTGTCCCAGAGCTCCAGCAGGTGAACTTGCAGACCAGCAGATGATGTTCTGCCTCCTTGTCTTGACAATATAAAACCTGGATGAAGCTCCTGGACCAGAAGAAGTCCAGCCTGGAGCTCCTGGAGCAGCCGAGGTCAGAGAAGGAGGTGGTGGAGCGTCCGGTGGAGAAGGAGCGTGCACGGAGCCGACGACCTTCTGGGTCCTACATGAACCTGGGCTCCGGGCGTCATGACGACGGGTTTGAGGGACACATGTTGTTCCAGAAGAACCTCGGGGCGACCCGGTTCTTCTCCAGGCGAGGAGCCGTCCTTCTGCTGCACCGAACCCGGACCTCCTGCAGGGGGGGCAGGAGAGCCGTGCAGAGCCGCCGCCGTTTCCATGGAGACGGAGCTGATCATTATGGTCTGTCGGTGTCTGTGGAGCCTGCAGGCTCAGGATCTCCTCATCACACTGGGAGGAGGTGGAGGAGGTGGAGGAGGTGGAGGTCTGGGTGAGACCTTCTCCTGCGGACGACAAGCAGCCGCTGTTTGAACAAACAGCCGAGGATTCTGATTGGCTGTCGAGGCGGCCGACGGACAGGCTGTCTGAGGAGAAGACAGCTGGACGACAGGGACCTCCAGCTCCGAGTCCTCCACCTCCACCTCCACCTTCACCTCCACCTCCACCTCCACCTTCACCTCCAGCTGCTGCCGTTGGTGCCTCCACGATGTTCTCGTCTCCAGGTTGGAGTGGCTGAAGAAGGTTGACCCAGTTGTGCGGTTCCTCCGTCACGTTCCTCCGTCACGTTCCTGACATCACGCTGACGTCGGCCCGTCTGAGGTCCACCAGGAGCTCCGCCAGAAGGTCTCGCCGTGTGTCATTGATGATCAGCATCAAGCCGCACCTCCGTCCCGCCGAGGTCCTTCAGGACGGGCGGGGGTTCCTCAGGAACGTGAGCCTCCTCCAGGGGATCAACATCTGCATCTGCTCAGAGGCTTCCAAGCACTCACGGTTCTTCTTGTGGTTCTCCTGCTGGTTCTTCTGGCCAGATGGATTCAAAGTGTCATAGAAAACAAGAAGAGTGAAGGAAACATAGCGAGAACATCAGGAGGTCAGAAGGTTGAAGTCTTGGAGATGGAACACTGTGGAGAACGCTGACCACTTCATGTTCTCCAGGTCCTCCATCTTCCTCCGCACTCAGCAGGTCCACAGAAGGTTCTGGCAGGGCGGGTGATTGACAGCTGACCCGTCAGGTTTAGCCCCGCCTCTCATCCCAGCGACTCCTGGGATTGGCCGGAACCCGTCGGACCGGCGGGGGCGAAGACGAATGAATGAGACGCAGGACGGCGCTGGTCCTCAGGTTCTTCTGGAGCGTCCAGGGAAACATCTGACCCTCCTGTCTCTAACCACAGACGTGGAGCTCCCAGAAGGTCTGGAGACCTCCTGCAGGGGAGCCTCCGCCGTGACCTCACGTGACCTGCTGATCATGAGAAGATCATGAGAAGATCATGAGAAGATCATGAGACGATCATGAGAAGATGGAGTGGTTGCTCCTCCGGCAGCAGGGCGGCGGCGGCCTGTCAGCTCCCGTCACGTCCAGATGCTGTTCGGTCATCTGGACAGGAGGAGGTGGATCTTCTCCGGACGCGAGCCGTCTCTTCAAGGAAGCGTCCCGACCCCATGGTGTCCCTGAAGGCCAGGGAGAAGATCTGCTCCTCCTCTGGCGCAGCATCTTCAGGTGCCTTGAAGGAGGCGTTTGGATGGACGGATCACGACCCGGGACCCCCTGGTCCTCCTCTGACCTTCTGGGCCGAAGGTTCTTCAGGTTCTCCGGACGGTCGGATGATTGACAGGCGAGCGGCCGGGTGAAGCCCCGCCCCTCGGCCCACTGGGCTGGGACTGGCTCCGCCTCCAACCTCCTTCCTCCCCGGAGCAGGACAAACATCTCGCTGGTGTTGATGGATCCAGACGAGGTGAGACGGACAAAAGGAGGTCACAGAAGGACGGCGTCAGCAGACTGCCAGTCCACACACACACACACACACACACACACACACACACACACACACACACGGCAGGCGCCACCATCTCCTACCACCACATCTCTCTGGTTCCTGAGACATAGCAGACCTCCATCTCTGGACCTTCTCACCTGCCCTCCAGTGTTTGCTGAGGATGGAGGTGCAGGACCAACCCCAGGAGATGAGCAGGCCGTGGACAGATGGACAGGGTTTGTCAGGAGCCCTCCGAGGTCCAGAAGATCTCTGCTGCTCCCTGAGGACGTCTGCGAAGGACCACCTGTCTCTGAGGACCAAGAAGACCTTCATCAGGAGCTGCTGTGAAGGTGAGGTCATGTTTGAGTCACCAGCTTCAAGCGAGATGTTTGGACGCTCCTGAGGTTCCTCAGCCTGAACAGAAAGCGTGAGACTCCACCTGACCAGCAACCTCCTGGAGCTGCTGCCGCCCGGCGCCCTGGAGGACCTGGACCTGCTGGACCTGCTGGACCTGCTGGTCCTCGGCGGGAACCGTCCGCGGACGCTGGACGGGCCTCCTGGCCTGGATGCCCGGTGAGAAGACGTCCAGGAGATGTCTCCTCTGCAGAGATGTGACCCCGGCTCTCATCGTCTCCCCTTTCTTCTAGAGCTGAAGATGCTGCGTCTCCATGGCAACCCCTGGACCTGCGCCGCCCCCCCGCCCGGGGCGCCCCCAGGTGTGAAGGACCTCCAGAGCTTCACAGGAGGAGCCTGGCTGGCCTGCAGGAGGACCTGCTGCTCTGCAGGGCCTGAAGACCAGGACCAGACCATCTGCTCGGGGTTCCGTCACGTCTGGCCATCAGACGTCTGGGAGAAGAGGACATGATGTTCCCATCACTGACCTTCTCATTAAAAGTGATTAGAAAGTGTGTGTGTGTGTGTGTGTGTGTGTGTGTGTGTGTGTGTGTGTGTGTGTGTGTGAGCTCCGGTTCCTCCAGCGGGGGGGCAGTGGCAGGTTCGTCTTCAGAAGTCCATCTCGGCCGCTTTGTTCTCCTCAAAGTTCTCCTCGACCTTGAAAGGTGGAGCCACGGAGGAGAAGCAGGACCAGAAGGTGAGCCGGGGTTAGCATGGACCTGCTAGCCTGCTGAGCACCTGCACGTCCTGAAGAACCGGGAACCTTCTGAGCAGATGAAGATCCCCGCCGGTGCTGAGGAACCCGGGCAGCAAACCGCCGGTGTTGAAGAACAACCACCGTGTAGATGTTCTCCAAAGAAGTTCCTCCAGAACTTCATTGTCCTTGATGCGCAGACGTGGATGTTCTGCATGCGCTGAGGCGGTGGACCTCCTCCCGGGCCGTGTGACGGTGATGGATCACTGTGTGGAGGTGGACAGATGGAGGGAACGAGCAGGAGGAGGAGGAGGAGGAGGTCATCTTCTGTCCTCCTCCCAGCAGGATGTTCTCAGACACGTTCTCACAATTGAATTATTCAGCCGGAGTTGGAGGTTTTTCCAGAGGTTCTTCTGGACGACAGCCTGATCAGAACATCTGGGGGTAGTCTCCAAACCACACCTGCTCCTCAGGAAACCTTCAAGAGCTTCAGCCCGAAATTCATCTAAAAGAGGTCGTGTTCTGGAGAAGGTCCTCCGGACTCTGGCCTCGGTCCCTGGACCAGCGGGTCACCTGGCCTCCATCACAGAGGGTCCGTGTGGTCTCCAGTGAAGGAGGGTTCACCTCCAGACCTCCTCCATCTCCCTGGAGGCCACAGTGTCACATCAAACACCACCTGGTGCTCAGAGGAGCAGCTGGAGGACCTCCTGGGAGGAGGACCTTCAGACCCGCCCCAGAAAAAGAGCCTCTTTTCCTGGAAAACCTGGATCCACCAGGACCTGCTGACCAAGCATCTCCAGGTCCTTTAATCCAGCCTGATTGGTTCCTCTGGGAGGTCCTGCCGGAAGGGGTGGAGATGTCGGGGGTCACGTGGTTCTCTCCACAGGAACCTGCACGGCCTGAATCTCCTGGCCTGGTTTCTTCTCCATTAACCAGGACAGTGCGCTTCTCTTCCTGGCGGAGGTGAAGGTCTTCAGAAGGTGGGGGCTATCTGCTGCGGCAGGAGATGGAGGAGGGGCGGAACAAGTCCACAAGAACGCCAGAGGCGAGAAGGTCGATGGAGGAAGACGCTGCCGCTGTCCTTCCTCTCCTTCACCTCCTTCTGAGGGGAACATGTTCTGAGGTGGACCCGCCAACCACTGCAGATCCACTCGCTGGATCGATGACTCCTTGGAGGAGTTTGTACCTGACCGGGGTTCCGGTCTTCTTCGTGGTCCTGATCGATGACGGAAGGAGGTCTCGCCGACGCTGAAGCTTCACGGGTGGAAACACCTGCAAGCGTAGCCTCGTTAGAGGAGACGTCCTCGGCCCCCGAGAAGGAACCCAGACGGGACTCGGAGGTTGGAGGCCCACGGAGAACATCTCACCTCACCTCCATGTGAGATGTAGCACTCGGATCTCCACGCTTGGATGAAGAACCAGGACTGCGGCGCTGCGGTTTTAGCACCTTCCTGCCGTCCAGGAGCTCACGGCGCCCCCTGGAGGCAGAACATCTGCTGGAACCTGGACCCGTTCTGACCACCAGGAGGCAGAAGATCCAACGTTAGAACATCCATTCAAGGCGTGCGAATGGTCCTCGTCTGACCCGAGAAGGTTTTCTGTGGTGAACCTCCTGGGACGGGGTCTCCAGCGTGGAGGCTGGAGATAATGACTCCCAGCTCCGCTCCTGGTCTCCTGACCTGCTGCCGTCAGCAGCTTCTGCTGGTGTTTGATCTCGGTGGAGCCGTGGAGGCTCATTATCTCCGTCTGCTCTGCCTTCACCTGCCCACTCCTTCTCCAGAACCCTTTGAAGCCCTTCAGGGGTGGTGGGTTCTGGTCCCAGCTGGGGTGGACTAAAGCTCACAGACTGACCTCATGGAGTTTGGAGAGATCTTCTCCTGTCGGGCCAGAAACTCTTCTCAGAAGTGCAGTGGAACCTGTGGCAGGAGCCCTGTGGCCCCGGAGAACCTGAGGAGGAGGAGGCTTGGTCCCTCAGCTCAGGGCTCCAGGCACTGGCCTTGGAAGCTGCAGACAACAACCTGCTGTCCACCATGAGCCCGGCGGCGCTCGCCGGCCCGCAGGTAACTCGGGAGCTTCTCGAGGTTCCGAGGTCCACCTTGATGGAGAAGAAGCTCAGAAGCTCCCTCCTTGTCTGAGGAGATCAGACCAGTGTACTTTTACTCAACCCATGGGCTCTGCTGTGGAGATCCAGGTACCTTTCAGAGGTCCTTTGAAACTCCTTCAGAGTCCTCACCCTCACGTCATTGGACAAGGGTCCAGGTGTCCAGGGTCCAGGGTTCTCTCCATGTTCTCGGGCTCAGCAGGTTCCTTGATGACCCTGAGCTGCCTGCAGGTGTGAAGGTTGCAAGAAACCCCCTCTGGCTGAGCGTGGCCTGTGATTGGCCGTCCAGATAAGCAGCTCAGGAGGCGGAGTCGATCAGGTCACCCGATCAGACGGATCAATACTTGCCGGGAAAAAGAGCATCTGAGATGATGTGACTCCACGGGCAGTGTTCCCGTGGTCCTCCCAGGAGTCCTCCGGAGCTGGTCCCTCCTCCCTTCTTCTCCTCTCCAGTCTGAGGTCCACCGCCCGGATCAGGGCAGCAGACCAGGACCGTCGGGATCTTCACTCCGAACCGTCGGGTTCTTCACTCCGAACCGTCGGGTTCTTCACTCCGGACCGTCGGGTTCTTCACTCCGGACCGTCGGGATCTTCACTCCGGACCGTCGGGATCTTCATTCCGAACCGTCGGGATCTTCACTCCGGACCGTCGGGATCTTCACTCCGAACCGTCGGGTTCTTCACTCCGGCCGCCAAGGATTGGATCCATCGAGCCACTGGATCAACGAATGTTGGAGCTCAAACAGGAGGTTCTTTCATTGCTGGAGCTACTTGAGATTTTCCCGATCTGAAGGACTCAGATGTCTCCGATTTACTCTTGGCTCTGGACACGCCGACCCACGACCGAGCTGCACCTGAAGCTACCAGAGAAACATCTGTTTGCAAACGTCAGAACCTTCAAAACCGAGCGGCTTTTATTTCCAAAAGTCAGCCAACGTTCAGACGAATGTCGGACGAGTCGGATACTTTAATGAACGTGTTTGTCTTTACATGTCTGGCCTCTTGTGGTGATCAAATCTGAAAGTCAATGTGCTCCTCAGACAAACACCTTCCCAGCCCTGGTCCAGAGGGTTCCTGAGGAACCTTCTCACCCTCCTCACGTTCCCTCAGACGCCTCATAGCTTCTCGGCACACGGTTCTTCTGGATCAGCCTGTAGAGGAACATGTTCTGAACATGAACGCTGGAGGGGGTGAATGAGTGAACCAAGAAATGAATGGATGAATAAATGAGTGAATGAATGGATGAATGAATGAGTGAATGAATGAGTGAATGAATGGATGAATGAATGAGTGAATAAATGAGTGAATGAATGAGTGAATGAGTGAATGAATGAATGAGTGAATGAATGAATGGATGAATAAATGAGTGAATGAGTGAATGAATGGATGAGTGAATGAGCTCCTCAGCATCCAGGGTTCTTCTCTGTGATGAGAAGGTCCTGGTCCTCAGCCTGAGGTCTGGACATGGAGAAGCAAACATCTACAGCGGTCCTGAAGCCCCTCCTGGCAGAACCTCCGGGCGCCCAATCAAACACATCAAACGGACTGCTGGCAGCGAGAGTGTGTGTGTGTGTGTGTGTGTGCGCGTGTGTGTGTGTGTGCATGCAAATGTGTCTTTGTATGTGTGTGTGTGTGTATGCATGTGTGTGTGTCCCTTTGTCTTTGTTTGCATGTCTTTGTGTGTGTGTGTGTGTGTGTGTGTGTGTGTGCCTCCATTCTGCCCCTCCCCCCCGCGGGGGAGGTAACCAATCCCCAGGATCTGAGCGCGCTCAGTAGCCGCGCTCTTTTCTTGTAATGTTCTCCGTATGTTCTCGCCGTCTCCTGCTCTCCTGGCTCTTCTGCCTCTCGGCTGTTTCAGCTCCTCCTTCTCGCCAGACTGGAAACATTCTGCTGGAATAAAGAGGATCATGATTTCCCTGTGAGGAACCCAGGAGCTCCTCTGCTCCACAGCTTCTGAGCTTCAGGCCTCCTGTGGTCCAGAGCTCCACTCGCAGCAGTTGGAGAACCACCGGTTCCAAGGCCAGCAGCAAACCCACAGAGAACAGAACATGGAGAGAAGCACCTGATCAGAACCTGGCTGGCCGGTGATGAGGAGCTACGGGCTGAGAACCTTCAGGAGCAGAGAACCCAGGGTTCCACCTTCTGCAAGCACAGTGGAGAGGAGACACCAGAACCTCTGTGGATCAGACAGAAGACTTTTGTTTTCCCTCCAGAGCCTTTTTATCAGGAGACTCTGGAGCACCGTGACCACACCAGAAGGACCTGTGATGGAACCTGGAGGAACCTGGAGGAACCTGGAGGAACCTGGAGGAACCTGACCTTCCCAGCAGCAGTGATAGAACCCTGAGACAGAGGAGAGGAGATTGTCCTGCACATCTGACAGTCTTCTGACTGACCACACACACACACACACACACACACACACACACACACACACACACACACACACACACACACACACACACACGCACGCTCGTGCTCACGTGCACGCCTGCTAATCTCCTGAGCTGCCAGCAGTCATTGACCTGCAGGGCTGCTGCTCTGCTCCGTCCCTCCATCGTCTCCTCAGAACCTCCAGGAGGTTCACGCAGCTTCTCTGGAGGGTCTCCACGGCAGGGACGACCTCCTCCTCCTTCTGGCCCGGAGCTTCTTTCCACCAGAACCGGCCGCTGAAGTATCTGGTGAAGCGTCCGGAGATGGACGCATCTCCTCAGAAGGTTTCTTCTTACCGCAGGTGTCTCTGGAGACCAGAAGTGGAGCGGACGAGAAGCTCCGTTAGATTTCTTCATTAGCTTCTGGCGGCGCTCCTGCTGGAGCGGCTCCGTCACGTCCGGCAGATGGAAGATCTCCTCCTGGGAGGACCGCCCCGGGTCAGGAGGACCATTATCTCCTGGCAGGAAAGGCCACGTTCTCGCCGCTGTGCTTCAGGGAGAACGTACGGCCAGATGCCTCCAGATGAGCCTGCGGAGGAAACATGGGAAGCATCTTAAATGTGTGTGTGTGTGTGTGTGTGTGGACACAGGAAATGGTGATGCTGGTGTTGAAGGTCCTACGCTTCCCAGCATGCGGCAGCTTGGAGGCGATGACATCACAGGAAGTGGAGCTCCTGCCGCAGGCGCCATTTTGGGTCCCTTTCAAAGGTCACTCTTCCATCCGTCCTGCCAGGATCGGAGAAGGAGGAACTCCATGATCCTCCTGATCTTCTGACGCCGGCCTGGTCCAGGAGGAACATCTCCGATAGCTCGGCGCCGGCGTTCCCGAAGGCGGCGTTCCAGCGGCTCGCCGGAGAAGCTCAGACCGTCTGCTTTTGGAGGAAAGAGCTCGCAGATCAGCCTTCACACGGCCCGTAACCTAGCAACAGAGTTCTCTGGACTGCATTCCAGCAGGAGGCAGCGTCTCCTCCACCCGACCTCCTGCATCACACACACTTTGAAGGCTGATGCCTTCCACACACATCACAGGGAGCTTTAGCGACACGCGAGCACACACACACACACACACACACACACACACACACACACACACACACACACACACACACACACACACAGACACACACACACAGACACACACACGCTGCATCCATTGGAGTTACGACGTTGAATTTCCTGCGTAACATTGTGTGTTTGCTAACACAAATGCTAACGGAAATGCTAACAGAGAATCCAGCAATGATGCTAGCAGGCAGCAGCATGTGTTAGAAGATAGATAAGATAAGATAAGAACAACTTTATTTATCCCGAAGGAAATTGTTGTGCCAGAGTTTCAAGTAAAACATAACAATAATAGATAATAGTAGGAAGGAGGAAGAATAAGAAATACAATAAAATAGAAAGTGTCAAAGTTAAGGCTATCAAGTGTTTTAAGGTCTAAAGATGATGAGTAAGTTGTGAAAGAAAAGTTCAAAACTCAATAGTCATTGAACTGACTCATGATTCCCTACAGAGAAGTGTGTTCGACCGGTGCAGGACATGTATGCTGTGAGGCTGTGGAGCCGTGGGTTGAAGGAGTGACAGAGAAGTTCATGGAGGTGGGACTTCATCAGGGATCAGCTCTGAGCCCCTTCTTGTTTGCAGTGGTGATGGACAGGCTGACAGATGAGGTTAGAAGGAACCTCCATGGACCATGATGTTTGCAGATGACATTGTGATCTGCAGTGACAGCAGAGAACAGGTGGAGGTGGAGGAATGCTCTGGAAAGGAGAGGAATGAAGGTAAGTCGCAGACCAAAGGAAGAGAAGAAGAGTCATGATCCCCTATCTCAAGTGACTTGTTCACTCACTGGTCCCCACCAGTGCTAACTAGCTAACTGCAAATAAGAGACTAGACAACTTGCCAGTGCTAACTAGCTAACTGCAAATAAGAGACTAGACAACATGTCAGTGCTAATTAGCTAACTGCAAAGAAGAGACTAGACAACATGCCAGTGCTAACTAGCTAACTGCAAAGAAGAGACTAGACAACATGCCAGTGCTAACTAGCTAACTGCAAATAAGAGACTAGACAACATGTCAGTGCTAATTAGCTAACTGCAAATAAGAGACTAGACAACATGCCAGTGCTAACGAGCTAACTGCAAAGAAGAGACTAGACAACATGCCAGTGCTAACTAGCTAACTGCAAAGAAGAGACTAGACAACATGCCAGTGCTACTCATAAGTCTTTCATGTCCATCCCCATCAACACCTCTGGTGTCCCCAAAGAGTGACACTCACAGAACCAACGAATCACTCAGTCACTCAACGAACGAATCACTCAGTAGCTCGACAGAATGAACGACTCAGTGACTCAGTAAGGGAATGGCTCAGTACCTATCCTGGTCCTGGTCCTGGTCCTGGTCCTGGTGCCGGTGCTGGTCCTGGTGCTGGTCCTGGTGCTGGTCCTGCTTCTAGTGCTGGTCCCGGTGCCGTCAGCTGGTGGAAATGCGGGGGTGAATGTTGGTGTATCGCCATGTGTGACTGTGATTGGGCCAGGGTGACTCCGCCCCTCCCCAATCGCAGCTGTGATTGGCTGCTGCAGGGTGGCAGTGTGGAGGACAAAGGAAGGAATCTTCAGAACTCTTGGAGTCGCTGGTCCTGAAGCCTCTCCTGAGGTCAGAATGCTCCCCCAGGTGTGGAGCCCGGCCACCGTAGATCTTCTCCCCGCCGAAGGTCCTCGTCACCTCCTCTGAGGAGGAGAAGGTCCCGGTCCTCCACGTCACGAAGCCCATCCTGACCTCCTCCGGTCCCGTTATGTAACGGCTGATCTTTCCCTCGGTGGCCCGAGGCTGCGGAGGGAAGGTCAGCGCGTCCACCAGCACCACCGAGGTCCTCGCCTCATCTGCTCCTTCTGGATTGACGAAACCCAGGAGAGCCTTCTGAAGGACCTCCGGGTCAGTCGGGATGAGGCTGAAGGAGAAGATGCTTCCTCACCTGGGAACCTCCAGCTGCTGCTGCCAGGTAGAACATAACCCAACCAGGAACCCAACCAGGTCTTCTTGGCAGAACTTCTGATGTTCAGGGTCCAGATGGCTTCCAGATCTTCTCAGAGAACTCAGAACCCAGAGACCAACCAGTGGAACCATCTTTGCTGCCAACGTTCCCTCACAGCAGGAAGGTTCTCTCTGGGTTCTCCACATCTTCTCCTGCCTGGGTTCAGCAGGGTGAGTGTGTGTGTGTGTGTGTGTGTGTGTGTGTGTGTGTGTGTGTGTGTGTGTGTGTGTGTGTGTGTGTGTGTGTGCAGGCTGGTGCAACACAGATGTAACACTGCACATTAGCATAGACTGCCACTGGAAATGTGTGTGTGTGTGTGTGTGTGATCAGAGCATGCGATGCACACACACACACACACACACACACACACACACACACACACACACACACACAGATGACGGTGAGCATCTATGAGGACGTCCAACCATTCACCTTCTCATTCACACGTCTGGACATCTTGGATGGTGAGAAGAACCTGGAGAACCCTGAGGAGCCCCAGGCTGACGTGAGAAGGTCCTCAGCACCTCAGAGTCCAGCCCGTTCTTCAGAAAAGTCTGACCATCATCCCTTGGTCTCCATCCAAGCCAGACGATTGGTGGAGGGTTGGACGGAGGAGATGATCGGCTGAGGTGACCCTGAAGGGAGCAGACCAGAGGAGAAGAAGGACTCCTCCTGACGTTTGTAGAACAAATGACCCGTTGGAACATCAGATGACCTTCTCGTGCCCGTGACCTTCCACTCTTCCAACAAAGAACCTTCTCAGAACCTTCTGAAGGTGCCGGGACTAAAGTGGGTGAGAACGTTTGGTTTCCAGATAGGTGTGACGGAGCATCAATGTGAGGAGATGGAGGAGATGGAGATGACAGCTGATAGAAGATGATTCATGAGCTGCTGCCCCCCAACACACACACACACACACAGAGTAATGGAGTGTCGGAGAAGATAAGGCACCTAATCCCTGGCTGGTTCCTGCAGCAGACAGCTCCCTCAAAGTCACCGCTGAAGGTCAACGCAGGAGGACGGGAAGGAGAAGAGATGTTTGAAGATACGGATCCTTCTTGCTCACGTCCACACCTCTGCTGGAGATGCTTTGAGCTCCGTGGACACGCGGACAACCATGTCTCAGCCGGATGGAGTCCAGAAGACCTGGACCTGGACCTGGACCAGGACCTAGACCTGGACCTGGACCTGCAGAGGGTGGAGAGCAGGAGGACAGAGAGACAAGATGGTTCTGATCCACAGCAGAAGACAAAACTGAAGGGAACCAATCCCAGCATGCACATGGGCAGGGGGCGGAGCTTAACCAGGACTGGTTTGTGTGTGTGTGTGTGTGTGTGTGTGTGTGTGTGTGTGTGTGTGTGTGTGTGTGAGTGCCAAGCGGAGCTTGTTAATATTTACAATCCACCTCCTGTGGAGCTGCTTCAAAGCTCTTGTAAAGGTCTTCCTGCAGCAGCGGAGGTCCTCACCACAGACACACACACACACACACACACACACACACACACACACACACACACACACACACACACACACACACACACACAGGAGCAGCTAAGTGGACGTCGTGCTGAGACATTGGAATGGTGACCTTTGACTGTCAGTCATTCAGTGGGCAATGTCACTCACACACACACACACACACACACACACACACACACACACACACACACACACACACACACACACCTGAGGAGTTCCACATTGGTCTCTTGTGTATGAGATGACCTTTGACCCCAACGACCTGCTCAGGACAGGTGATGAACCCTGCTGGTTCTCCAGAACATCAGAACCACAGACCTGCTGGTCTGACTGGCAGAAGCTCACACACACACACACACACACACACACACACACACACACAGCCTCCATGATCTCAGAGTCCTCCTGCCTGCTTCTCCTCGGTCCATAGTCACCAGGTTCCTTGAAGACCACCTAGATGTTTTTATGGAGAAATAGATCTACAGATCTGTGCTGAAGCCGTGGAAACACAAAGTGTGTGTGCAGAGAACAACTGACAGACAAACATCACACACCTTCTCCAGATGCAGCTGGTTCTCTGAGGTTCTGAGGTTCATCTCCTCCAAGCCGCCGCCTCGTCCTCCAGAAAGAGCTTCGTCCGTCTCCTCTGCCGAAGGTGACAAGGCAGTTGTGCAGAAGAAGCGTCCGTTTGTTGGTGTCACAGGTTTGGTCCCATCAAGAGAGCTGGATTCTTCAGACGTTCCACACAATCCATTTCACTCTCACATCTCAGGCTTCTTCTGACGGCTGGATTTTATGTCATTTGTCAGAAACGTCCTGGACTTTATGGTTCAGGCAGAAGAATCGTCCATGTCGGATTCCAACGGAAATCAGTTGATAAATATATTTACAAAGATAGTTTTACCTTCCAGACGAGTCCAACCGCGTTTGTTTCAACGCCTCCTTGCAGATCGTCGTCTGCAGGTGTGAAGGAGAAGGCGATTGGCTGGACGGCTGTGATTGACAGCTGACCTGTCCGGGTTAAGCCCCGCCCCCTGGAGCAGACCTGCGGCCATGTTCTGCTGCTGTGTGTGTGTGTGTGTGTGTGTGTGTGTGTGTGTGTGTGTGTGAAGATGACACACTGGGTTTGACGGGTTCAGGGAGACAGGCTGTCAGTGCCTGTCACACACACCTGGTCACCTGCTTGGCGTGCACACACACACACACACACACACACACACACACACACACAGACGTGCCTCTCTGTCATTAAAATCCATCCATGTTTTTGAATGTTGAAAGAATCCTCTTCCTTTCATGTCGGCGTCTTCAATCTTGATTGGAATGAATTTTTTGTCATATTTTGTTAAAAACATTTGAGTTTGACGATATTTTCATGTGAAGGTTTAAAGAACGAAGCTCGTCGGGCAGGAAAGCAGCGTCTGAGAAGGTCGGCTTTAAAATACTTTTATTTCATAAACAATATTTAATGTCACGTACACAGCGGGGGGTCGGGGGGGTCGGGGGGGTCGGAGGTGAAGCTGCTACAAGGAGGACGCAGGAAGAACCCGCAGAAGAACGGGTTCTCCTCCGTCTCCTGCTACGGGTGCTTCTGTCTGGATCTGGGAGGAGGCCGGGCGTCCTGAAACCTCCACGGGACGGAGAAGACGGTAAGAACCCTGTAATAACCCAAGAGAAGCCGCGCTCCTTCTTTGGAACTTCTCTTCTTCTTCTCCCTCCTCCTCCAGGAGGACCTCCAGGAGGACCTCCCGTCCAGAAGCGCCTTCTCTGGAAGATTCTGCTGATTTTTCCATCTTTCTTTCCCTGAATCTTCTGCCCGTTCGAGGGGCTTCGGTGGATCCGGCGGCGAGGTCCTTCCGAGTACTCCCAGTACTCCCAGTACTCCCAGTACTCCCAGTACTCCCGCGCGCAGTACTCGGAGTACTCGGAGCGCTGCGAGTCCAAGTACTTGAAGTACTCCCTGAGGGCGGCGCCTGGCCACCGGGGGGCGCTGCACGGCCTGGAAGACCTCCGAGCCTCCGGACGGGACCTTCTCCGGGCGGGTGGAACGGGTCCCGCAGCAGAACCTCGGCAGAACCTCGGCAGAACCTCGGCCGAGACCGGGCTTCATCCATCCATCCGAACATGCAGATGATTTCGAGATGGGCTACTTGAGAACTTCCTGTGCTCTTTCTGCAGCAGCTCCCTGCAGGTTCTCCTGGCTCTGCTGTGGGCGCTGGTGGTTCCACCGTGGTTCTACTGCGGGTTCCGTCCCGAGGCGTCTCCTCCCAGGATGGACGGGCTTCTGCCGCCCAGCCGTCTGTCCTCGGGCGCTCGGGCTACTGAGGAGAACATCTGGGAGGCTTCTGAGGAACCCTCAGGCTGCCGTCAGAGGTCCGGAGGAACGTCAGGGTCCTCCTGTGGGGCTACAGCTAATCTCCGGGGTCCATGTGTGTGTGTGTGTGTGTGTGTGTGTGTGTGTGTGAGCGTGCAGGTGTGTGTGTGTGTGTGTGTGCAGTACAAACACGAGTCAGGCAGTGATGGACCCGAGTCTGGCTCCGCTGGGAGAACCTGAGGTCCACAGGTCCACGTTCTCCCCGCGTGCTGGCGGAACCGAGGTTAGGAGGTCACCAGGGAGTAGATCATACTGGAAGAGACCAGGGGACAGGACACGCGTGAGGACATCCACACGTCGCCATGGCAACAAGCATGTGCGTGTGTGTTTGTGATCTGTCATGGTGCCTTCACAGAACATCTGGAGCCCGAGGATCAGACTCAGAACATCCAGAAACGAATGAATGTGTTTGACACTTAAGAATGAAGCTAGGCTAACACTTACCATAGACGCCAGTATAGTGTGCTAAGCTAACCTTAGCTCCGCCCAGTTGTACGTTCGGGATGGAAGGTCCGGGTTTTACTCCTCGTCTCCTCGGGGAGGAGGAGCTCCTGAGCCCGACGGAGACCAGCAGATCTTTGAGAAGCTAACTGTCTACGCGACGAGGCTGCGGTCATGTGACCCGCGGAGCAGGAAGTGCCATTTTGGAACTTCCTGCTCTGTGAGTCACATGACCGCAGCAGGAAGTCCCAAAATGGCACTTCCTGTTTCTGCCCTCCGGCTGAAACATCTCCACCCGACAGATGTCCCTTCTTCACGTCCCATCAGCTCCAGACATCTGCTCCGCCTATGAGCCGGCCCAGTGCACGTGTGTGTGTGTGTGTGTGTGTGTGTGTGTGTGTGTGAGGCCAACGGAGAAGAGGTTTTCTTGGGTGTGTGTGTGTGTGTTTGTGTGTGTGGGGGGGCTTTGAGTGTGTGTGGCTGTGTGTGTGTGTGTGTGTGTGTGTGTGGCCAGTGGAGAAGAGGTTTTCTGGTGTGTGTGTGTGGGGGGGGGGGGGGGGGCTTGAGTGTGTGTGTGTGCAGTGGGGGGGGTTCTTGGTGTCACAAGGCCAGAAAGCATGGCAGATTTCTGGCTGCTTCACTTCCAGCACAAATAATGCTAATTAGCTTAGCACAATGAATGGAGGTCTATGGTAAGTGTTAGCCTGCCTCTGTGAGAAGGCGTGCAGTGGAAGCCGCTCACCTTTCACTTATGAACCACTGGTTCAGGAGGATCTGACGGAGCCTCCTTGAGGAGGGCTAACACTTACCATAGACTACCATTCACTGTGCTAAGCTAACTAGCATCACGAGGTGGGTGTCGTGCGCCGCAGAAGGAATCCTTCAATCTGTCGGGCTCACGGCCCTGCAACCAGGTTCTACTGACGGGATCCTGCTCTGGAGAACATTCTGGAGGGGTTCTCAGGACGTTTTCAGAACCTCCTGGGTCTGGAGGAGAACCCGGCTGCAGACGGGGTTCTGGTCTCGGAGGGAGCAGCAGAACCCCGTGGTGCTGCAGACCTTCTCACCTCAGAAGCAGGAAGTGAAGCATCCGTCGCTCTGCGGGGGGGGGGGGCCGGATGGATGGGATGGAGAAGCAACACGTTTCAGGATGGAAGCTGAAGTTGGAGCCCAGCAGGGGGCGCCGTCTCCAGGGAGCACCAGGATCTCCTGCCAGGTCTGGAGATCATATATAAGATGATCTCCATGTGGTCCCGGAGCCCCTGGTTCTCCCTGGGCCTCCTGACCTCATGTGGATCCCTAGATTTCCAGCTCTTCAGGTGGGACTTGAACGCACCGCCGGCCTACAGATGTTCTAGCATCTCCTCCACTTCCCGGGTGGAACCCGAGGAACCCGGAGCTCCAGCGGTCCACGCCGGGGGGGACGAGTGTGCCGCCGTCACGTTTCCATGGCAACCGGATGTGTCGTCGTAGAAACGGAGAAAAAACACGGAGCACACCTGAGCTGGGGGGGTGATGGACACCTTGAGCTGCAGAAACACTGCAGACGATCCCGTGTGTGTGTGTGTGTGTGTGTGTGTGTGTGTGTGTGTGTGTGTGTGTGTGACATCACAGCGGAGGGGGGGGGGGGGGGGGGGGCTAGGTCAGGGTGGAGGACCAGGGCTGGCCTGGAAACAACTGCCTCTGGACTCTTCTGGAGGGACACCTTCATGAAGACCTTGAGTCCTACTGGCCTCAGGGGGCGGAGCCTATCCCTATCCCTGCCCTGATTGGACGGGAGGCGGGTTCGCCCCGGATCGGACTTCCGATCATGACCTCCGCGAGTGGACGACGGAGCTTCTCCGGTGAACCTCTGGACCGTAGGAGGAACCTGGAGGAACCCCAGGCAGATACAGGTGGACACGCACTGGAAGGAACCCTGTGGGAATCCAACCGCGGACCTTCTTGAAGGTTCCTGGTGTGAAGTATAATTTGGACCGAGGTGTTGGTTCCTCGTTCTCCGACCAGCAGGCGCTCCCGTCGGGCCATACCGTTACGGAAGCGCTAGCATGCCTGAGCAGAGGCAGTTGTTTCGGGCGCCGCCCCTGGCGAGGTCCACCTCAGGACACGGACACAAACACCAGGAGGGTGACGGGGAAGGTGAGATGGATGAGAACATGGATCTGCCGGTGAACACGGACGTCCCGGTGTGCGAGCAGAGAGCGACAGAAGGTGGAGAAGATAAGGGTTGTACCTTGGAGCGTTCCCCCTGCTTAGACCTATTAGAGGGATATTTCCAGGTTCCACACACTGCAGGGGCAAGATGGCGGGGGTCCGAGCGGGGGAGCAGAGTGCGAGAACATGGGTTAGACCTCAGGACGGTGCTCCTCAGTGAAGTAAAGAATCAACTTCTCCCAGCATCACATGCACCTGAAGGCCCGGTTACCGTGACGACCCTGGAAGAACGCATGTGTCTGATGGAGAAATGGTTGCTTTATTCAGAGATTTGCACTTTTCGGAAAGAGCTCCCCGGCCGTCCACCGGGGGGCCGGAGGTCCAAATGGAGGAGGGTCGACACGCTTCTTCTGGAGAAGCATCTAAACGGCCCGTTTGTCTCTGACGGGCCTCCTCAGAACACCCGCCAGACCTTCGGCGAACCGTGGCACCTCGGCAGATGGCCGGGCGCCTCTGGCTGATCTCCAGACACTACCGTACAGAAAACCACCGGCGTTCCCGCGGCCCGAGCCCCACCCCCCTCAGTCCCGAGCCCCGCCCCCCCAGTCCCGAGCCCCGCCCCCAGTCCCGAGCCCCGCCCCCGGGCTCACCAGTAGAGATAGTAGAAGAAGGAGAGGACGAAGAAGGACAGCTTGCACCAGGCCTCCTTCAGGCAGAACTTCAGCGTGTCCCCGTTCATGACGGACGCCGGGTCGTAGAGGAGCTCCTTGGTGTCCGTGGGGGAGTGGAAGTACCTGCCGCAGGGGCAAACACCACAGCACGGGTAGTGGACCCGTCCCACACCGGGGGAGGAGGGGGGCGGGAGGGGCACGATGGAAGAGAATGGGGTGGCGTGGACAGAGATGGCAGGGTGAGTGATGGCGGGGGGACCCAGATGGTGGTACCTGCTGCAGGTCTGGAGGAACCACATCTGGAACCTGCTCTGGGGACGACTTCCACGGAAGAACATCCAGAACCATCATCTGCTCTACATGTTCTGATTTCTTACCCCTTGTGGACGTTCTAAACCTTCTCAGGCGGGCTCCGGCAAGGACTCGGAGTCCAAGTCCCGACGGCCATGTTTGTAGTTAGTGGACATCACTGGGGCCGGGTGTCAGGGGCCTCAGGGAGGAGGGGACGATGGGAAGTACTCATCCTTTCACAAAAAGCACTCATCTGAGGACAGGAAGTACTCATCCAAGGACAGGAAGTACTCATCCTTGAACAAGAGGCACTCGTCCAAGGACAGGAAGTGCTCCTCCTTTCACAAGAAGTACTCATCAGAGGACAAGAAGTTCTCATCCTTTAACAAGAAGTACACATCCAAGGACAGGAAGTACTCATTCGAGGACAAGAATGACACGTCCGAGGACAGGAAGTACTCATCCAAGGACAGGAAGTACTCATCCTTGAACAGGAGGTACTCATCCTTGAACAGGAGGTACTCATCTGAGGACAGGAAGTACTCATCCTTGAACAGGAGGTACTCATCTGAGGACAGGAAGTACTCATACAAGAACGGGAAGTACTCATCCGAGGACAGGAAGTACTCATCCGAGGACAGGAAGTGCGCAACCTTGAACAAGAAGTACATATCCCAGGACAGGAAGTACTCATCAGAGAACAAGAAGTACTCATCCAAGGACAGGAAGTACTTATCCGAGGACAGGAAGTACTCCTCCGAGGACAGGAAGTACTTATCCCTTGACAAGAAGTACTTATCCAAGGACAGGAAGTACTCATCCTTGAACAAGAGGCACTCGTCCAAGGACAGGAAGTGCTCCTCCTTTCACAGGAAGTACTCATCCGAGGACTGGTTCTCACCTGGGGATAGGTATTACCCATCCATGGAAAGTAATTACTCCTCAAGGAACAGGAAGTAGACCTCTAGGGACAGGAAGTACTCACCCATAAAGGAAGTGCTCATCTATGGAAAGGAAGTTCTCGTCAAGGGAAAGGAAGCACTCATCCATGGAAAAGCAGTATGCGTCTGATAACAGGAAGTACTCTTCTGAAGACAGGAAGTAGTCATCAGACAGGATGTACTCGCCTGGGGGACAGGAAGTTCTCAGCCATGGAAAGGAAGTACGAGTGAAGGGACAGGAAGTAGTTGTCCTCAGACAGGAAGTCTCTGCCTGAGGACAGGGAGCCTCCTCTTCTTCTCCGTTCCAGATGTGGATCTGCCCTCCATGAGGTTCCATGGGACATGAAGTCCAACCACGGATGAAGATGCCCATGTTCTCATGTTCCTTCACATCGGGTTTCTGAGGAACACTCAGGAACAACTGGCCATCAGATGCATCGCACGCTCTCACACACACACACACACACACACACACACACACACACACACACACACACACACACACACACACAGGTGTGTGAGATGAAACGATGCTCGGTGTTTGAAGCACGGGAGCTTCTTCATCAGGTGATGAAGATGATGAAGCAGCCTGGAGCTGCAGGTCATCGGGGAACATCATGTGATCCAGACAGAACACACAGACGAACCCTGGAGGTTCCACCTCCCTCCCATGATGAGGACTTAGATCACACACACACACACACACACATACACACACACACACAGAGTGTGTATTTACCTCCAGGTGTTGTAGAAGAGCAGGGGGACGTTGAGACCCACAGTGAGCCACTCCTGAGCGCAGAGGAACATGATGCAGAACAGCCCATGGATGGAGTACTCTGGAAGCACCAGCTAACTCACACACACACACACACACACACACACACACACACACACACACACACGTTAGGCAGACGGTGTGAACATGCTGCTGAAGAACCAAGGAGCATCCAGAGAAGCAGCACATGAACTGAGCAGGAAGCTCATCTGAGAAGATGTGGACCTCTGAGAAGGCTGAGCTCAGCAGGTCACAGCTGAGAGAACCTCAGGCTGGAGAACAGGTTCCACCAACACCACCTTCCATGGAGAACCTGCTGCTCCTTAATGCTCTCCATGCAAGCGGGGGCTTGGACCACTCATGCATATTTCACTGTGTGTGTGTGTGTGTGTGTGTGTGTGTGTGTGTGTGTGTAGGGGCTCCAGCACACACATGCATAATTGAAGCTCCTACATACGTTCTAATAGAACCAAAGTACAGCTTTAAGGAACGTCTCGTCAGCAGGGTCACACACACACACACACACACACACACACACACACACACACACACACACGCACACACACACACACACACACACAAAGGGATTATAAAAACAGAAATGTGACTTGTGATCATCTGATGTTAAGACCTCCTCAATCCAAAAGCCGTCTGATGAGCAGGAGTAATCTGAGTAATCTGAGTACTCTGAGTAATCTGATTACCCCCTGGATCATCTGGAATGATCTGGAATGATCCAGAGTCCCACCTGGACAACAATGGAAACACACAGCTCAGCAGAGTAATAACAGGGTAATAATACACTGACACAACAGCGCCATTAGAAAGGCAGTGTGCACTACACACACACACACACACACACACACACACACACACACACACACACACACACACACAGTGTGCTGTGCAGGGCAGATGAGATGGTTGCTGCAGGAGATGTTTCTGTGCCTCGGACACGGAGACAAACATTCAGAGATCAACCACAAGGCTGTGTGTGCGTGTGTGTGTGCGTGTGTGTGTGCGTGTGTGTGTGTGTGTGTGTGCGTGTGTCCTGTATCTGTGTGTTTGTGTTTGTGTGTATATTTCTGTTCGGTTTGTGTGTGTCTCTGTTCTGTGTGTGTGTTTGTGTTCTATGTTTGTGTGTGTGTATTTCTGTTCTGTGTGAGTGTGTGTGTGTGTGTGTGTGTTTCTGCTCTGTGTATGTGTGTTTCTGTTTTGCTTATGTCTGTGTGTGTGTGTGTGTCCTGTGTATTGGAGCGTGTGTATTCAATTTCCATGCTAATGGCTACACAACTATTTTTTCCCTCAGTATGCAGATTCTGTAGCTGTGTGTGTGTGTGTGTGTGTGTGTGTGTGTGTGTGTGTGTGTGTGTGTACACAGAGGAACGCATCTGGGCCCCTGGTCTGCCCTCCCTGTCACACACAAACACACACACACACACACACATCTGCTCCCTCGGTGGCTGCGGGCGTGCTGAGGCTGGATCACCTCAGAGCTCCTGCTGATGGAGCCTCCAGAGGCTGAGAAGATCCCAGAGGTCCCTCAGCCTGTCAGACTAGACCTTCTCCATGGACTGTTAGCTCTTCATCTCCTCTTCAAACATGTCAGCTGATGGTTTGCAGATGATTGGCCTCTTTGAGAAGCACCGGCAGCCTGAAGCACCAGCTCCTGCTCCTAGCCAGACGTGGTGAACATCTCCACGGCGTCTCCATGGCAAGAGGTCCATGGCCAGCATGGCCACGGCTCGCTCCACAGCTAGCTGACGAGCTAGCTCCTCAGAAGATCCTGCTGGAGCAGATCTGACCGGAAAACCTGGTTCCTGCTGGAAGCCGGTGTCAGTGGACAGAGAACATCATGACGGGGTTCCTTTGGAGCAAAATCCATTCAACCAATAAGAAGGTTCCATGTTCTCCTGCCTGGGTTCTCCACGATCTCCTGCCTGGGTTCTCCACGATCTCCTGCCTGGGTTCTCCACCAGGTTCTCTGAAGGCTCTAAATTGTCCACAGGTGTGACTGAGAAGGTGAATGGTTGGTTGATTGACAGTTGACCGTCCAGGTTAAGCCCCGCCCCCTCCCCCAGGTCAGCTGCGATTGGCTAGGCCCCCGACCCTCTGAGCGAATGAGCCGGATGACAAAATATCATCTTCTGCTCTTCATTCCAGGTTTCAGATGATGTGGGACCAGGAGGAACGTCAGGGTCCAAACAGCCCGGTGGAACCCAGGTTGAGGTTCTTCAGGAGAACTTGGACGAGCTGGTGGAAGGACAGAAGCAGGGGTGACCAGACGGAGGAGCTCTGGGATCATCACCAAGAGTCTTTGGTCCATCAAACATGGGAGAACCTTAGATCATCTCAGCAAAGAACCACAGAACGGAGGAGATCCAAGGAGGATCATCAGGATCAGGACCCTGCTGGTGGAGGTCCTCCCTGGATCTCTGAGATGAGGACCATCTTCATCTCCATGTGGACGCTGCAGACGAAGGAGCTCAGAAGAAAAACTGCAGATTGAAGGCGTGGATAATCCACATCTCACTCTGAGGTATCAGGAACACACACACACACACACACACACACACACAAACACACACACACAAACACACACACACACACACACACACAAACACAAACACACACACACACACACAGAACCACCATCTGTTGGTCCTCTCAGGACGGCAGCCTGCCTCGTCTCAGACATCTTCTTCCAGACTGTGTGTGTGTGTGTGTGTGTGTGTGTGTGTGTGTGTGTGTGTGTGTGTGTGTGACCTGCATGTCGGAGGAAACCTTTGTACTGAAACTTCAAAAGCATCACTGGAGTCACGGGGGACCCCCCCCCCCCCGCCCCTCGGAGCGCTCTGATTGGCTGCCGGGTGGCAGAGCGAGCTCCATCTTGACAGCAGGATGGAGGAGACGAGGAGCTGGAGATCTGAAGATCACCCAGGTCTTCAAAGGTCAGGTCCACCCCCCCCAAACATAGGAGAACCATGAAGAACAGGTTCCTCAGGCGCAGGAACCCTTAAGAGCAGATGATTCACCAGGTAGAACCTCCCCAACACCTCCAGCTCCATCAGCTAGCTGGACTCCTCAGCTAACATCTCCATGACTAGCATCTCCATCGCTAGCGTCTCCACAGCTCTATCTCTATGACTAGCATCTCCATGACTAGTATCACCTTGATTAGTGTCACCGCAGCTATTGCTCCATGACTAGCATCTCCATGACTAGCTCTCTATGTTAGCATCTCCATGGCTCGTGTCTCCACGGCTAGCACTCAGTGATAATCCTCTCCAAGGCTAGATCTTCGTGATTAGCATCTTCATGCCTAGCTCTCAATGGCTAGCATCTCCACAGCTAGGTCTTCATGATTAGCATCTCCATGGCTAACTCTTCATGAATGGCATCACCATGGCTTGTGTATCCACAGCTAGCTCTTCATGATTAGCATCTCGATGCCTAGCGACTCCAGAGCTAGCTCTTCATAGCTATGGCTCCCTGCCTCGTGCGCCCATGCCTATCTCCATGTGGAGCTCCTAGTGTTTGGTGCAGTGCTCAGAAGGTCCTCCTGCTCGCCCCGGACCCCCGCTGAGGTTGCTTAGCATATAAGCTGATTATGGTGATGGACGCGTCTCCACGGACGCCGGCTCTTATCTCGCCGGCTCCACGGCTCGTCCCGCGGTGGAGCCGGAGGTGGGCGTGGCCGGCGGACGTCCCCTCGCTCATCTCCACGCCGGCGAGGCTCATGAAGGTTCGCCGAGGTCCTTCAGCACCAGAAGGTCTCCCGTCTGAACGAGAGACGCTCGAAGGCACGTCAGCGTTCTGATGTGAAGAACCAGGAGGAACGGACTTCTAATCCAGAGGAGATTATCTGCTACGTTTAAATCTTTATGACTGAGACCTCGGCTTCAACAACATCTACAGCCACGCACACACACACACACACACACACACACACACACACACACACACACACACACACACACACACACACACACACACACACACACGCACACACGTTCTGAAGTCTGTTAAATGAAAATATCTGCATAAATACTTTTCTAAATTATATCTTATGTTTTCTCCTTTCAACTCCAGCATTAACTTGTAATAACTTCCTGTCAGTGTTGCTATGCTAGCATCAGGGTGCTAACATCAGGCTCAGCAGAATGGCAGAGGAGGTATGCTAACTGGGTCAGTGTGCTAACATCATAGTTGGTATTCTAGTACAAGAGATGGAATGCTATTGCCAGTATGCTAACATCAGGATGAGTTTGCTAATGTCAATGCTATGCTGACATCAGGGGTCAGGATGCTAACGTCACTGTTGGTATTCTAGCCCGAGGGGTAGAATGCTATTGCCGGTATGCTAACAGGATCAGTATGCTAATGTCAGTGTCAATGCTATGATAGCATCCGGATCAGAGTGCTAGCGTGACGGTAAAAAAATAACACATCAGGGCTGGTTTGCTAACAGTAGCGTCAGGATGCTAATGTCCCCCCAGAAAAAGCTCATGCATGATGATGGAGCTAACTGCTGCTCTTCTCCAGCGCCTGGGTTCTCTCTGGGTTCTGGTCTTGAGGACCATCACCTCGTCACCGGTGGGGTCCCACGCCGAGGGGGCGGAGCCTAACCTGGACGAATCGTCCACCTGAAGACTGCAGTGCTCAGGTGGTCTTCGCTGATGAACGGAGAACATCCTCCACATCTCCACGGGAGGAGATGTAAACAATTAGCGGGATCTTCTCTCGCTGTTTCCATGGCAACACCAGAGCTGAGAACTTCTCAGAATGACGTCACGTCTTTTGGACACACACCTCCAGGAGAAGACCTCCTCAGCACGTTGGAGATGTTCTCCTCCACGTGCAGCCCTGGCGTCTTCTACATCTGTACATGATCTGGATCTCCTCTGACCTCAGGCTGGATCCACATGGCAGGAGGTCACAGCTGCAAGGGCGCTCCACCGGACTAATGTGTGTGTGTGTGTGTGTGTGTGTGTGTGTGTGTGTGTGTGTGTGTGTGTGTGTGTTTGTACTCAGAGATCAGCTGATCTTGCTCATCAGTGGTCTCTGCAGTACTAATGCAGAGATGAATCGCACGCGCGCGCATGCGCGCGCACACACACACACACACACACACACACACACACACACACACACACACACACACACACACACACACAGTATGCGTCTCCATCACCAAGCAGAGGAGACAGGAGGTCCAGGCTAGAAGAGCCCATGTGAGGTGGGTGGACCCACTGGAGGTGTGGACCAGGTCTCCTCAGAGCAGGTAGACCTCCTGTCTGGAGCCCAGAAGAACCTGCACCCGTGACACGGCTCCTCTCCTCCAGAACATGGATGGAAGACGGGCGAGAACCCAAAGCCAAGACCATCATCTTCAGCCCGACCCGAGGAACCTCTCGAGATCATCGAGAACGTCTAGGAGGGGCCCTCAACTAGGGACGAACCAGGTTCTAGAGTTCTGGTTCTGAAGGAACCACAACCTGGAGGACTGGACCTGGAAGTCCAACTGCTCTTCACGTCCTGAGAGCTCCACCCCCTCCGTGACACATCCAGGTCTTCTACGAGGACCTCCTGTCCACTCGTACCTCCGGCTGGCTGAAGGTCCCGGGGCCCCTGGGGGACCTCCAAGACCAGGACGCAACACCTCTTCCTACGAGGACATCCTGACCACCAAAGCCCGGCTTCAGATGGACGGACCTCCGCAGGACCACGGCTCCCGAGGTGGGTCACGGATGGAGACCACCTGGACCACAGCTGTCAATCATCCAGAAGACCAAGAAGACCAAGAAGCCTTCGCTTCCCGCCGCCCTGGTCTTCACCGGACCAATAGGAGCGAAGGAGAACAAGAAGTTGGACTCACCTTCCTCAGAAGGTTGCAGATCCTCTCGATGTTCCTCAGCCTCTCCCTCTGCGAGAACACAAAGAGACGGAGGTCAGCGACCAGGAGAACATCTCGTCGGTGCAGAGCAGAAGATGATGAGCTGGAGGCTTCACAGAAGAAAGAAACGTTCATGGACCATCTCAACCCATGGTTGGGACCTCCACCAGGGCCTCCACCAGGACCTCCATCAGGACCTCCATCAGAGCCTCCTGGACAGCTCTGCGTTCTCAGGACATGAGGGTTCTGGGTGTTGGTCAGGAGAACATCTGGCTGGCACCGATGGAGGAGGAGCCTAGTTGTGTTTCTCCAGCAGTGCAGTCTGTGTGTGTGTGTGTGTGTGTGTTCCTTGGAGAGAACCCAGGCAGGAGAACGTGGAGAGAACCCACAGAGAAGGTGCTTCTCCGGCTGAAGAATCATCTAATCATCACCAGAGAATCATCTACAGATGTTCTCCTGTATTTTCCTGTAAAGTCTGTGCAGGCAGAGGCTGACATTTAGCCCTGTGTGTGCGTGTGTGTGTGTGTGTGTGTGTGTGTGTGTGTGTGTGTGTGTGTGTGTGTGTGTGAAGGCTCCTCACACTGACACTGTGAGGTTCTCCTGAGGGAACGTGATGACAGGAACCACTAATTAGTCTGTCTGTTGAAAGAGAGCCTGGTGTCAGAGAAGACCCGGGCGTGCACGTGTGTGTGTGTGTGTGCGTGTGTGTGCGCTGCGCGCGCGCGTGTGTGTGTGTGTGTGTGTGTGTGTGTGTGTGAGCTTCAGAGGAAGATGCTGAGGGACGTAAAGCGAGAAGGTTTCCCTGCAGTTGGAAGAAACACAGCAGTGATTGACAGCTGATCGTCCAATCGCAGCCCACCCGGGGAAAGGGGCGGGGCTTATCCTGGGCTGTCAATCACAGACCTCCAACCTTCACACCTACAGGAGAACATGGTTCCCACGGTGGAGAGGAGGAGGAGGGGGGAACATCTCAGAGAACCCTCATGGAGGAGGACGTCGAGAACCTCCGTGAGAAGACTGTGTCAGAGAACATCAAGGAGAACTCCAAGATGGAACGTCACACAGAAACATCTGGTTGGATAGAACATTGGGAAGAACCCTCATACCCTACGTATGGATCATCAGAGAGAACGTCAAGGAGAACACTCTCCATCCGGTTCTCCGGCTGGGTTCCAAGGAGATTCTTCGGAGGAGAACCAAACACCAGCCCATGGAGATGGTTCCTTTCAGGGAACCTGGTTCTCAGGAGATGTTCCTCACCGTGGAACAAACAGTTTTCCAAGCAGAGAAGGTCTCTGGAGAACCTTCACGTCCCTCAGCTCTTCAGTCCAAGTCACAGACATTATTATTCCGATTATTCCGGCTGCTGAGAGCAGAGGAGGTCTCCATCCTGGACCATCAGGGTGGAGGAGGAGCTTCCAGCATCCGTCTGACAGCAGGAGCAGCAAAGACCCTTCTTCTCCATGGTGAGCTCAGAAGGTCCAGCCGGTGCAGAAGGTGGACCTGCTGTGGAACCTTGTAGGACCTCAATGTTCTCTGAACTTCATCTGACACATGTTCTTCATTGAAGAGGTGGAGAACCTCGGATCTAGATCTTCTACATCTGTGTGTGTGTGTGTGTGTGTGTGTGAGACCCACCGCGTGCAGAGGGTTCCCCTGGTCGATGGGAACCTTGAAGTCGGCCTGCAGCTCATCGAACGCCGTGATCTGTCAAGGAGAGGGAGAACATCACATGACCATCAGGAGGCCAGGTCCAGAAGGTCCAGACCGTCCAGACGGTCCAGAAGGTCCAGACCGTCCAGAAGGTCCAGACGGTCCAGACCATTCAGAAGGTTCAGAAGGTCCAGACGGTCCAGAAGGTCCAGGACCTCCAGAGCTGATCTACTGAGCCTCCTTTTGAAGGCATGGGAAAGAGGATGCGGCCAATCAGAGCTGACTCTGGAGAGGGGGCGGGGCTTAACCGGGACAGGTTAGCTGTCAATCATACAACCGCACCTACAGATGGTTTGAGCCTTCGGTGGACCAGTGACTGTCTGAGGATGGAGAACATGGAGAACATGGAGAACCCTCAGAACAGAAGGTTCAGACTGCGGACAGTCTGCAGTTTAGATGGAACTGGATGAAGAAGAGAACATAAGGAGAACATGGAGGAGAACCCTCTGTGAGAGGAGAACATGGAGGAGAACCTTGCGTATCTGGTTCTCCAGTTGCATTCTGAGTCCACAGAGCTTCTAAGAGGAACCAAACGGCAGCAGCCACGAAGAAGGTTCCTGGCCTGGTTCTAAGGAGGTGCTCCTCACCCTGTCAGACTCTGAGGATGAAGATCAGTGGAGGTTCTGCTCAGGGTTATTTCCCAGAGCTCCTGCTGACAGCAAGATCTTCTCTCATCTTATTTCCCACTGGACTCCAGCTCATTCCACCCTCCTCCTCCCCCACCTTCACCCCCGCCTCCATCTCCTCCACCGCTGTTCCTCTGGGTTCTCCTATGTTCTGTGTTCCAATGGGTTCTTCAACGTTCTCCTCAGTTCCTCAGGGTTCTTCAACGTTCTCCTCAGTTCCTCAGGGTTCCTCGGTGCTGCAGGCTGGCGGTGTGTTTGAGAGCGTGGGACTTCCTGCCGCTCTCATGGTTTCCAAGTCCTGGAGAACATGATGTTCCTCCTCCTGCCTTGAAGGCTTCATGTGGAAGAAACCTCATGGGACCACAGCAATCACAGGAGCACCCAGAGCCCCTCTGCTACCCCTAAACTACCCCTAAACTACCCCTCTGCTACCCCTCTGCTACCCCTCTGCTACCCCTAAACTACCCCTCTGCTACCCCTAAACTACCCCTCTGCTACCCCTAAACTACCTTTCTACTACCCCTCTGCTACTTCCTCTACTACCCCCCTGCTATCCCTCTACTACCCCTCTGCTACCCCCCTGCTACCCCTCAAATACCCTCTACTACCCCTCTACTACCCTCTACTACCCCCCTGCTACCCCTCAACTACCCTCTACTACCCCTCTACTACCCCTCTGCTACCCCCCCCGCTACCCCCCTGCTACCCCTCAACTACCCTCTACTACCCCTCTACTACCCTCTACTACCCCTCTACTACCCCCCTGCTACCCCTCTACTACCCCCCTGCTACCCCTATACTACCCTCTACTACCCCTCTACTACCCCTCTGGTACCCTCTACTACCCCCCTGCTACCCCTATACTACCCTCTACTACCCCTCTGGTACCCCTCTGGTACCCTCTACTACCCCTCTGGTACCCCTCTGGTACCCTCTACTACCCCTCTGGTACCCTCTGCTACCCCCACCGCCCCCCCAAAACTACAAGGCCAGTTTTAATTATTGAGGTTGTTCCTCCATAATTGATGGCAACATGATGTTCTCCAGCCTTCTCTGCTCCACCTCAGACCAGCCCTAGAAGAACCCGAGAAGATCCATGTTCACCCCCCGCCCGCCTGACATCCAGCAGGAGGAGCAGAAGTTCGGTCGGGTTCCTCCGTGTGTGGAGCTTCCATGTTCTCCCCGTGGTTCCTCCGGGTTCCTCCCGCCGTCCAGAAACGTGCTGGAGGTCCATGGGAGACCTCTGGAAGCCAGCGTGAGCTTCAGGATGGAGGGAGTGGACCATGAAAGGAGGATGAATGATTCATGGCTTCATCTGCTCCAGCCCTGGTTGGACAGCACTTTGGTGGAACGTTCTCCATGAATACATTTATTGTTGTACTTATTATTTATCAAGAACCCGGCCTTCAGAACACGGACACCTTCTGGTGTGGAGGTGGAGGTGGAGGTGGAGGTTCTCGACCTCCTGAACGATCTGGGGTTGCGACGCGGAGCTCGTCGGCGACGATCCTCTTCTCTGGGAGGCAGAAGGTTCCACTGAGCTGCTGCGCCAGGAGAACGACGGGCCTGGGATCATGAAGTCCAGCAGGTGAGGAGCAGCGAGGCCCCTGGAGTCACGTCTCCAGAGGAGAACCTCCATGCAGAAGATCTGCTGCCGTCTTGACGCAGATCCGAGAGGTGCAACATCTTCCAGCGGAGACACAGGACGTCCCGACAAACCCATCTCCACTGAGATGATCCCATCTCCACGTCAGGAAGGCCCTCATGAAGACCTCCTCCAGTGTCAGCAGAGGAAGGTTCTAGAGGTCCTGCTCTGTGGACCCACAGCCTGGAGGACTGGACCCGGAGGTCCACGGAGGTTCTGCATCATGTGAACCAGGTCCTTGACATCACCTCGATAGAAGCAAAGATTGTGGGTCCACCAGCACCCTGATGATCCACCAGAGACCAAGGTTCTGGACCGAAGGATCACCTTGGTTCTTGTCAGTTTGAAGATCTTAGAACTGATGGTCCTCCCGAAGCTCCCTGAAGGACAAGCAGCCGTCCTGATGTTTCCTCCAGACCTACCCTGGGTTCCTCCGGGAGGACCAACCTTCGATCTCCGGTTATTGACGGGAACCTGCTCCTGATGGATGGCCCTCAGAAGAGCAGAAGATCGATGCAAATCCAGTCTTTCTTCTGAAGCCACCAACCCCCTCAGGTTCTCCGTTCAGAGGAGCAGAACAAGGCTTGTCTCCAGGGCCTGAAGGCCAGGTGGTGCGTGAAGGATGACCTTCTGCAGACGTAGCTTTCGGTCTCCCAGCAGAAACAGAACCCTCAGCCGTCCCTCCTGGAGACCCGGCGCTCCTCTGACAGGAGAACAATGACCCGGTCCAGATGATGGATGAGGAACCTGCAGGAGCTTAATGATCTCCTGGAGCGAAGCCCTCTGCACCTCCTCCATCGGCCTCCCTTCACCCAGACCAGGTTCCACCGCAGAACCTCGGCCTCGGACTCCTGGACTGTCAGAGGAACCCTGGGAGGAGCGTCTGGACCAGAACCTGGAAACCTTCTGGGTGTGCGACCCTCCTGGCTCCTGGATCTCCTGGACAGATCCAGAGGTTCTCGCTCCAGGATGTTCATCTTCTCGCTTGCAGTAAAGTTCTCCTGCTGGTCTTTGTTCGTGTCTCTGACCCTCCAGATGAGGAACCGGACGAGGAACCTGCGGTCTCCTCTCCAGACCTCCACCCAAGCGTCTTCAGGAGGACGCTTCTCCAGCTCCTCTGGGGCCTCCAGGACCACCGACAGAAGGTCGGTGTCCAGAACGAAGCGCTTCTTCCAGGGTGAGGCGGAGATGTTCCACCTCCCGCTCGTCTGGAATGGTCCTGGACGCCGTGAGAAGAAACGCTGATTGGGCTTCATCTTTATTTCATGGCTGTTATGAAGACATTAATAATCCAGAGGTGGTGGACGCCGCGCTCAACGTTCTGCCACGTTCTTCTGTCACACACTCATTATTTCGCTCCGTCTCCCCTCCTTCCTCTCGCCTTCTTCTCGCCTTCTTCTCGCCTTCTTCTCGCCTTCTTCTCGCCTTCTTCTCCGCTCCACAAGCTGGACTTCCATCATTCACGGTCTGGAGGCTCCAGACCAGGACCAGTCTGGACCTTCTCGCCCCTCTTCATCTTCACCAAACCTCTGCTTATGAAGTTCATCTCAAAGTACTGATGTGACTGAGCAACAGCAGCAAAGGACACACACACACACACACACACACATTCCACAGCACCTTCATGTACAGCAGCAGTGTGTGTGAGTGTGTGTGTGTGTGTGTGTGTGTGGTTCCTCAGCCTCCACAGGGATCTGCTTGTCCTTGCATGAGGACTAGATGTAGACCTGGATCCAGGATGAGCAGTGTTAGGAGACCCAGAAGCTCCTCTGATGGTCAGAACCAGAAGGTCCATCAGGTTTCCAAGCTACAGGGTCCAGGGGGGGCAGGAGTCTGGCCCGGTGGACCACAGAGGACCTCCGGAGCAGGTCTGGAGCCGGAGCTGGAAACCGAAGCTCTGGCCAGTGGTCCTGACGGGGTGGAGGTTCCTCCGGCAGGTGGCCCTCACACCATCATCAGACCTTCATCATCAGACCTTCATCATCAGACCTTCATCCTGCTTTTTATTTCTGGCCTGATTCTCACCTGCAGCTGCTTTGACTCACTCATTGTTCCATTTCCAGGGAGCTAGCAGAGCCGCATGCTAGCAGAGCCGCATGCTAGCAGAGCTGCAGGTTAGCAGAGCCGCAGGTTAGCAGAGCCGCAGGTTAGCAGAGCCGCAGGTTAGCAGAGCTGCAGGTTAGCAGAGCCGCAGGTTAGCAGAGCTGCAGGTTAGCAGAGCCGCAGGTTAGCAGAGCTGCAGGTTAGCAGAGCCGCAGGTTAGCAGAGCTGCAGGTTAGCAGAGCTGCCTGCAGGTGACCAGTGCCACAGGCTCATAGGGCCAAAGGCTAGCGGAGCCACTAGCTAGCAGCGCCACAGGCTAGTAATGCCACAGGCTAGCGGAGCCACAGGCGAGTAGAGCCACTTGCTAGCAGCGCCACAGGCTAGCAGCGCCACAGGCTAGCAGCGCCACAGGCTAGCCTTCAGGTGAAGTGGCTTTGCCGTGTGTGCACGTCCTGGTCCTCCTCTCAGGACGGCCTGGAAGTTGCAGCAGATGGAGCTCCTTCACCGAGGGTCTGAGGGTGGAGGAACCTTCTGCTGCCTTCAGAAGGTGCAGGATGTAGAAGGTGGAGGAAGCAGAAGGTGCAAAGTAGAAGGTGCAGGATGTAGAAGGTGTGTTACTGCTGAGGAGACCTCCCCCCCCACTGCAGCTCCACATAAACAAGCTGATGTTCCTGCGTTCCTCCTGGGTTGGTTCTTCTCTGAGCAGAACCTGAGGAGCTCCTGGACCAGATGATCAGATGATCAGATGATCAGATGATCAGATGATCAGGGGCTGGAGATGTTTTGGTGTGTGTTTGTGTGTGTGTGTTTGTGTGTGTGTGTGTGTGTGACCCAGATCCGCCGTACATCCAGTCCCTGCCGGTGCAGACCCCCCCCCTCCCCCCACCTGAGGTGACACCCTCCTCACGTGCGCGTGATCCAGGTGCGCACCTGTCGTGCACGAGCATGAGCTCCTGCCACCACATCTCACAGCGATCAGACGGCGCGCACGCGGACACAACCCCCCCAACACACACACACACACATACACACCTGCGTGTACGTAGACGCGCTCGCGGTACTCACGTGCCAGATGGCGAAGAAGATGAGGGAGACGCAGAGCACGAGGGAGAGCATGTAGCAGAAGGCGGCGAACGTGAACATGGTGCGGGGGGGGGGGGGGGGGGGTCAGGCCGCCGCGGGGAGGGGGGGGGCGCGCCGGAGGCAGCATGGCACCGGGAGGACCGGGAGGACCGGGAGGACCGGGAGGACCGGGCGGGAGGACGGCGTCCGGCGGAGGAGGCGGGAGGCGGGGGATCCACGCAGCCGCCGCGGCGTGACGGCCGGAAGGACTGACGAACACTCGCGCGCCGGCCTTAAGAAGCGCGCGCTCTCTCCCTCCCTCTCTCTCCCTCTCTGCCCCCCCCCCACTCCCCCCGGCGAGCCAATCAGAGCGCGGGGAGCGCGGCGACGCGCGTGAACAGGTGGGTTTAAAAAGAGCCGAGCACGCGCGCAGGCGCGAGCTCCTCTAAAGGTGGGGGGGGGGGGGACACGTGACCCAGGGGGGGCCTAACGGAGGACAGGGTCCAGAAGGTCCAGAAGATCCAGAAGGTCCAGAAGGTCCGGAGGAGCGGGATCCACCGGATCCACCGGATCCACCGGATCACATTGCATGGAGCGGCGACACGTCACGGAGCCCCGCGTGCACGCGCGTGCAGGATTGACCGAATCAGAGTTTGAAAGTCAACCGTGCGCGGATTCGGAGCGCGCGACACCGGCGACACCTGGCGGCGGGGAGAACTGCATCCTGATTGGACGGAACCGCGGGGGGGGGGGGGGGGCAGTGTGTGTGTGCGTGTGCGTGTTTTTTTTCTTTTCGGTTTTCACGCGTGTGAGTGCATTTGTACACACACACACACACACACGCACACACATTGCGCCCTAAAAAACACGCACACGCACACACACACACACACACACACACACACACACACACTCACGCACACACACACACAGGCCCTCGAGGTGATTGATTAGTCATTTAAGTTCCTCTCTTATGATTGGATGATCTGTGCATCTATACCAACATTCATTCACTCATCTCTCCATCATCCCTCCATCATCTCTCCATCATCCCTCCATCATCCCTCCATCATCTCTCCATCATCCCTCCATCATCCATCCCTCCACCACAGAGAGCAGAGCAGTCAGAGCTTGAAGCTCCATGTAGAGTCTCTGGAGGCTCCAGGTGTGAGATGGTCACCGTCCTGCAGGTCCTGGTCTCCTGGCTCCGGATCATCTGGCCCACGTTTCCTCAGTTGGTTGTTCTGCTTGGGGCCGGCTGGATGTTCTCTGTTGCCTAGCAACAGCCTCTCCACGTCGCCCCCCCCACTTCGAAACAAGCGCATCCCTTTTCTTCTGAGCGCGACATCCTGAGACCTCCTGAGACCTCCTGAGACCTCCTGAGACCTCCTGAGACGTCCTGCTGCAGACGTCCAGATGCTTCCCTGAGAACGCTCTCCAAGCCGGGGTCGGAGTGTTTCCATGGAAACCTGTAAAGCGTCCTTCAGCCGCTCAGAAGCAGGCTAACAGGCTAGCTCTGGCTCCATTAGCACCTTTAGCTCCATTAGCACTGTTAGCAACCCCCCCCCCCATTATTCCCTTTGCGTGCCCGTCTGAACAAAATAGCGCGTAGCCGGACGCTAACAGCTAAGCTAAACAAACATCAAATGCTTCAGATGATCATCGAGGATTTCATTTTTATTCCACTCTTTGCTTAGCATGGTTGGCTAATTGTTTTGCTGGTGCATTGTGGGAGTTGAAGGAAGTGAATGAAGGCACACATGGAGTCAGTGACTCCCCTAGTGGCCAGGGGCAGAACTGCACCCCTAGTGGTGAGAGGTGGAACTGCACCCGCACCATGATGTCATGCAGGAACCGGACTGAACCATTTTTAAATGGGTGATGAAACAAGCATCACGAGCGCGTGCGAGCTAAAGCCATTAGCGCAGCTCACCGAGGAGCCGTAAAGCAGGTATTCCCCCCCCCCCTCCTGCCCCTCCTGCCCCTCCTGCCCCTCCTCCTGCCCCTCCCGCCCCCCCCGGGGCTGTTATCGATCCCGCCATAAACCTGTGACCCCCCCGCAGCGCCGCAGTAATTGCTAACAGCGAGGCAAGATGGCAGCTAATATTGATGGCCGCCATTAAATTGGTGAGGAGGGGGGGAAGGTTTACAGCCTGTTAGCTTAGCATGCTGCTTTCACCAGGACCCTGGAGCAAATATCACATGGGGGAGGCCAGCCAATCACTGCTGGCGCTGCGGTCGGGGGCGGGGCTTAATCTGAATGCTCAACTGTCCATCAAACCATTCGCACCTTTGGACCATACAGGGCCTTCAGGACCGTCAAGAGATGTTTGTGGACTGGAGGACATGGAGAGAACCTGGCTGGAGAACATGGTTCCTCCAGAGTTACACTGTAATGTTCTGATATCTCCACCAGGTAGAGCCGTCCCACCATAAATCCATCCCCTCCGTGTCCTCCAGTTTCAAGCTGGAGGTCCATAATCTGCTGTTCGTCAGCAGGTGAAGCTTCCACAGGTGATGAACCTCCTGGAGGAGGTTCTGACTCTGACCTTCATCTCATCCAGGAGGCTGAAGGCCCCCCCTCATGAAACCGGAACACTGGAACCAGAGCGTTCTCGGAGCTCCAGGCTTCGTCCACGAGGAACACGTCGACCTGCGCCTCCTCCGGCAGACCCTGCCAGAGGACCATCTCTGATCCATTCTTATCATCTTCAGCTCTGATCTCCTCTGGAACCTCTCACCATGCCTGCTCTGAGCCCACGCATGACCCTGGAGTTCCACGCTGCATGTTCTTCGACCCTGGCAGGAGAACATGGAGGTTCTGCCCCGGTTCCTTGTCAGGGGTTCATCTACCTGCTTCTCCCAGAGGACCCGGCTGACGCGGAGAACCTCACGCGAGGCCTCCTGGTTCCAGCCGATGTTCTCCAGGAGCCACCAGAGGGCGGCACTGCTCCGGCTTCTCCAGGACGGAGATTGATGAGAACCTTTGGTCCTCTGGGCGGCCTGATCTCCAGCTGTCCACCCTGACGCCCCCCTAGATGGACCTCCACTTGTTACCACAGACATATTTCATGCCACACACACACACATACACACACACACACACACACACACACACAGGTCTCGGCTGCTGTGTGTGTTGAAGATGGACGGTCGATCGATGTGCCGAGGTGAAGAGCAGCGGTCCTGGTCCTCCGAGGACGACGGATGAGAAGACAATCACACTGGTCCTCCTCCTCCGGTCCTTTCCTTCTCCAGAGGAGGTCCTGAGAACACATGAGGTCAGAGGACATCAGGTCACACTTTTGCAGGAACCTTCCAGTTCTTCCAGAAGACCTCAGGCCATCCGGCCGTGGTCCAGGATCTCCTCTGGTCCAGGATCTCCACTGGTCCAGGATCTCCTCTGGGTTTGGCTTCATCTGCCGTGTGACGGCTCGTCAGCTGAGGAGATCATCTCCAGCCTGGAGGCTGCACCTCCAGCATGGACCTCCTCACCACCAGGAGAACCTCAGCCAGAAGCTTCTCTTCAATTCACTACAAACAGGACAGGATGTGTGTGTGTGTGTGTGTGTGTGTGTGTGTGTGATACTGTCTCATCCACACACAATCACTGTGAGTGTGTGGAGTGGCAGACAAAGCTGAGTGTGTGTGTAACATGTGAGCGCACACACACACACACACACACACACACATATACAGTCAGCTGCAATAATCCTGCTTTGAGAGACGGCCAGAATAATTCCCCTGCTTCCCCCTCCTGCTTCCCCCCTCCTGCTTCCCCCTCCTGCTTCCCCCCTCCTGCTTCCCCCTCCTGCTTCCCCCTCCTGCTTCCCCCTCCCATTTGTCCCTGTCAGCTGTTTCCCAGCAGCCTCAGTGCAGCCGCTCAGCCTCCATGTTCCTTCATTAATGATTTACATTCACACACACACACACACACACACACACACACACACTCAGAAGCTGCGGCGGTCAGGGGTTTTCGCCCCCTCCCCCCATGATGTGCACGGATGAGCGTGCACGTGCGGAGCCCAGAACCTCCCAGGAAGCTGTGGATGGTCCTCCTGGAGTCCAGAAGCTGCAGGAGAGGAGATGTTTCCTCCAGACGTGTGGCCTCCTCCGCCAGGGGGCGGAGCCTCCTGACACCCCTGGGGGCGGAGCTTATCCCCCCATCTGATGGTCTTCTTCTCCTGGTGAAGGTGTGATGTTCATATCTGGAAGGAACCCAGCAGAACATCTTATCTTCATGTGGTCGGTTCCTCCATCCTTGAAGGTTTCCACTGTGTGTGTGTGTGTGTGTGTGTGTGTGTGTGTGTGTGTGTGTGTGTGTGAGCTGCAAACATCTGCAGGAGGAGGTTCCCCCCCACCGGCTGGAGGTCCTCAGTGATCCAAAGGTCTCCATCGTGTGGAGCAGGTGTGAAGCTCTGCTGTCCCAGCCTGCAGGCGAGCCCTGAACGCACCGCAGATCCTCCACAGAAGGAGTGTTTCCCTCTCAGGCTGGAGAGCCTCTCATGATCCTGGACCTCCAGCCCTGGAGAGGACACCCAGAGTGTGTGTGTGAGTGTGTGAGTGAGAGTGTGTGTGTGTGTGTCAAGTGTGGAGGAGGCGAGATGTTCTAGAGTTACTTCACCTGCATCGAAGCTCCTCCATTATGGAGGTTCATGGAGAAGAAGAGAAGGTCAGGATCTGCTTCCACGTTCAGCCAAGACTCAGTGGTCCAACCACACACACACACACACACACACACACACACACACACACACACACACACACACACGCACACACGCACACATACACACACACACACACATGTTGTCTTTGGTGAATGATGGAACAGAAGAATTGCCCGACCTGATGTTCTAGCAGGTTCCTCATCCAGTGTAGCTGCTCAGTCCTCCAGGTCCTCCATCAGAAGCTCATGGACCAGGTGTGCTTTGCAGGTGGTGGCTCCGTCCCATCCTCGCCCTCCGGCACCAGGGGCCTTTCCTGAGATGACCTTTGGATCAGCAGGAGAAGGTCAGAGAAGGAAACATCAGAAGGTCTGCCAGGAGGAAAGGAGGGCGGCGTCCTTCACTTGGAGCCCGTTCTTCTCGTCAGCTTGTCCACCACCGTCTTCAGGAGGTCTTATCGCTGTGTGATCGGCGGGCGGGAGGACCTTCTCCTGTGGAACCTTCTCCTGCGGCCCAGCAGGACCTCCTGCTCTCACGAGGAGCCGCTGGGTTCTGGGCGTCTTCTGGCCGGGGGTCCAGAAGACTGGATGGGAGAACACGAGAAGCTCCGAGGTCAGGAGGTCATCGGTCTCGAAGGTGAACGGATGAACCTCCATCCATCCAGACCGTTCTCTGCCGTCTGTTCATGAAGGTTCTCCTCAGGTTCTGGCTCTGTGGGTTCTAGAACCTCCTAGTCTTCCAAGGTTCAGCTTTGTTCACCGGTTCTGCTAGGAACTTGTGCTTCTTCTGCGCTGTCCTTCAGGACCTTCAGGACCTTCAGGACCTTCAGGACCACAGGAGAGCCCGAGGCAAGCGGCGCCAGGAGCCAGAAGGAGAACCTGCCCGCTGGACAGAAGAACCCGACAGAACTCAAGGTTCTCCTGCCTCCGCCGTCTGCCGCAGAACATGTTCTACCAGCGGGAACTCTAGAACCTTCCTCCGTCCCTCACTGGAGATGAGGACGCGTGACCTCCAGGAGGTCGGCGGGTCTCGGACGGACCTTCATCCAATCACAAACAGAAGAGCAGCGGAGACGAGAACATCCAAGAGACCAGAGGAACCGGAGACCCACGACCTCCCCGACCCCACGGGAGGAGCAGGACCTGCCAATCACAGGGCCTCCTGCAGGCCGGTTCCTCCAGAAGAACATGACCTTCATCCTGGTCCCGGAGCTGGACGGCCTTCACATTCCAGAAGCTTCTCGTCTTCTCAGATCTTCATCGGCCTTCAAGGTTGGACGTCCTCCCACCTCCGCCTGAACCTGCAGGACGGCTTCCACTCCCCAAGGCCAACACACACTTTGGTGCCTTCCTGTCTGTCTTCCTGCCAACACACACACACACACACACACACACACACACACACACACACACACACACACACACACACACACACACTCACACCCTCTGAGCTGATGGGAGGATGAGATATATTTATAGTGGTGTTATTAATAGATGCTGCAGTTCCTCCTCCGGCCTGCGGGGGGCGCCACTGAGCCACACGGAGGGGGGGCAGAGGTCAAAGGTCACAGAGTCCAATGACAATCACAGCAAGCCCCGCCCCCTCAGCCTGGAGGTCCTCCAGGTGGAGATATCTGCGAGGGTTCTGGTCTCCACGTGACCTTGGAGGACCGCCTCCAGCTCTCGAGGACCAGCTCCGGCGGTGAAGGTCCAGGCCGGTCCTCAGGACCTCATGTTCTCGCCAGAACGTCAGGACGACGTCCATCCTGAGGGGACGGTCAGATGGTCAGATGTTCTCCAGGATATAAATAGCAGTCCTTGCGAGCGGCAGCGTCTCTTCTCTGTTCTCCACCGTCCCGTCCCAGTGGGACGCGTCTGAAGGTTCCTTTGAAGGTTCCTCCTGTCGTGGAGCGCCAGTTCTATTTTCAGCGCCTTGTATTTCCACAGCCTCTGTCTCGGTGGTCCTGCATCTTCTGAAGAACCCTGAGTGGACGGAACCGCTCTGGTTCTGGAGGAGACCCGGGACGGAGATCCGATGGGACGCTCCGCAGACGACCGGATGACCTCCGCCTTCATGCGTGTGGTCCTCAGGTGACCTCCAGCGGCCCACTTCCAGGGCGCTCGGGTTCTGCTGGAGAACGTCAGCGTCTCCGCTGAGGATCCCCGAAGAGGGCCGGGCTATTCCTGGCCGACCCAGATGTCTGGAACCCAGAAAAACCAGACTCCCTGCCGGGGGGTGGAGAAGGTGGTGGTGCTCGTCGAGCAGCCGCCTCCACCTCCTGCAGATGGTCCACACCGATGGAGAACTCAACCCTGGAGGGTCTGGAGGGACAGCAGAACAACAGATGGAGGCCTCCTTTCCTGCAGGTCAGAGGAGAAGCTCACTGCTCCCGGGTCCACCTCCACCTGGTCCACCTCTACCGGGTCCACCTCCACCTTCTGAGGGTCGGGCCTCCATCGTGGCCTCCAACTAGCCTCTGAGCCGGAGGTCGCAGTTCAAACCCTGAAAGGAGGTCCGAGTCCATCTGATGATGGAACGTCACACAGATGAAGTTCAGCTCCACCTGAACCTTCTCCGCGGCCCGTATCGGAGGAGAAGCCGCCGCTTCACCTTCAGCATCACCTCCTGTCCTCTGGTCTCCACCGCTTCAGTGATGAGCAGCTCCGATCTCCGGATGGGTGTCGGCCTGAGGTCACGAGGGCCACCTCATTTGACCCTTGACCTGCTGCTGGAGTTCTCCAGGGATCTAACCTCCACCCCAACCTCCACCTCCTCCCGGCTTCTCCCTGCATCAACAAATCACATCAGACCTTCTCGTATCCACAACTCACTGCTCCGCTGGATTCCAACTGAAGACTACATCTATCAGAGACCCTCAAGGTTACATCGGTCCGGTTCCTCGTCTTGTTCCTCATCTGGTTCCTCATCTGGTTCCTGCGGTCTGGAAGATATACTTCCATGTCAACTCTAAGTGATGTTCTCTGGTTCCAACCCAGCTTAGAAGGTTCAACTCATTTCGATCAGCATCCATATCAGTCACTGTTGTGGTCCACTAGGTGTCCACTAGGTGTCCACTAGGTGTCCACTAGGTATGTGTCCACTAGGTGTCCACTAGGTGTGTGTCCACTAGGTGTGTGTCCACTAGGTGTCCACTAGGTGTGTGTCCACTAGGTGTCCACTAGGTGACTGGTCAGATGCTGGTTGAGTTGCACTGACCTTCAGCTCCTCCTGGTGTCCATCAGCTGTGGACAGGAGGTGTCATCCACCTCCATGTGCAGCAGATGAAGATGGAGACTGACCGTCCCAGGAACAAGAAGTGATGGATTCCAGATGGAACAAACCATCGAGAAGAAGGCAGGCGGGCGAGAGGCCTGAAGATGACATGGAGAGGCCAGGAGGAGCCGGAGGAGAACCTGGTCATCTATCATCTCTCTGACAGGTTCCACCTCAGAGGACGGCACCGCCGAGGAACCCGGAAGGATCTGTGGGAACAACCGCGGGTTCTCCAAGTCCAGGAGGTGTGAGAACCCTTCATGGAGCTTCTCAAGGAACGTAGATGTCGCTGGGCAACAACGAACCCTTTCAGTTCCACACATCCTGAACACCAGCAGGACAGGAAGCACGTTCTGGACAACAGAGAACGTCCGGTTCGCGCCGCGAGAACATCTTCCAATGTTCTTCCGGAACAACGATCTCCTGCTAAATACACAACCTGTCTCTCCTGACTTTCAGATGGAGCTGTGAGGAACCCAGAGGAACCCACATGTGTTGGTGTTGCCAGCCGCTGTGGTCCTCTGGACCTCCAGCGGTGCAGGCGGCAGCGCGGTGAGTCATGCCTCATGAATATTCATGCAGAAGGTCCGTGGGCTTTGTGCTGATGGAGCCGTTTCATGACGGAGGAGTCAAGGTTGTTGGCTTTGTGCTGACGGAGGAGCTCCAGGAGCTCCAGGAGCTCCAGGAGCCGGCGGGTCCAGACCGGTGGAGACCCGGGGTGGACTTTGCTCTGTGACGTCCACAGAGGAGGATGAGGTTTCATCCAGAGAAGGTAGAGGTGGTGGTTCTACTCCACGTGGTGGAGCCCAGGAGCCACCGGTTCTCCTCTGGACCGACGACCAGGTTCCATCGGTCCACGGAGCAGGAGCCAGGAGATACCTACAGACCCGAGGGACTGCAAAGCGCTGTGTTTGCATCGTGCTAAGCTAATTTAGCTTAGCCGCACTCAATAATGTTAGCCGCTCGGGTGTTTTCTAACACCTCAGTTCTGAAGCTAACAATGACAAAGGTCCAGCGAGAGTGCATGAAGGTTCCTCAGGAGAAGCGGTGCCTCCAGCAGAACCTGGACTCACCAGGAGTCCCAGAGAAGGTCAACCAGTGAACGAGTGAAGCCGGACGCCATCTTGGATCTGATGCTGCAGAACAATCCGACCTCTGTTTTCCTCAGCAGCTGAAGGAGGAGCGACTCAGCCCGCTGTGTCACACACACACACACACACACACACACACACACACACACACACACACACACACACACACACACACACACACACACTGCCTTCTGGGCCCTGAAGCAGGAAGGACGTGCTAATCGATTAGTTTGACCGTCACACCAGCAGAGATCCCAGCTGCTATTTGAGGCCGTGTGTGTGTGTGTGTGTGTGTGTGTGTGTGTGTGTGTGTGTGTGTGTGTGGTTATTGTAGAAGCCAATCAGTTAATTAGTGAGACACACACACACACACTCATACACACACACTCACACACACACTGCTGGTGAAGACAGGGAGGACAGGAAGCTCACCTGAGGTTCCAAGTTTGGGGTTGAAGAACGTGCGTGTGTGTGTGTGTATGTGTGTGTGCGTGTGTGTATGAGTGTGTGTGTGTGTGTATGTGTGTGTGTGTGTGTGTGTGTGCCCCGTGCTGGTGGGTGCGGCAGCCATCTTGGCTCCTCTGTTGCAGTGTCCTGCGTCTGAGCGGGCCGTACCATTATGCCGGGGAGGCGGGGGGACTGCAGGCTGGTCTCCACCCGCTGGTGTCCTTGGAGAACCCAGGACTGAACCACTGCTGGGATTGGGGTTCCACGCAGAACAGGACCTCCTGGCCTCCAGTCTGTGGAACCTTCTCTGTCCCTCTGCTTCTGACCTGGCCTGATGTTTCCTCTGGTTTTCTGGACAGCAGCTCTGTCTCAGATCTGATCAGGTATGGATCAGGTGATCAGGTATGGATCAGGTGATCAGGTATGGATCAGCTGATCAGGTATGGTGGTGATCAGCTGATCCAAATGATCCCAGGAGGAACCTCATCATCTGGTGCAGGTGTTCCTCTCCATCCTCCAGAACTAAACGGTCTGCAGGTAAGTAGATGTTCACCACCTGAGCGGTGGATCTCACAGACTGACCACACCTGGACAACCGTCTGGTTTGGTCATCCTGTTCCTGCGGTGAAGGACCACCTTCTCCACCACCTCGGTGTTTCACGAGGCCAGGTTCCGATGAAGGTCCGTCGCCGGTCCTGCACCATTCCAAGGTTCTACCAGGAGAACCACGACCGGCAGATGTTCTGGACCACTGAGGGACAGCGGAGCCGCCGCACAGGCTCTGGAGATAAAGAGGCAGCTTGTGAATTATTGATGTTCTCACACTCTGCTTGGACCAGGAGGCCCCGGCTCGTGGGCAGGAGGTCTATTAATACCTCCTCAGAAGACCAGGCTCTGGACCAGAGGAAGCTTGATGGAGGTCTGGAGCTCCAGATGGAGACGCCGACCAGGAGGCATGGATGGGTGAGGAACCTGACAAGAAGGGAGACGGAGTGAACGACTGTCTGTGAACACACACACACACACACACACACACACACACACACACACAGAGTGCTCAGACACTATTTTTAAACATTTTCAGTCAAGTTCTGAGCTGTGTGTGTGTGTGTGTGTGTGTGTGTGTGTGTGTGTGTGTGTGTGTGTGTGTGTTGAGTGGTGGATCTCAGTGAGGATGCTAACCTCGGCTGTGTGTCAGAAGAAGCAGATGTTGGTGGTGGGCGGTGGAAGAGCCCAGAAGGCTTCTGGTTCTGCCTGTGAAACCTTCAGAATCCATCCTGGTGGGTGGAGGAGGAGATGATGGAGGAGGAGGTGGAGGAGGAGATGATGGAGGAGGAGGTGGAGGAGGAGATGATGGAGGAGGAGGTGGAGGAGGAGATGATGGAGGAGGAGGTGGAGGAGGAGATGATGGAGGAGGTGGGAGGTTGCTATGCACCACGTCTGCAGATTCTTCAAGCTGCTCTGCGAGGTCCTGGAGCAGCAGCTCCGCCTGAGCTCGGCTGCTTTCTCCACATCAATTATTCATCTGCACTGGAGGTTCCCCACCGGTTCCTCTGATGGAGAACACAGCAAACAAGAAGCAACACACACACACACACACACACACACACACACACACACACACACACACACACACACACACAGCTAGCTGCAGTGAACAGATGCTACAAACATCGAGGTGAGATTTTCTCCTGGAATGAAGAACCAGGTTCTGATGAGGTTCCAGCGACGAAGACCAGTCGCCGGTCTGCTTCTTCACAGATGAGAAGAAACGTCAGTGGTTCCTCTGCTTCTGAGGACCAGGCAGGTCCTGCAGGACCTCCAGGAGGCTGGAGCCGTGATGGTGTTGATGCTGGGCACTGCTGATGGTTACACAATCACAGCTCCGTCACCATGACAACCAGAGACAAACTGTCAATCAACCAGGAGGGATGGATGGATGAAGGTCAGATGGTCAGATGAAGGACAGATGATGGTCAGATGGTCAGATGGTGGATGGATAAAGTGTGTGACACCAATGAAGGAATGAATGTTTCCAGTTTTGTTGTTCCTGGAAATAAATCTCTGGTTCTGAAAGGAATCTGATTACAGTGTGTGTGTGTGTGTGTGTGTATGAATATACTAGTGTTATATGTGTGTGTGTGTGTGTGTGTATGAATATACTAGTGTTATATGTGTGTGTGTGTGTGTGTGTATGAATATACTAGTGTTATATGTGTGTGTTTGTGTGTGTGTATGAATATACTAGTGTTATATGTGTGTGTGTGTGTGTGTGTGTGTGTGTGTGATGGCCTGCAGGGTTGGTTGTCCTGTCGTTGAATAGTGTGTGAGCAGGCGTGTGTGAGCGTGGATCTGCTCTGGTATGTGTGTGTGTGTGTGTGTGTGTGTGTGTGTGTGTGTGTGTGTGTGTGTCTGCAGCGGTTCCTCCTGGCCTGCAGCTCATGTGTCAGAGTGAGAAGGTCCCTGGGAGAGTTGGATCTCCACAGGGGTGGTCCAGCGCCGAGGAGCTGCACCTGAGCCTCCTGAGCCGCCGCCACCTGGCGCTCCGACCCTGGAAGCAGGAGGCCCTTCTCTGGGGCTGAGATCTTCCAGAGAAGATCCGAGGTGCCGTGGTAGATCGGGTAGAACGGGCGTGAACACGTTTCTCCCAAGAGGCCACGACCTCCTTCGGCGTGGATCCGTGACGAGAACCCGGAGAGGCGACGGGGATCGTCGTTGTGTCGGCCATCTTGAAGAGAAGGGACGGGGTTCGGTTCTCCTCTGGAGAACATCTCATCATCTCTGGACCGTCAGGTTCTCTTCAGGATCGAGCTGTGGACGTCCAGTGGTGGTGAAATGACCCGAGAACAAAGTGTGAGCTCACCACAGCTTTACTTCACCAGCGTCAGAAGGTCCTGGTCCAGGTGGACGTCTCCAGACAGGAGGTCCTGGACGGAGCAGGTTCCTGGTGGGCGGGGCTTGGACCGGGAGCTCCACCTGGTCCAGGAGGTCCAGGTGGAGATACAACTCGCCGGACTACGGTCCAGACTGGGGCTCCTCCACCAATCAGGGTGCACTTTGGCCCCTCCCTTTAGCTCCGCCTCCTAACAGAGCCAAGATGAAAAAGGGGGTGGAGCCAGGACATTGGGGGCGGGATCAGGGGAGGGGCCAGTGCGGGGGCGGAGTCGGGGGAAGGGCATGTATGAACCAGGGGGCGGAGCCAACTCAGGGGGCGGGGCGAGGCTGGCGGGACCGGAAGCTGCGGCTGCTGATGAAGATGAGTCACGAGGAACCGAGAGGCTGAAGGTCTGGAGGAGGTTTGGAGGTCCAGCTCAGCGAGCAGAAGATGGAGATGAAGATGATGAAGATGCTGCACCCGAGCGGGAGCACGGGGGGGAGGAGCCTCTCACACACCACGCGGCTCCTCCCCCCGTCACGTGAGCGGGGCTAGAAGGTGTGTGTGTGTGTGTGTGTGTGTGTGTGTGTGTGTCACCTGCAGGACTGCCCCCCCCCCCCCATAAATCGCGCCGCCGCTGGTGCGGGAGCCGGAGGCAGACGGGGGGCGCGCACGCACGCGGGCACGCACGCGTCCGGTGGCTGCGGCGCAGTCTCCGCAGCCCCCCCCCCCGCACGTCACGCCGGAGCGGGATCGTGCGCGCTCGCTCGAGAGGAAGGAAAAGCTCCCCGTCGTGCACGCGCTTCCCCTCGGATTGCTGCAGTGCCGCCGCTGCTTCTCCTCCTTCTTCTTCTTCTTCTTCTTCTTCTTCTTCTCCTTCCTGTTCTTCTTCTTCTCTCCGCGCGTGCAGGTGTGCGCCGCACGCTGGCTGGCGGGCTGTCGCGCGCGCGCGCGTCCGTTCGCGGGCGCGCGCGCGAGGTCACATGCGCGCGGAGCGAGACGGCGGGGAGCCGACGAGCCGCGGCGTGAAGCGCGGGAGGAGGAGGAGGAAGCAGAAGAAGCTGGACCATGATGCTGCGCCAGGTGCTCCACCGCGGGCTGAAGGCGACCTTCTACTGGCTCGGCCTGTTCGTCAGCAGACACCCGGTCTTCTTCCTCACCGTGCCCGCCGTGCTCACCGTCATCTTCGGATCCACGGTGCTCAGCCGCTTCCGGCCCGAGACCGACCTGGAGGCGCTCGCGGCGCCCACGCACAGCCTGGCGAAGATCGAGCGCAGTCTGGCCAACAGCCTGTTCCCCGCGGACAGATCCACGCACAAGCTCTACTCGGACCTGCACACGCCCGGGCGCTACGGGCGCCTGATCGTGGCCGCGGGCGCCGGCGGGAACGTCCTGGAGGCGGCCGAGCAGGTGCTGCGCGTGCACCGGCAGGTGCTGCAGCTGCGCGTGCACTACCGCGGATTCAACTACACCTTCGCGCACCTGTGCGTGCTCAGCGCGCGCGACAAGCGCTGCCTGCTGGACGACATCGTGTCCGTGCTGGAGGACGTGCGCACGGCGCTGCTCGCCAACGGCAGCGTCAGCAGGGTTCCTCTGGGCTTCCCCAACACCACCCTCAAGGTGAGCACCTGCACCCGCTCTGGGACCCACACATACATCTGGACCTCCATCTACTCCGAGACCTCCGTCTACATCTGGTCCTCCATCTACATCTAGACCTCCATCTATGCCTAGACCTCCACATACCTCTGGTCCTGCACCCCATCTACATCTAGACCTCCGTCTACATCTGGTCCTCCATCTACATCTGGTCCTCCATCTACATCTAGACCTCCATCTATGCCTAGACCTCCACATACCTCTGATCCTGCACCCCATCTACATCTAGACCTCCATCTACATCTAGACCTCCATCTACATCTGGTCCTCCATCTACATCTAGACCTCCATCTATGCCTAGACCTCCACATACCTCTGATCCTGCACCCCCATCTACATGTAGACCTCCATCTACATCTGGACCACCATCTACACATAGACCTCCATCTACTCCTAGACCTCCACATACCTCTGGTCCTGCACCCCATCTACATCTAGACCTCCATCTACATCTAGACCTCCATCTACATCTGGCCCTCCATCTACACCTAGACCTCCATCTACACATAGACCTCCATCTACTCCTAGACCTCCACATACCTCTGGTCCTGCACCCCATCTACATCTAGACCTCCATCTACATCTAGACCTCCATCTACATCTAGACCTCCATCTACATCTGGTCCTCCATCTACATCTAGACCTCCATCTACATCTAGACCTCCATCTACATCTAGACCTCCATCTACATCTAGTCCTCCATCTACATCTGGCCCACCATCTACATCTAGACCTCCATCTACATCTAGTCCTCCATCTACATCTGGCCCACCATCTACATCTAGACCTCCATCTATGCCTAGACCTCCACATACCTCTGGTCCTGCACCCCCATCTACATCTAGACCTCCATCTACATCTAGACCTCCACATACCTCTGGTCCTCCATCTACATCTAGACCTCCATCTATGCCTAGACCTCCACATACCTCTGGTCCTGCACCCCCATCTACATCTAGACCTCCATCTACATCTAGACCTCCATCTACATCTGGTCCTCCATCTACATCTAGACCTCCATCTATGCCTAGACCTCCACATACCTCTGGTCCTGCACCCCATCTACATCTAGACCTCCGTCTACATCTAGACCTCCATCTACATCTAGACCTCCATCTACATCTGGACCTCCATCTACATCTGGCCCACCATCTACGCCTAGACCTCCATCTACACATAGACCTCCATCTACATCTGGTCCTCCATCTACATCTAGACCTCCATCTACGCCTAGACCTCCACATACCTCTGATCCTGCACCCCCATCTACATGTAGACCTCCATCTACATCTGGACCACCATCTACACATAGACCTCCATCTACTCCTAGACCTCCACATACCTCTGATCCTGCACCCCATCTACATGTAGACCTCCATCTACATCTGGACCACCATCTACACATAGACCTCCATCTACGCCTAGACCTCCACATACCTCTGGTCCTGCACCCCATCTACATCTAGACCTCCATCTACATCTAGACCTCCATCTACATCTAGACCTCCATCTACATCTGGCCCACCATCTACACCTAGACCTCCATCTACACATAGACCTCCATCTACTCCTAGACCTCCACATACCTCTGGTCCTGCACCCCATCTACATCTAGACCTCCATCTACATCTAGACCTCCATCTACATCTAGACCTCCACATACCTCTGATCCTGCACCCCCATTTACATGTAGACCTCCATCTACATCTGGACCACCATCTACACATAGACCTCCATCTACTCCTAGACCTCCACATACCTCTGGTCCTGCACCCCATCTACATCTAGACCTCCATCTACATCTGGCCCACCATCTACACCTAGACCTCCATCTACACATAGACCTCCATCTACATCTGGTCCTCCATCTACTCTTAGACCTCCATCTACGCCTAGACCTCCACATACCTCTGGACCTGCACCCCCATCTACATGTAGACATGCATCTACATCTAGACCACTGCATACCTCGGGTCTTGCGCCTCCATCTACATCTGGACCTCCACATACATCTGGACCTCTACCTACATTTAGACCTCCATCTACATCTAGACTTCCATCTACATCTGGTCCTGCACCTCCATCTACATCTAGACCTCCACATACAACTAAACCTCCATCTACATCCACACCTCTGTCTACATCTGGACCTCTACATACATCTAGTCCAGCACCTCCATCTACATCTGGTCCTCCATATACACGTAGACCTCCATCTACATTTGGTCCTGCACCTCCATCTACATGTAGACCTCTACATACCTCTGGTCCTGCACCTCTGTCTACATCTAGACCTCCATCTACATCTAGACCTTCACATACATCTGGTCCTGCACCTCCACATACACCTAGACCTCCATCTACATCTGGACCTCTACGCACATCTGGACCTCTACATACATCTAGTCCACCACCTCCGTCTACATTTAGAACTCCATCTACATCTGGTCCTGCATCTACATCAAGACCTCCATCTACATTTGGATCTCCATATATATCAACACCTACATCTGGATCTGCATCTGCATCTCCATCTGGTCCTCCACCGCCATTTACATCTACACCTACTTTTGTATTTGGACCTCCATATCAACACCTACATCAACATCTCCACATACATCTGGACCTCCACCTACACCCCCATGTCCAACCAGCCCACACCATGAGTAGGTTCCTCTGGGCTCCTCCAGCACCACCCTCAAGGTGAGCCTCCTCCACTGCTGGACCTGCACCTGCTCCTGGACCTGGATCTCAGGGTTCTGTGGAGGAGCAGCTGCAGAAGGTGGAGGAGGTTCAGACTGTGATTCTAACTGAATGCTTGTCTTGTGGGGAACCTTCTGAGGAACCTCCATGGTGGAGCTGCAGGTGAAACCACTGGCTGCATGTAGCTGCTCACACACACACACACACACACACACACACACACACACACACACACACACACAGGGATATCCTCACCCCCCCCTTCTCCCGGTTGCTCGGCAACCGCAGCACCACACACACGTCACCGTGCCTCACAACACACACGTGCACGACCGTCACACACTCCTCTGCACCGAGACGCTCACAGACCTGGACCAAGACCTGGACCCGCTGGAGAACCAGGACCTGGTGTGTCCTGGTCTGGAGGCTCCACGCGTTGACGGTGGATCAGGTTCTGGCAGGTTCTCTGCTCCAGAACTTTGAGGTGTCACTGCTTTGACCTTCAGCCTCGACCTTCTCGCCGGGGGGGGTCAGACCTCCTCCAGGAGAGGAGACCCTCAGGACCATCACGTCCCGGTCATGGAGGAGAACCCAGGCGGGAGAAGGTTGACTGCAGGAGTCTTGCCGCGTGTCCGTTACCACGGCAACAACAGGCGTGGGAGGACTTTGCTGTCCATCTCTGAAGGTTGTGTGGGCTCTCCATGTTCCTGTGGAACATCATGGATGATGATGGCGTTGAGGACCAGCCGGGCGGCAGATGACGGCGCGGTGCCGGCCTCCTCCACGGACGGTGGAGATGAGAAGATCCCCGGAGGCGTTAGCTAGCAGCGCGAGGTGTTGACGTAGCCGGCACGTTTCCATGGCGACAGCGGCCCGTCCTCCACGTGGCGAGAAGGTGTGGCGGGTCATCTGGGCGGGGTTTAACGACCAGCCCGCAGACACGCCAGGAGGTTAATGACAGCGCAGAAGGTCCAGGTGATCATCTGCTTGATGGCCCACAGCTTGTATCTTTTAATGTTCTGGGGCGGCAGGGAAGCAGGAACGCAGGGCCATCAAACATGGACATGCAGGGTTTACGAGCCATTAGCAGGAGCACCTTCACAGGAGGAACCTCTAGTATGAGGTCCTCCATGGTCTGAACACACACACACACACACACACACACACACACACACACACACACACACGGAGGAGCTCCTGATGGTATCAGGGTTGTATCTTCTGGGGTACCTCCAGCTCAGATGGGACTGCAGGACTGCAGTATTTGTGTACTTTAGAGAGGAGGTTCATGGATGGAGGGGACAGGAGACCTGAAGGGAGCAGAGACTGGAGAAGAAGCTCTTCAGAGGTTTCTTTAGGCTCCTCCAGGTCAGGAGGTCCAGACTCTGCAGCTCGTTCCAGTCCATGTGCACATTTCTCATTTCTCCTCCTTCTCAGGTTATGAAAGGTTATTTGAGGATCCACAGGGGCCCTCTGGGTCCTCCTGGGTTTTTCTGGACCCTCCTGCGTTCTCATGGGTCCTCCATGGTCAACCCTAGGTCCTCCTGGGTTCCTCTGGGTCCTTGTTGGTCCGTCATGGTCTTCCCAGGTCCTACTGGGTCCTCCTAGGTCCTCCTAGGTTGTTCTGGGTCCTCGTTGGTCTTCCTGGGTCCTCGCTGGTCTTCCTGGGTTCTCCTGTGTCCTTCTGGGTCCTTGTTGGTACTCCATGGTCCTCCTGGGTCCTCCTGGGTCCTCGTTGGTCCTCCTGGGTTCTCCTGGGTCCTCCTGGGTCCTCGTTGGTACTCGTTGGCACTCCATGCTCCTTCTGGGTCCTCGTTGGTCCTCCATGGTCCTCCTGGGTTCCTCTGGGTCCTTGTTGGTCCTCAATGGTCTTCCCAGGTCCTCCTGGGTCCTCCATGGTCCTACTGGGTCCTCGTTGGTCCTCCTGGGTCCTCCTAGGTCCTCGTTAGTACTCCATGGTCCTCCCGGGTCCTGGTGCTCAAAGAGATTCCAGACCAGAGTTCTATCCTGAGCGGTGCAGGTGTTTGCTCCAGAAGGCGGTGACCTTGACCCCGCAGCCTCCCCGGTAACAGATGTCTTCTTCTGGCGTGTCCTCCAGAACGGCCGGGTGTCCTTCATCGGGCACCAGCTGGGAGGCGTGTCCTTCTCGCCCAACAGCCGGGACCAGCAGGTGAAGTTCGCCCGGGCCGTCCAGATCACCTACTACCTCCGGAACCACGGGCCGGTGGTCCAGGATGCCATCGCCGAGCGCTGGGAGAACGAGTTCTGCGCCCTGGTCCGCAGGTTGTCCACCTCCCAGGCTCCTCACGGCGCCGAGCGTCTCCACATCCAGTCCCTCACCTCCTTCAGCCTGTGGAGGGACTTCCACCAGACCGGCGTCCTGGCCAAGGGGGAGGTCCTGGTCAGCCTGGTGCTGGTGCTCCTGGCCGCCACCATCTCCAGCTCCATGAGGGACTGCCTGCGGGGGAAGCCCTTCCTGGGCCTCCTGGGCGTCCTGACCATCTGCATCGCCAACGTGACCGCCGCCGGCATCTTCTTCATCTCTGACGGGAAGTTCAACTCCACCCTGCTCGGGATCCCCTTCTTCGCCATGGGTGAGCCGCCGTGTGTGTGTGTGTGTGTGTGTGTGTGTGTGTGTGTGTGTGTGAGAATCACCATAAAGTGTATTTGGGGTGCAGTACGACCATCAACCATGATCATCTAGATCAGGGCTTGAAGATGAAGAAGATGAAGAAGCCCTTCTTCTTCTGCTTTCTGGACGCCTGTGAGGTCACAGCCTCTCAGGAGCTTCTGGGAAATAAAACTCCTGCAGGCTGTCTGATACTGCAGAAGGTGTGTGTGTGTGTGTATGTGTGTGTGTGTGTGTGTGTGTGTGTGTGTGTGTGTGTGTGTGTGTGTGTGTGTGTGTGTGTGTGTGTGTGTGTGTGTGTGTGTGTGGGGCTAATAAAGGAGGGTGGAGGACAGAAGAGCAAGGTCAGCACAAAGTGGCAGACAGATGTTGCGGCGAGGAGAAGGTCCTCTGCAGAGGGAGGGGCGGAGAGAAGGTCATGTGACAGGAAGCCTGGCTCTGAATTTGCTCTTCAAGCCTCCATCCTGGAACGCTTCGGAGGAAACCTCGAGATGGTTCAGGAACAAGCAGTCTCACCTTCACCTCCAGGTCCAGGCCAGCAGGTGTTTCCACCAGTCACTGCGGGTCTCCTTCCTGGTGGTTCTGGAGAACGTTGTGTGTGGGTCTCCAGGGTTCTGTCACCTTGGAGGCACGTTCTTCAGGTCTGTTAGCACCAGTGCTAGCATTAGCATTGCTAATGTGGCTCCTCAGAGGCGAGGGTGGAGGAGGAGGTGGAGAAGGTGGAGAAGGTATGAGACTGGCAGGAAGCCCCGCCCACCTGCTAGATTTGAAAGAATTTAAAATGATGCTGAAGATGGAAAATGAATTATTTACAACACACACACACACACACACACACACACACACACACACACACACACACACACACACAGAGTTGGTGCCAGATATGCAGATCAAGTCCTTTAGAAATGAGTGGCGTGTGTGTGTGTGTGTGTGTGTGTGTGTGTGTGTGTGTGTGTGTGTGTGTGTGTGTGATGGCTGAAGGTCCCTCAGCCCAGAGTGGAACTGCGCTCTGTGGTTCTGGACTCTGAAGACCAGCAGAAGACCAGCAGAAGAAGACGGGTCCCGTCTTAGTTCTTGGTAGCAGGCGTTGGCTCCGGCGCCGCCGTCCGCCATGTTGTCCGGGCGCTCGGATCTCCAGCGGGTCTTCAGCGGGTTCTCTCTCTGGTCCTACAGGCCACGGGACCAAAGGGGTGTTCGAGCTTCTGGCGGGCTGGAGGAGAACCAGGGAGAGCCTCCCGTTCAAGGAGCGCGTGGCGGACGCCTTTGCGGACGTGATGGTTTGCTACACCATGACCAGCTCGCTCTACATCATCACCTTCGGCATGGGCGCCAGCCCCTTCACCAACATCGAGTCGGTGAAGATCTTCTGCCAGAGCATGTGCGTGGCCATCCTGGTCAACTACTTCTACGTGTTCTCCTTCTACGGGTCCTGCCTGGTGTTCGCCGGGCAGCTGGAGCAGAACCGCTACCACAGCGTGTTCTGCTGCAAGATCCCGTCGGTGGAGTACCTGGACCGCCAGCCCACCTGGTTCAAGACCATGATGAGCGACGGCCACGACCTGTCCACGCACCACGACAGCGTCCCCTACCAGAACCACTTCATCCAGCACTTCCTGCGCGAGCACTACACCGAGTGGATCACCAACACCTACGTCAAGCCCTTCGTGGTCATCCTGTATCTCATCTACGCCTCCTTCTCCTTCATGGGATGTTTACAAATCAGCGACGGCTCCAACATCGTCAACCTTCTGGCCAGCAACTCTCCGAGCGTCTCCTACGCTCTGACCCAGCAGAAGTACTTCAGCAACTACAGCCCCGTCATCGGCTTCTACATTTACGAGCCCATCGAGTACTGGAACGCCACGGTGCAGGAGCACCTGAAGACTCTGAGCCACGGCTTCAACAAGATCTCCTGGATGGACAACTTCTTCCACTACCTGAAGGTGGTGAACGTGAGCGCGTCCACCAAGAGCGACTTCATCTCCATCCTCAAGGGCTCCTTCCTGCGCAGCCCCGAGTACCAGCACTTCACCGAGGACATCATCTTCACCAAGAACCGCGACACCGACGAGTACGACATCATCGCCTCGCGCATGTACCTGGTGGCGCGGACCACGGAGAAGAAGCGCGAGGAGGTGGTGGAGCTCCTGGAGAAGCTGCGCCCGCTGATGCTGATCAACAGCATCAAGTTCATCGCCTTCAATCCCACGTTCGTGTTCATGGACCGCTACAGCTCCTCGGTCATCTCGCCCATCCTGACCTCGGGCTTCAGCGTGCTCACCATCCTCATCCTCACCTTCTTCCTGGTCATCAACCCGCTGGGGAACTTCTGGCTCATCCTGACGGTGACCTCCGTGGAGCTGGGCGTCCTGGGCCTCATGACCCTCTGGAACGTCGGCATGGACAGCATCTCCATCCTGTGCCTTATCTACACCCTGAACTTCGCCATGGATCACTGCGCTCCGCACTTGTACACCTTCGTGCTCGCCACGGAGCACACCCGGACGCAGTGCATCAAGCTGGCGCTGGAGGAGCACGGGGCCGCCATCCTGCAGAACACCTCCTGCTTCGTCATCGGCATCATGCCCCTGGTCTTTGTGCCTTCCAACCTGACCTACACACTGTTCAAGTGCTCGCTCCTCACGGCGGGCTGCACCGTGCTGCACTGCTTCGTCATACTCCCCGTCTTCCTCACCTTCTTCCCGCCGTCCAAAAAGAGACACAAGAAGAAGAAGAGGGCCAAGCGGAAGGAGCGCGAGCGCGAGCGGGAACGGGAGCGGGAGCGCGAGGAGATCGAGTGCATCGAAGTCAGGGATAATCCTGATCACGTGACCAACGTCTGAGGACTCTCGTCTGGGTATACGTCAGGTACCGCTGGACGGGAGGCGTCCTGAGATGACCGGGTGCCTCTCCAGGTGCAGGGGGGTCTGCCGACCCTCGCCGGCCGGGCGCCTGTCTCTCCCGACCGATGGCGACGAAGCTGGCCGGAGTGGAACGCCGCCCGCCGGACGTTCCTCCAGCCCGGACATCTGCACAAACTGCGACGCTCACGGTTCTAAAACTCTTTCCTGACTCTTCGGCAAACTAGAAGCATCTCGGTCTCCGGGACCGAGAGCGGGTTCTTCACAAACAGAACTTTACTACGTTTAGATACTATCAGTTGTAAGTTAACCTCCAGAACACGCAGAGAGTCGGTCCGGTATTTGCTCCGAAAACGAGGTGGAGGCGGCGCGGTCGCATCCAAGAAAGTACAGGGTGGGTGGTTGATGGTGGGTGGAAGCGGAGCGGGGGGGCCTCCCCTTCAGACCCTGATCACCCCGGGGCAACAGGGACGCCTTCAGGCGACGCCGACACCAAGCATACATTCGGAGCTGGGAAAAGTGTCCAGAAGGTGCAGTCGGTCTGATGGTACCCTACATGTTCAGGGAATGGTTCTGGTCGAATCTGTGCCTGGTCTGACCGATGAAACGTCACCTTCTGATCCCTGTCAGTGCCCCGGTTGCTCCTGGTTGCCCCGGTTGCTTCCGGTTGCTCCTGGTTGCTCCTGGTTGCCCCGGTTGCTCCTGGTTGCTCCTGGTTGCTCCCGGTGTTTTGGGTCAGGGGTTTGCGATGCCGGCCGTGTCCTCGTCCTCGGCAGGATCCTCCATCCCTGCAGTTTCAGCAGAGGTCGGAATCCGCAGGAGAAGATCTCTGCTCCCTGAGGCTCCTGCCGCTCCGGCTTGTCCTGGAAGAGTCAGAAACCCCTTGAACACGTTCCATTGGCTGTAACTTCTTGAAGGGGGTGAACCTTCTGTGGAAGGGGAAGCGGGGATCCTTGAGTGTTGATCTCCGGCTCGGTTTAGATGCGAGACGGTACGATGGAGGGAGCGGGAGCCGTCAGGAGGAATCAGCTGTCTGCCAGGAATTCTCCAAAGCTGCTGCCCGTTGTGTCCGTTGTCTCCACGACAGGAAGTGGGGAACCGCTTTGTCTCCCTGGAGCCTCAGCGGTACCAACTTAGCACAAGACCATGCTAATGCTAGCTAATACTAAGAGGACACATTGCTGCTTTGTGTTTGTAACCTCGTCCGACAACTTCGGCCGAGAAGATGTCGCCTGGGGTAAAGGGTTCAGTCTGATGCTGCTAGTAATCTACGGGTTGTTAGCGTTCCATCTTCGTCCAGATCAGACGGCAGGAACCTTCGCTCCGAGGTCGCGTCGGTCCGAGTTCTTCTGTCCCGAACGTAGAAACTTTCTCATTGCGTCGAAGAAAGAGTTGAAGTGCGCTAAAGCTGCTAGGCTAACATCTCCACCAGGACCCCAGGATGCAGGAGAGGGAGAGGAAGCCTGAAGTCTCTCCCTCTCCTCCTCAGCATTTCACCCACATCCGTCCGAACACCTCAGATCCCTACCTTTCCTTCAGCCGCCATTTTCCTGGACTTTAAATATGGCCGTCTTCCATTCAGGCGCTGAGGAGCTGCAGGTGCGCTTCGCCTGAGGAGGGACGGACAGCGCCCCCTAGTGGCAGGAGACGGAGGGCTGAGCACCTTCCTGCGGGTCTCACCTGCGGCCACAGGGGGCGCTGTCCGGCGAACGAGGTGATTACCGGAATAAAGTTTATGCAGAGCCAATAGGAGAAGGAGCGCAGGAGGTCGAGTCCCCGGCGGCCAGCTTCAGGTCCTCCAAGGAGATGCCGGGCAAAGAACATCCCGTGATAAGTGACCTCCTGGAGCAGGAGCTGTTTGCATGGCACTGTGCTGTTTGTCTGCATGTCCTTAGGTTCTCCAACTCCTCCCAGGCAGGTTCTGCCAGAGCAGGAGAGCCCGACTACAGCTGGAGGACATCTCCTGTGAGGCATCCTCTCTAGTCTCCACTCTAGTCTCCTCTCTAGTCTCCTCTCTAGTCACACAACTAGTCTCCACTCTAGTCTCCACTCTAGTTTCCACTTTAGTCTCCACTCTAGTCACACAACTAGTCTTCTCTCCAGTCTCCTGTTTAGTCTCCACTCTAGTCACACAACTAGTCTTCTCTCCAGTCTCCACTCTAGTCTCCACTCTAGTCTCCACTCTAGTCTCCACTCTAGTCACACAACTAGTCTCCACTCTAGTCTCCTGTTTAGTCTCCACTCTAGTCACACAACTAGTCTCCACTCTAGTTTCCTCTTTTGTCTCCTCTCTAGTCTCCACTCTAGTCTCCTCTCTAGTCTCACAACTAGTCTCCTCTCTAGTCCCCCCTCGTCTCACAACCAGGGTCCTCTCTACTTACAACTCTGGTCTACTCGCTGGTCTCCTTTCTAGCCTCCTCTCTAGTATCCGATCCAGTTTCCTCTCTAATCTCACAACTAGTCTCCACTCTAGTCTCCTCTCTATTCTCCTCTAGTGTTACAACCAGTGTCCTCTCTAGTCTCAAAACAAGTTACCTCTATAATCTCCACTCTAGTCTCCAATCAAGTTGCACAACTAGGCTCCTCTGTAATCTCCTCCAACTCCTTTCTAGTCTCCTCTCTGGCCTCCTCTCCTCTCTAGTATCCGCTCAAGTCTCCTCTCTAGTCTCACAACTAGTCTCCTCTCAAGTCTCCACTCTAGTCTCCACTCAAGTGTTACAACTAGTATCCTCTCTAGTCACAAAACAAGTCTCCTCTATAGTCTCCGCTCTAGTCTCCACTCTAGTGTTACAACTAGTATCCTCTCTAGTCACAAAACAAGTCTCTATAGTCTCCACTCTAGTCTCCAATCTAGTCGCACACCGAGGCTCTTCTGTTGTCTCCTCTCTGGTCCACTCACTTGTCTCCTCTCTAGCCTCCTCCTCCCTGGCCTGATCTCTCGTATCCTCTTTAGTAAGCTCTCTAGTCTCCACTCTAGTCTCCTCTCTATTCTCCTGCCTGGCCTGATCTCTAGTCTCCTCCCTAGTCTCATAACTAGTCTCCTCCCTGGTTTCCTCGCTGGCCTCCTCCTTTGTCTCCTCCTTGGTCTCCTCTGGTGTGCTCCCTGGTCTCCTCCTGTAGTCTCCTCCCTGGTCTTCTGTAGTCTCCGTCCTGGTCTCCTCTAGTCCCCTCCCTGGTCCAAATACTGCTCCTCACCGTTTTCTATCTTTTATAAGAAATAAAAACATGGACTTTTCTACCGTCTGACTTTTCTTCACTTGAAGATTCAAATATGGAACCAGAAATGAAGTTGAAGGTTTCCAAACGCCTCCATCTTCGTCCCAGCAGAAGGTGTCTGAGCAGGAGGTCTCCCAGCAGAGGGTGTTCCAGCAGGGGGTGTCCGAGAAGGAGGTCTCCCAGCAGGAGGTCTCCTAGCAGGAGGTCTCCAAGCAGAAGGCCGGTCCTCCTCTGACTCTGAACCATCAGAGCTGATGGTTCTGAGTCCTCCTGCTCCTCACGTTTTGATTCTCAGGTGATCCGGTCTGGTGCCTCCTACCTTCCCCTCTGGACTTCAGGAGGAGAGTCCCGTCTTCACGCCTCTTGCCAGGAGACCTCCTGCTTTGCTCTGGCTTGAGGGGCAGAACCTGAAGAACCTGGAGAACCTGAAGAACCTGGAGAACCTGGAGAACCTGCAGGACCTGAAGAACCTGGAGAACCTGCAGGACCTGCGATGGCACCTTCATTTTAGTGTGATTTTGTCTAAAGCTGGAAAATAAATGATAAAAATGTTTTTGTGTCATTGTGACAATTTGATAAATTTAATTCATTTCCATTTTCATAGAATTTGGATTTAAAATTCATCCAACATTGAAACCTTTCCATCCATGGAGGTCTTGAAGACGCTCCCTCTGCTGGACGAAGGCATGAACAGGACCAAACACCTGGCAAACACAATACATTCATATTTAGATCATTTGATTTATAGAATAAATCATGTTGGAGTTGATTTGTAAATTTATTTCATGTTAACAAATTATTTTAAATCAAACAGAAAAAACTGAATGATATTTGACAGTCAAATTCAAAAGTAATTATATGCTATTATTACTGCAGGACTAAAAGAGGCTACATAGAAAAATTAAAAAGTAAACATTTATGAAAAAAGGGAAATTCAAAGAAGGTGTTTGGTGTCCAAAGATGAAGGTGGAGATGAAGGTGGAGATGGAGATGGAGATGGAGATGAAGGTGGAGATGGAGATGGAGATGGATAGCAGGAACCCATTGGATTCCCATCAGGAAAGAAAGAACATTGTCGCCCTCTGGTGGATCAGACTATTACTACACTGCAGGGGCCTCAGCCAATCATCTGCCTCCTTCTAACCCTCAGCCAATCATCTGCCTCCTTCCAACCCTCTCCTCTCACACCAACTCCGTCCTCCCTCCCTCCATGGACCTCCTCTCAGGTCTTCCTCCAGACCTCCAGGCTCAGCATCCTTCTCCTCAGATCTTCTCCATCTCCTCTCTGTCCACATCTAAACCATCTCAACGTGACTTTACCTCCAGAACATCTACCAGGTGTCGTCCCTCTGATGGACTCTTACCAGATCATCTCCATCCTCCTCACTCCCGAAGAGGAAGCGCCACATTTCTCCACCTTTCCTTTCCTCAGGCTGATCCACTGACCTCCATCCGTTCCAACCTGCCTTCAGCTGTTCCTCCACCTCTGGTCCACCTGTGGTCCACCTGTGGTCCACCTGTGGTCCACCTGTGGTCCACCTGTGGTCCACCTCTGGTCCACCTCTGGTCCACCTGTGGTCCTTTATTTTCACACTGATACCATAACTTTTCCATTTCCTTTGCATTGATTTTGTTCTCATTCAACTTGTTTTCATGAATCCAACTTTATTAAAAGTGATTTATTTGAATGTTTGATCCTTTTTTTAAATCAAAACTCAGTTTCCGCCGCGGAAATCGATGAGATTTGATTTTCAAGATCCAATTGATAAATGTGACTGCGAGCAATGTCATTCTGACAGACTTCAATCAGAATGAAATTCACAACCGAATAAGATAAAGTAAAATAATAACAATAATAACAATAATAATAATAATAGTAATAATAAAACAAGAAGAAAAGCAGACGTCATGCACTGACCTGCTGCCACCACTAGGGGGCAGACTCTGCATGTCTCTCTCTCTCTCTCTCTCTCACACACACACACACGCACACGCACACACACACACACATTTGAATATTTACATATAACGTGTGTGTGTGTGTGTGTGTGTGTCCAGCAGTTAATTTCTTTCCTCCCAACTGTCCAAGATTTGTTTTCCTCTGTCGCCCAAAATAAATCCTTCTTTTCTTCCAGAGGCAAAATCTGCTCATGTGCACCCCCAACACACACACACACACACACACACACACACACACACACACACACACACACACACACACACACACACACACAGAGTGCATTGTGCACTGCTGAGTGAAATCCCATGAGGATCTAAAATTAGACTGGAGCTAAACAGGAAGCAGAAAACAGGAAGAAGAAGAAGCAGGAAACAGGAAACAGGAAGTATGAAACAGGAAACAGGAAGTAGACTCTTCACACAGGAAGGAAGTGGAGTTTTTTATTCTGTATTGTGATGTCGGCGTGTTGGCAGAGCAGAACAGTGTGTGTGACATTGGGTGGAGGTCCTGAGGAGGTCTTGGAGGTCCTGAGGAGGTCTGAGGGGCCCTGAGAAGGTCTGAGGGGCCCTGAGAAGGTCTGAGGGGCCCTGAGAAGGTCTGAGGGGGACCGTGGGGTTAACAGACCAAGACAGTTTCTGCAGGAGCTGTGAGAAGGAAGACCTCCACCTGAGAACGGAGACCTGGACCCTTGACCTTTGACCTCCGCCCCCCCCACCGAACCTGAACGCACGTGTGAAGGCCAGGGGTCACGCCACCTCGGAGGAGACTCCAACGTCATGGGACGGGAGGCTCGCCGGCGCCCCCTGCAGGCCGGAGGTCTCCGGAGACCTTCTCGTTCCCGGGCCTGAAGGTGCGTCCAAGACTTCTGGCTCCTCGGGGTTTCATCCCCTGGTCCAGGAGGATCTTCTCTGCCTCTGTGGGACGTGTGTGTGTGTGTGTGTGTGTGTGTGTGTGTGTGTGTGTGTGTGTGTGTGTGTGTGTTGTGACAGTGAAGGTGTGAGAAGGTTCTGCTCGAGTCAGACGCCCATCATGGACCAGATGGAGCAGACAGCAGGACGAGTGTCCACTGGTGGCGGCGGACATGGAGGAGGGGGCGGAGTCACAGCGTCACATGACTAAAAATAACTCCAACCGCTGGACCTGTTGGACCAGCAGACACAGGAGCGAGGTCCTCCTTCACACACACACACACACACACACACAAACAAACAATAGAACAAACAAACACACACACTCACAGAGTTGGTTTAATCTTAAAGTGTAATCCAGTAAAGGCCAGAATGTCATTGTTCTCCATCGATCTTCTATCTTCTATCTTCTGTCCTTCATCCTTCTTCCTTCCAGAAGTTTACCAAACTATCACTGACTGTTTCCATGGCAACGTGACAATGCTGCCTCCAAGAGTCGACATCCTCAGACGTCAGCAGATCAGAGAAGGTCCTGTTCTCACCCTTCATGGAGCCAGGAGGTTAACACAGATCAGAGTGTGTGTGTGTGTGTGTGTGTGTGTGTGTGTGTGTGTTTGTTGGATTCCCAGATGACTGAAGGAAATAGCAGATCTTCTCCAAATCCTGACGTTACTTTGACAGCAGATGAGAAGAACCCGCCCCTCTGCTGTCTCCTGAGACACACACACACACACACACACACACACACACACACACACACACACACACACTGCCCCCCCCCCCCCCCCCCATTGGGTTCATATTGCTTATCTTCCAGAAGGCGCCTCCACCGTGAAGAGCTGCAGCTTCCACATGTTCTCCACCTTCTTCTCCACACTTGGACGGTGAGCTGGTTCCTCTGCTCAGTGGAGCGAGGAGCCTGAAGGCCTCACCGGGCCTCCAGAGCTGGGCTTTCTTCTCAGCAGGGGTTCGTTCACGCAGCTGGTGGACTTCTTCTGGGACGTTACCGTGAAGGTGCCTGGTCACTCGCGGGTCAAATGATGTGCGAGGAACCTCCTTCTGACAGAACATGTGAAGTTCAGTGAACCTGCTGAGTGTTTTTGGTGTGCGGGAGGAACTCAGGCAGGAGAACATGGGGAGCCTGGAGCCCTCCAGCTGTGAGGTGACCTCTGGCCCCGGCTCAGAGAGCCTGTGGTGTCGGGACGGCAGAAGGTCCTGGAGAACGTGGAGAAGACCATTTAAGGCATCATGAGGAGAAACCAGGTGGGAATAAATAGAATTAGAGAAGGTCCTTGAAGGGGCCTTGGAGGCTCCTCAGCAGGTCCGGGATGGAACGAGGTAAGTCCCGGATGCTCCTCCGGATCCCGGATCATCTGGAGATGAAGCATCTCCTCCGGCTGAGCGCTCACCTTCTGCCTTCCGGTTCTTTCCCGGAGACTCCAGAAGCAGAACCCGTCGCAGCTCCTCTGAGCGGAGCGAGAACGTCCGTTCTTCAGCGCCCTTGCAGAACATCTGCTGTGTGCAAAATGCAACTGGACGGACACTTGGACCGGCTGTGACCCCCCACCCAGCTCCATCTCCATCTCCATCTCCATCTCCATCTCCATCTCCAGCTCCATCTCCATCTCCATCTCCATCTCCATCTCCATCTCCAGCTCCAGCTCCATCTCCATCTCCAGCTCCATCTCCAGCTCCATCTCCAGCTCCACTGGAGTACAGAGACACGAGGCGGCGGCTGCAGGAGAAGATGGAGAACGTCTCCTCAGCAGGAGGAGGAGCGGCGTTCCACCACCGGGCACCTCCACCTTACAGCTCCAAGGAGTTTGTCACGTTTCTTCTCCAGGTGTCCCTCACGACGTCGCGAAGGAACCTCTTGATACTTTGGGGTTCACGTCAGGAAACATCTTCAAGGTCTTGCAGAGCCAGACTGGTGAAGACCACCATCTGGTCAAGTCCTGGACCTTGGACAAGAACCCAGACGCTTCCCTCGGTCCACCGGCACCTTCCTGTGAGCTCCAGAGCGGAGGACCTTCGGAGGTCCCGCTTGGAGGCCGAGAAGCAGGTGAGGAGCATCGGGCAGCGCGTGGAGCCGGCGTGGGTCTGAAGGGACGGCGAGCGGCTGAAGACGTGGCGGCAGGCAGCTTGTGATTGGGCGTCTGGGGAGGGGGCGGGGCCAGGCGGACCGGAGGAGGACGGCTCAGAAGGTACCGGGTCCTAACGTCCATCTCGCATCTCCATGTGAGCGTCTTTGGCGGGAGGCGGGTCCTTCAGCGAGCCCGAGATGGCGTAGAACCTGCGGGGACGGGAAGACGGACATCAGGCATCAGGGTGGTCCTGACCAGGAGACCGGAGCTAGTCTGAGGTCCAAGGGCTGGTCTGAAGGCTCACGTATGCTCTTGTTACGCGTCAGGACGGATCTGTACGTCCGTCAGAAACCTTCTGAACGTCACCGCCTTCGTTCCTCCACGCCTCCTTGGGGCCGAAGGTCCGCGAGGGGGCGCCGCTCAGAGTCACGGAGCTCCTCCTTGGACCTTCACACCTCTTTCAACACCCTCCAGTTCACCCCGGGTTCCCCGCCAATTCCCTCCCAGATGTTCTGCGGCAGGTGGACTTCAGGGGTTCAAATCCCTGGACCTCCAGGAGACCAATGAAGGCGAAGAGGGCCGGAGGCTCGGAGCGTAGAAGAGCCTTCAGGCCAGACCTTAGGTTGGTCCTTGATGTCTGACCTCCAGGACCAAACCCATGGATGGATCGATGGATTACATCCGAGGACAGACCGCAGGGACTTCCTTCAAAGTAGCCGAGGTCCCGTTAAGACGTTCCGCTCAAGGAGGTCCTTTCCTGCCGACGCTGATTTGAACCTCATGGACCTACGGTGAGGAGAAAGGAGGCCACGCCGGCTGGCAAACATCTCCTCATTCACAGAACCTCAGGAACACAGCAAGACCACCCAGATCTTTGTTCACCATGAGAATCACCTAATCAGACCCGGAGGCCCGGCGCTCCACCAGAAGCTTTTCCTCGTCACCAGGTCCACCACGACCCTGGTGTTTGCTTCACCCTGGACGTTCTGGTTCCTTCCGGTCTTTCTGGTTTCTTCACGTGGTGTCAGAGGACCAGAAGGCTGGATTCACACAGGTTCTGGCCTGCTGACCTTCAGATTCCTGCTGCCACTGAGTCAAGAGAGTCCTGCAGAAGAACCTGAAGTCCATCAGCCTTTTGTGACCTCTGCTGGCGCCGAACGGAATCATAAAGAGCCGAAGCGAAAAAAATGGGCGTTGAAGACTTCCATCCAGGTGGAGACGAGAAGGTCAACATCTCCGCCCGTCAACATCTCCACCAGACTCCAATAAATGACTGTTCCACTGAAGCAGTCCAGTGTCTTGCAGAGAGGGACCTCCTTTCCAGAAGGCTGTGGTTAATATGGAGATAGGGTGCAGGACATTTGGTGGGCCTGCTGGAGGAGGTCTAGGAGGCACAGAAGGCCGGGTTCTGCTGGGTCTCTGTTCTCCAGGATCAGAAGATCTCCGTTGAGGGTTGAGAACATCCATGGACGGCGTCCACTGAACCCAAGGAAGGAAGGAAGGAAGAACCTTTGACCTGGCGACCCTGGTGCTCTGGTGGACACCACGTCAAGGAAGGTCCTACAGAAGGGTCTACACAAAGATCCACGTGGACCTGGGGAAGTTCCTGTCCCACAGTGCCCGCCTGCCCCCCCGCCGATCTTCACGTCTCCACGCTGACCTCCTACAGCCTGACCATGAGTTACCCGAAGGCGGCGCCCCGGAGAAGCCGGCGTTACCTGGACTTCCTGAAGTGCCTGCGCTTGCCCAGGACCTTGAAGCAGCAGGCCCGGGAGCAGGAGTTCTTCAGGCCCACCAGCTGGTAGATGATGGGGTTGTACATGGCGGAGGACTTGGCGAGCAGCGTGGGCACCAGGGACACCGGGACCGGCACCGAGTCCGGCTCGCCGAAGGCCGACACCACCGACACCACGGCGTACGGGATCCAGGCGATCAGGAAGCCCGCGCAGATCAGCATGGCCACCTGGGAGGAGATACGAGGGGACGGGTCACCTCGGCTTCTGGAGGCCAGAAAGCGCCGCGGTGGAACGCACCTTGGTGAGCTTCATCTCCAGGTTGTGGCTGTTGTTGATGCGGGCGTCGTAGTGCGACACCTCCTTCGCCGAGGACTTGACCTTGAAGATGATCTTGACGTAGGAGAAGACGATGATGCCGGTGGGGAAGATCAGGCAGAAGAAGAGGATGACCATGACGAAGCTCTGGCCCGACACGGAGGCCTGGGCCAGCCACCAGTCCAGCGTGCAGGAGGTCCCGAAGGGCTCGGGGGCGTAGTTCCCCCAGCCCAGCAGGGGCATGGTGGCCCAGAAGCCCGCGTAGATCCACACGAAGGCCAAGCACAGGAAGGCGTGCTGGCGCTTCAGCCACGTTCCTGCAGGAGAGCAGAAGCAAAGCGTCTGAGGGCTTCGGAGCCTCCGGAGGAGATCCGAGGAACCCCACCTACCGTACTGGATGTGGCAGATCTTCAGGTAGCGGTCCAGGCTGACCACGGTCATGGTGATGAGGCTCCCGCAGCCGAAGAAGAAGCCGGCCCAGCCGTAGAACCGGCAGCCCTCCCAGCCGAAGAGCCAGCGGTGGGACAGGCTGGACACGATGAAGAAGGGCTTCCCCGTCACTGAGGAGGGGCGAGAAGAAGGAGGACAACACCAGCTGGAGAAGAGCTCCACCTCGGAGGCGTTGGCTACATCTCCGAGGACGAGGGGCATGAAGAAGAGGATGAAGATGAGGAGGAGGAGGACGAGGAGGAGGAGGCCACTGTTGTCTGCTAGATATCAGGAGGAAGGTCTCCTCCCGCTTACTTCCTCACATGTTCTCTGGAACGTTGAGTCGTCATGAAAGTGGTTCCACCTCCACACACCCATTAAATGTGTGTGTGTGTGTGTGTGTGTGTGTGTGTGTGAGTCTCTGACACACACACACACACACACACACACTGAGAGGCTATTAGAAGTCAAATGCCTTCAGAGAAGATCAGTGTTCCTCTGCAGCTGTGGGGGATCTTGGACTTTGGACCAGCTCAGCCCTGGACTCTCCTGGAGACCCTGGACCATCAGGGATGCTGGCTTCTTCTGACCTTCTACCCGCGGTGATCTACCGTCCACCGATGTTCCTCCGACGTTCTAACGGAGTTCCTCTCACGTGACGGAGGTTCTCCTCTCAGGAGAGCAGTGTGTCCTGAGGGACGCCTCTGCGACGGCCTACTTCTGCGAGGAGCAGAAGCTGCGAGGAGGCGTCCTGGAAGCCCTGGTGTCTCCAGTCACATGGCCTCGGAGCAGAAGCTCCCTGAAAGCTCCTTCTGAAGACGGAGAGCCTGAAGGTTCAGGACGAACAGCTGACGCTCCTCTGTGGGTCTCACACAGCTTCTTCTACCACCAGCACTGCACACCACCAGGACCTTCTCCTGGTCCACCTCCTGCTCAAGGCTGGAACAGCTCCTGTTCACTAGTATAACTAGTTGTAACTAACCAAATCATGACTTCATTATTGAAATCAATCATTATTGATTTTAGCTTGTTATTAGAACTACCTTCAACTAATTATAACTAACAACTAAAACTAGTGATTGCAACTAGTTATAACTGTCAACTAGCAGCTAGTTAGAACTAATTATAACTCATTAGAACTGTTAGAACTAGGATGATGATTTGAAATAATCCTGATATTCCATCTTCACAGATGAAGCAGGCGCCTCCACCACCTCCATCACCTCCATGACCTTCATCACCTCCACCACCTCCATCACCTCCATCATCTCCATGACCTCCATCACCTCCATCATCTCCACCCCATTGAGCCCTCAGACCCACCAAGCTGAACCTCCAGGTCCGAACCCGGAGAACCAACTCACTTTCACTTCTGTCTTTCCAGAAGACCTTCTCGAGGGTTCTGCTGTCCATCCCCAGACCAGGAGCAGCTAAGGTTTCCAGAGCAACGTTCTCCTGAGTTCTCCGACTCAGAGCCCTGGAGAACCTGCTCATAGAAGAAGCAACGGGGAACGAAGAAGCTACCTGAGATTCCGAAGTCAAAGACGGCGAGGTTCAAGGTCATCAGCTCCGGAGGCTTCAGCTTGGTCTTCCGTTTGATGGTCATGTAGATGACGTACCCGTTTCCTGTGGCAGACATGATTCCTGCAGAGGAGGACATGGAGGTGGAGGTGGAGGTGGAGATGGGTGGAGGAGAGTCACAGTCAGAAATCTGCAGCTCCAGGGCTTCAGGAGAACCAGACAACTGGGATCTACTGGACCTTGAAGGATCCAGAGCAGAAATAAAGATCTCAAAGGCTCAGAGGAGAAATGACCAGGACAAAAGACCTCGCAGGGATGGGCTTGAGGGTGGATCTTCAAGGTCTGACACCTTGAGCCTAATTTTGTCTGGAGGAGAAATTATACGGAGGGGACCTTCTCGAGGTTATCTAATGGACTTTTCCTCTGAACCTTCCTTTCCTGCTTTGAATATATAAACATATTCAGAACATCTGCGAGAACTTCCCTGAAGGACCCAATCGGAAGAAATGATCCTAAACTGGAAGCAGACCAGGAGCTGGACGTTCCTCTAACCCGGGTACCGTGGGGTTCCACCATCCAACAGGCCACGCCTCCTGCCCAAAACACCAAACACAGGAACCACCCTTGGACAACTAGTGGACCACCAGTGGACCAACTGTGGACCACCTGTGGACCACCTGTGGACCACCAGTGGACCACCAGTGGACCACCAGTGGACCACCTGTGGACCACCAGCGGACCACCGGTGGACCACCAGGTGACCACTAGTGGACCACCTGTGGACCAACTGTGGACCACCTGTGGACCACCGGGTGACCACTAGTGGACCACCAGTGGACCAACTGTGGACCACGTGTGGACCACCAGTGGACCACCGGGTGACCGCCGGTGGTCCACCTGTGGCAGCTGCCAATCACCCAACCATTCACTCGCTCAGCCTTCGGACAGTTCAGTCTGCAAGGAACCAACGTGAGAGAACCCAGGCAGGAGAACCTGGAGAGGCTGCGAGGACAAGGGTGGTCACATGCTGGTGGCAGCCTGGAGAGCTGTGGTGCCCAGAAGGTTCTCAGGCCTGGTGTTTCCAGGAAAGAGCACCACGGTGGCTGTCGCCATGACATAACCATGTGCCAGCTTCAGAAGGGGGACAAGCAGGCGGATTGTCTGCTCGGAGATGTCACCAAGGATTCTCAGAAAAGGGTTTTTATTAGTGTGGTTGATCTTCAGCTGTTTTTAGGAGGGATGACTGGATCCAACTGTTCACCAGATAAACATCCTGGGGGTCTAACCATCAACTCCCAAATATTTCATGAGCTTCTCCAGGAATCTGGACTTCCTGGAAACACCTGGAGTGTAGTAACACGTCTAGAAGGTTTTTTCCCAGCTGACGGGGAGGGGGTTCTCCTGCAGGTCCAGGCAGATCATGGTCCACCGGTCCAGGACACCAGAAGGACCGGGGACGAGACAGGAGGGAGGCGACCCCGGTGTTCAGGAGACACCGATCCAGCTAAAATCCAGGAAGTGAAGGCGCCGTGAAGGTGGTTTCTCCTGCACCTTCTGATCTTAGAACCATCTCCTCGCTGGAGGGAGGAGGTCGGTCTCATCGGTCCAGGAGGCACCGTGGAGAAGTGCTCCGCATCCAGGAGAGAAGATCCAGAAGACGGACGAGCTGTCGAACACGCTCCGATTACCAGAAGGTCACCTCCTCCGTCCGCTGGTGGTCTTCATCCCTTCCATCCCCCGGAGGAGTCGATGAGGTCTCCTGGATCATCTCAACCTCCGCCGGGCAGACGTGGCTCCGGAGCTGGACCACCGGCCGTCTGCTCCTCCACATTCCTCCATCTCCTAGAAGATCTTCGGCGCTGAATAAACCTGATTCATTCCAATCATGGAGGACGCCACTTGAAGTTTAATGGAGAATTAAGAACCACAAAGGCCTCTCTGTGCCTGCCTCCATGTCCGTGCACTCATATGACACGTCGTCATGTTCGGAGACCATCTCAGCCTCCATCTGGCGGGTGGACCTTCTTCTCACATGAGGCCACGTGGGAAAAGGAGCGAAAAACATGAAAACATCCGGCCGGCTAAAGATCCGCAGAAACCAGCAGAAGGCCTGACTCCTGAGCCGGACCTCGGGATCAGGCTCCTCGGTGTCTTCTCTTAGCCCGGCCTGTGAGCCTAGAATGTTAGCCTGGCTGTTTAGCTTAGCTCGTTAGCCTAGCTCGTTAGCCTAGCCAACTGGGTAACCCGTGGTAATCCGGGATCTTCTGATTTAACCCCTGGTGATCTGGGTCTGGTGGGCGCTGATCTGAGGGGAACCTTCTTCCGAACCTCCGTGCGCTACAAGGTATCTCAGCGCTCTGAGATGATGGTGTAGGACACGTGACTGTGACAGCAAACCCTGGAACTTCTGGACCTTCAGACTGAAGGTAGACTCCACCCCCAGCAGGTTCATGAAGAAGGGAGGACCTTTCCGTTGCCGGGTTTTGTTTTTGACCAATAGGAAGTGGCACGGCCACACCAACGTCCTGTTTGGGGATCTTCTGCTCCTTTCCCTTATTTCTGAGGTCCTTCTGCAGGCCACACATTGCCCTGGCAGTGTTCTGGCTCTAGAAGGTACCTCTGTTCCATCTCATCCAAGAGAACCCCTGAAGTTCATCACCTTGATCTTGATTCATCTGTTCATCCGTCTGTCTCACTCCACAGCTCTGAGAGAACCAAAGCAGGAGAACCTGGAGAGAACCCTGGCAGGAGAACCTGGAGAGAACCCAGGCAGGAGAACCTGGAGGGAACCCAGACAAGAGAACCTGGAGGGAACCCAGGCAGGAGAACCTGGAGAGAACCCTGGCAGGAGAACCTGGAGAGAACCCTGGTGTGAAAACCAGCGTTCTGACCACTGACCCACTTTCCAAAGTAAAAGCTCTGAAACATCTTGAATCAGCCTGAAGATCTGGACCATGTCTGGAGAACCATGAGCCAATAATTCACATGGACATCCAGATCCCGACCAGATCCAGAACGTGATCCAGACGCAATACAGAACAACCACACTACAGTCTAAACAGCCCATAAATCCAGGACAACATCTGCAGATGTTCTGCCTCCAGGTTGTCCGACGTTCTCTACAAACATCCAACCAGACCAAGTTCTGGAGATCCTGATGTTCCTGTGCTTCGTTCAGGCCGAGGGAGCAGGTGAGCGCTGGCCTTCAGACAAACAGCTGAGATCCTGGGAAAGAAGCTCCTCACTGAAGGTGAGAAGGTGGGCCGAGGAGGAGCGAGAGCAGCCCGCAAGCAAACGTCTTCCAATGCTTTGGTCTAGTTGGAGATGAGAAGGACCATCATACGGCTCAGGGTGACGAGGGCGAGTTCTTCAGACGGCGATGAAGATACATCACAGCAGCGGACCCTGAGACCAGGCGTGAACAAAACATCTCCCCAGTCCAAGACGACACCAGGAGCAGCGACCGGACTCTTGTGGACCGAGAAGATCTCATCCTGGAGGAAGACCAACAGCCGGCGCGGCGCTGGAGGTGGGACCCCTGGGGTTCTGGGGTTCGGCCCGAACGTCGCCGCGGCACAGAAGAGCAGGTCGGAACCATCAAGCTCCTGGTGAACACCGTCCGCGGTTCTTCTGCGACTCCAAGAACATGGAGGACGTTCACCGGAGAACCTCAGTTACCCGGGCGGCCGGTCCAGGAGGAACACGGCTCTCGACCAATCACATTAGGGACACCGCAGGCTCCGCCCCCTGAGCGCAGGAGAAGCACTAAACACAGTGAACAGTGAGTGATGGACGGGTGAGCGAGAAGTTGAACCAGGGAACCAGCAGGTGAACAAACCACGACACGAGTGAACAAGTGAATGAGTACTTTTCTAAGTTCTACCAACTGGATCTCAGAGAAGGGTTGATGGGATGGAACCTTCTGAGGCCACCGATTGGCTGCTCCTGCTACCGGGAGGCGGAGCCCGACAGGAGGACCAATGGGGAGGAGACAGAGCGTCTCGGGACCTTCAGAGGAGCCTTTGCTTCCTGTCTGCTCTCCACTCCATCCTGTCGGGTTCCTTCTCCGTGGACGGACGGAGGTCCCGACCCGCGACACCACCGACGGCCTCCTTCCACTCCGGCGGCGCTGGTTCCTCCGCACGCCTCCAGGAACCGGCGCCGCTCCTTCTGCTCAGCTAGGAGTTCCCTCGTTCTACGGCGGAGAACAACAACCCCGGAGCAGATCCAGCAGAAGCTGCACCTCCTGTCGGTCAGACGGGAAGCCCTTCGGGAGCAGACCTACCGATGATGCAGATGTAGAAGGCGGCGATGATGTCGGCCTCCTTGGACAGCTTGGAGGCGAAGGGGTCTCCTGGTGGGAGGGAGTGGAGGGGCCGCGGAGGCTGGAGCCACGTCTCATTGTCCATCACTGCCTTCAGGAGGGCCGGCTTCTGCAAGGAGGAGGAACAGGCTGAGAACTCCTCAGGCGCGGAGGTCTGGCGACCAGGAGGCCGTCCCTCAAACATCTACGGAACGTCCGAGGGGTCAGGGCACCCCCAGGGGGAACCGAGGCCAGGTTCCCGAGGAACATAAACGGAGAACAACTTGAGCTGCTGAAGACCTGTGGATTCTTCTGGCCGGTTAGGATTACTGCGATGAATCCAAAGGGAAAGCCATGGATGGAGAACTGAAGGAACGCGAAGAACAACCTCTGCGTGAAGCTACAACAACAACCGAAGTCGCATCTAGAGAAGCACGATTCTGTGAAAACGTCTGAAGGTCAACCTGGAAAGGACCGCCTCTTCTTCTGCACAACATCTCAGACATACCGTCCAGCGCTGAGAAGACCTGCACCTGTCTGACTGAGGGGGCGGGTCTTTGACCTCCAGCGATGGAACCCCTGCCAGATGACCCAACATGGTTCCTCTCACCCCGAGAGCTGGGCAGGGTCAGAGGTCACATGGGCTCTTTAGACTCCGCCCCCTTCTGTCAGTGAGCGGTAAGGAAGACTCTGGGATGAAGGCGGGACGTCTTCAGGACATCGAGCCGGTCCGCTTTCCAAAATAAGATGGAGTGAGAACCCAGACCTGGACAACAGAGAACCTTCAGACCAGAACCTTCAGACCGGAACCTTCAGACCAGAACCTTCAGACCAGAACCTTCAGACCAGAACCTGAGACCTCACTGAACCGTGGCTCTTCGTCACGCCTCCCTGCTAGCATAGCTCACAGGAGCTTGTCAGTCACTGAGAGGAACCCTTTTAAAATAAGCTCTTGTTGGTCCTCAGGTGACCGATCACCTTCAGCACCAACGTAACCACCGCCGCCTACTTCCTGTTCAGACAGGAAGTACTTCTGAGGAAGCGCGCACACAAAGGCCTTTCTCCTGCATAGGAAGCAGGAAGCCACGCTTTTGTTTTGGAAGCCGGGTCCACCTCCTGCCACCATCTCTGTGATCTCCAGACAGATTTTCATCATGAATCGTCCGAACAAAGGGATTCCAGGTCTTCAATGAACCATCAACCAAACATCTGCTCCAGGAAGGATTACGGGAGGCTGGCGATCCGTCCGGAGGAGCAGCAGGAGGTCATCAAAAGGTCAACCTTCTCTGAATTCCCTCAGACCATTCACAGACCGTTCACCCATACTTTGATAATCCCCGGCAGGATGTTCTTCTCGCACGGAGGCCATCCTGGATGAACCCGAGCAGAAGCAACCACTGCTCAGCACCTCCACAGGCTGGGAGGAGGTGGAGGTCCAACCAGCAGTGTTGCCAGGCCCACCGCTGAAGCTCCTGAGCCACGCCGCTCCATCCACATGACAACACAGGATCTCCACTGAACCTCCATCATGTGTTTGGACCGCGGGAGGAACCTGGAGAACCCGGGGAGAACATGGAGATGCCACACAGGAAGGAACCCTGTGGGAATCCAACCAGGGACCTTCTCGCTGTGAGGAGGAGGAGCTGACCACAGCCTTGTGACACCACATGACAATGTTCTCAACCACAAACATCCAGTGGTCCCCTGCCTGCAGAAGATGCTGCGTTCACTGACACCAACACCGACTCAAGAGGCGCTTCTTCTCAGCCGTTCCTTGTGGGCGGCCGGAGAGGCCAGAGGTCCTCTTCTGACGGTCCTGGAGATACATCCCGAAGCAGAAGTGGACATCAGAACGGGTCTCGGTGTCCTACAGGAGAAGCGATGGTCAGCTTCCGTCTCCTGCGCAGCACGTACCGCCTCCGCCGGCTCCTCTGGACCTCCAGCTGCAGGGCGGTGGTTCTTCTCACCAGGACAAGCCGACCTGATGGCGGCCTGACCTGAGAGGGAACCTGCCGAAGGACCCGACCTCACGTACGTTTCTGCTCGCATGCACTGCAGAACATCTCGCAGCTCAAACGTTCCATGTTCTACGGCAGGGCTGAAAGAAGGAGTGCAGCTCAGACCTTCAGGACGGCTGCCTCAGAGGAGACATTAAGTCACTGTTACTTTCCCCCTGAGTGGCCCTCAGAAGAGCTGAGAAGATTCCAAGGCCAAAGTGGAGACCTACAAGAATAGCGTCCGGGACGTTACCATGATGGACCTCAAATCCAGGGCTTCTCCGGGTAGGAGGACACGAGTAGACCCGGAGGCGCAAAGGACCAGATCATTCCTCCGGCCCAGAAGATACAGACCTACTTGGTCTGAAGTCCCCAGATGACTACAGGTCTGGAGGACGAGGGCCAAGCGGAGGAAGGCGCCGCCGTTCTCGCGGTGAGGAAGCTCAGACCCCTGCGGAGGTGGATCCATGGTCCGAGCCCTTGGTAGCGCACACACACCCTTGGTGTGATGCCAGTGTGTGTGTGTGTGTGTGTGTGTGTGTGTGCGGTTGCCGGGTTACGGCGGTCACCTGCTGCTCCAGTAATTGTCTGGTCCTGTTGATCGGTGACTCTTTGTTTGAATCCAATTACATCTTAATTGGCAATCGGGTCGATTGATCGTTCAGGCTGGAGCTGATTGCGACCTTCTGAGATGGCATCGCAGCCGGGAGCAGGAGGCCGTTCAAACCTCCGGGGCCGTCCTGGAGACCTTCAAGGAGGTGCTGGAAGATCTGAACCTCCGGGAAAGACGAGGATTCGGGGTTGGAACCAGCAACCCCAGAGACCCCTCCCACAAATCCAGCTGATCCCCCTGAAGGTGGTCCTTCCTTCGAAGGTGGTCCTTCCCTCGAAGGTGGTCCTCCCTCGAAGGTGGTCCTTCCCTCGAAGGTGGTCTCCTTATACGGCCGCCTTCCTGTCCTCAACCTCATTAGCTCTGATGTTCCTCCTGCTCCGGCGTGACCTTTGAGAACAAGCCTTCCTTTGTGCGAGTACTCGCCCAGTACTTCCAGCCTGCAAACACGATTTCCCCGGGAATATTTTATGTACCACAGATACTGTTGACAAGTATTGTGTGTACTGCGTGTACTGTGTGTACTGCGTGTACTGCATGTACTGCGTGTACTGCGTGTACTGCGTGAACCGCCTCGTCACGTCCGCAGCGCCGCCTCCTCCGGCTCGGAGTACACATTCCAGTAGTCACGGTACTGCGTTTGGGTTCGGTACGACTAAATACGAATAAACAAGAAGTAACTCTGCGTTACAGTTTCATCAAGACTTACGAAGCACCTCAGGACATGTACTTCTCGATGAGGAATACCTGCTACTACGACCGCTCATGTCAGCAGCGGTAATACTTGAGATTCAAAGTGTTTCTGGTCAGAAAGAAAATATTTCCCGCTCGGTGAAAGTAATTCCTGGTACGCCGTAAATAATCAAAGTATAAAAACATCATGAATACGCCATAAGAGGTGTTTGAAAGAGGATAAAGAGTACATGTACCATCTGGAGGTATCTGTGTACAAATACCTGGACTGTCCCATTCAAATATATGGCCGCTTCGGTCGCAGTAGTAGTAGTTGTAGTAGCACGAGTAGTATTAGTAGTAGTTAGTAGTACTTCTGACCTAGCTTTGGATCATCCAAGTACTCTCCACATCAAGGGGCGGTACTCTTCCGGTCCACTACGGAGTAGATGTAAAAGGCGGCAGCAGGACTACCTTTGAGAGTGCTCAGGTGGGTCCAGGGATCCGTAGGAGGTCCAACCCAGAGGTCAGATGGAGGAGATACCGAGAGAATCTCCGAGGAGGACCGATGGCGGAGAACGTGCAGAAGGTTCCCCTTTCAGTCCCGCCGGTCCAGAACCTCCACCTTCTTTGGCTCGAAAGAACCAGAAGCAAACGCAGATCTCAAAGGGGTCCGGGAACATTTTAATCCAGGGGCCGAGAAGAGCCTCCTCGCGCTCTCCTCGTCTTCGTCCGTGACTGCCGGCATCTTCCTTCTAGGAAGGTTAAGGACCCGCCTCTTCACCGGGAAGAGGAGGAAGAGAAGGAAGAGAAGAAGAAGGAGGAGGAGGAGGTCAGGTGATGAAGTCGCTGTTTTGACCTCACAAGGATGGTAAAGGCCGCGTGTGTGAAGCTCGACCCGCGGCGGCTTCGAGATACGAGCGGAGGCACGCGCAGGGCACGCGCACCGATCGATGACGCGCGGGTTCTTCTCGGACGTTCTCATGAAGAGAGTCTCCGAAGAAGAACCGGTTACCGGGTAAAGTTACGGATTACACGCGACGAGACGCCTCGCCGCCGAGGACCGGCTGAGCTGTCAATCAAAAATGGAGCTGTCAATCAAACTCCGAGCTGTCAATCAAAGTCCGAGCTGTCAATCACAGGCGGCGGCAGGTGTGCGCGGACTCACCTCCGGGTCACCGCGCGCCGCTCATCCCGGCCAAGAGTTGGATTCCCGGGAGAACCGACCGAGAACGGAACCGGGACCGGGACCGGAGACGCGGGCGGACGCTGAGCCTCCCGCCGGTGGGTCCCGGAGATCCGCCGCTCCGCCGCTCCGCCGCCTCTGACCCGCCGCCGCCGCCGCTGCTGACATTTATACGGACGGCGAGGAGAAGACTTCCGCTTTCACAATAAAAGCACCGGAAACACACACACACACACACACACATAAAAACACACACAAACAGATATACATACATACATACATACATACATACATAAACACACACACACACACACACACACACACATATAAACACACAAACATACATCTATAAAACGCGAACACACACACACACACACACTTAGATAAAAACACACAGACAGACACACACACACACACATACATCAATACATAAACACACACACACACACTCACAAACACGCACAAACACACACAGACAGATGTGCACACACTTACAGACACACACACACACACACACACACATACATCAATACATAAACATGCACACACACACACACACACAAAGGTGCACACAGACAGATGTGCACACACTTACTTACCCACACACACAAATGTACACACACAGATGTTCCCACACTCACACACAGACAGACACACACACACACAGATGCACATGCACACAGACACACACACTCACTTACCCACACACACAAATGTACACACACAGATGTGCGCACACTCACACACAGACACACAGACACACACACACAAACAGATATACATACAAACATACATACATGCATAAACACACACACATATAAACACACAAACATACATCTATAAAACGTGAACACACTCACACACACACACACTCACTCACTCACACAAACATACATACATACTTACATACATACATAAAACACACACACACACACACTCACATACATACACACTCACAAACACACACAGACAGATGTGCACACACAGACACACACTCACACACAGACACACACACACACACACACACACACACACACACACACACACACACACACACACACACACACACACACATTGCCCCATGCTTGTGCCTCCTGCACATGGAGGTTCCTCAGTTGTTCCTCAGTTGTTCCTCAGGTTCTCCTGAAGGCTCCACCTCCGCAGCTCCTCCATGAAGCCGCCCGGCGTGTTTGTATCTTCTGACGAATCTTCTTCCGGAAGCTTCCGCGTGACCAGATGCCGAGCGGTCGGCCGTCTGGAGGCTCCATGGGGTCGAGGTCCTGCCCGTCTCCACGGAGCCTCTTCGTGCTCAGACGCCTCTCGGCCCGCAGAAGCTTCCGGACCTCCTTCCACCTTCTGCGGAAAGATGGACGACCTCGGCGTCCGCTCCTCCGCGGTCGTCCCACGTGTTCGGGAGGGATTCGCTTGACGGGTTCTACACGCTGCACCACACACACACACACACACACACACACACACACACACACACACACACACACACACACACACACACACACACACACACACACACACACACACGAAAACATCCAGGACTGACTCAGAAAATTAGAATATTGTGATAAAGTTGTTTATCTTCTGTAATGCAATTAAAAAAACAAAAATCACTTTTTCATGATATTCTAATATTTAGACAGGATTTTTGAGTTTCATTAATATGTCAGCCATAATCAGCAAGATTCAAATAATTAAGACTTGCAATATTTCAGTTGTAATGAATTCAGAATGTCTGACATTTTTGTTTTTTAATTGCATTACAGAAGATAAACAACTTTATCACAGTATTCTAATTTTCTGAGACAGTCCTGCACACACTCACTTACACACCTACATACACACACTCTCACACACACACACACACACACACACACACACACACACACACACACACACACACACACACACACACACAGACAGACACACACGCCGCGAGGTGTTTTCAAACACAGGAAGTGACAGTGAACCTCTGTGGAGGTGGATCTGCTGAGGAACCTCCTGAGACCAGGACCTTCTGGTGAAGGTGTTCGCTGAACAGAAGCGGGAGGGGCGGAGCGGCCGCCGCGTCGCCATGACAACAGGTTTGCGTACATCCGTCAGAGCGGATCCTTCCGGAGCCGCCGGTGGAGGATCCGGGATCGGAGAACCCGTCGCACCGGACCCGGTCCGGCCTCCAGGCGGTCTAGACGGACCCGTCGGAGAAGGTGGGGCTCCTCCGGCTCCGGATCTTCTCCTCGGGGTTCCGAGGCGGCGCCGCCGGTCCCCTCGGCCGGGGAGGCGTGCGGCGCCTTAGGCTCCGCCCCCAGAGCGCCGCCGCGGGCCGGGACTTTCAGGCAGCCGTTCTCGTTCCGCCGCTAAATTTAGTGTCGGGTTCCCGCGGAGGAACAGAAGGACGCCTGTGGAGGCCGGGACCCGCCTGCCGGCGCCGTCGCCACGGCAACGGGGACGCCGACACACAAAAGAACACCATCACGACCGCAGGAGGCCTCACTCCTCGTCTCACTCCTGGTCTCACTCCTGGTCTCACTCCTGGTCTCACTCCTGGTCGGGCTCAGGTCTCAGCGAGTGCTCGCCTGGAGCTCCAGGTCAGGACTCTTCACTCCGACCCCTGGACGGCCTGAAGGTCTGCAGGAGCCTCTCAGCTTCATCCAGGGAGACCTGGAACACCAGGCTGGCTGAGGTCACCTGGACCTTCACAGGACCAGAAGGTCCAGGAGGAGGTGGGGGGGCCAAGTCTCACACACACACATACACACACACACATGCATGCATGCATGCAAACACACACAGAGGGCAGACATGCATGCAGCCACACACACACACACTCTCACATGGTCACACATGCAGACATTGACAGACACACACTTGCATACACACACGTACACATACAGGCAGGCAGACATACATACATACATACATGCATGCTCTCACTCACACACACACAGAGGGCAGACATGCATGCACCCACATACACACATACAAACATACACATGTGCACACATACACACTCACGTATACATACACATACACTCACATAGACATGCACACATACACACATACATACATACTCACGTGCACGCATAGACACACACACACAGGCACACAGGCACACACCCATACATACATACATACATACATACAACCACTCGCACACACACTCACTCGCATACACACAGACACACACACACACGCACAGACACACACACACACCTTTGTTTTTCACCCAGCAGCTTCAGAGGGGATGAAACAGCAGCAGGTCCCGAGGGGATGAACATCATCCATCATGGGACCTGCGAGGAGACCAGGACCTTGGTTTCTTATCTTCTCCAGATCTCCTTCCCTGGAAGCAGGAAGCAAACGCAGCCTTTGTTGGACGGCCGGCAGCCGGAGTTGTTTTAGAGGTCGGCGTGAAGAAAACCCGGATTGATAAGAAATACCAGAAGACCCGTGGAGAGACGGTCACATGACGTCTCCTGGCCGCCGTCCACAAAGACCTGCGGCGACGCGGAACCTCCGGCCGGGCCGGGGGGCGGCGTTCCAGAACCTTCTCAGGGTTCTTCTGGAACCTTCCACCGGTTCGGGTACCTCAGGTAGCTTCAGGTGGCTTCAGGTAGCTTCAGGTAGCTGAGCCTCGTGCTCAGATGTTCCTCCGTCCGGCCGAACCCCGGAAGGCACCTTCTCGCCGGACCCTGGAGGAGGAACCGTCCCGGATGGAATGGAGACCTCCCGAAAGCTCGGCGGAAGCGTCCACCAAACGTCCTGCAGGGTGCAGGACATCTGATCTTCTTGATTGAATTTGAGGAGATGATCTCATGGCCCGCGGCGCCGTCTCCTGACTCCAGGGGTTAGTTAGTCATTTCCCAAGGATGGTTCCTCATGATGTCCTTGCGATCATCTCTCCAGCACGGTGAGGAGCTGCTGGAGCTCCTGGAGCTCTGCCGAGGAACACGTCTGCCGAGGAACACGTCTGCCGAGGAACACGTCTGCCGAGGAACACGTCAGCTGAGGAACACGTCAGCGTGGACGGAGAAGAGACGAGGTCACCGTGTTCGAGGAAAATGTGATCAGATCAGACTCGCGTCCTCCAGCCTCCTTCCCTGGAGAGCCGCCTTGGAAGGCCGACCGCTGAGAAGAACGGAGGTCGGTGGACCTTCTCGGAGCCCGCGTGGTGTCCAGGGTTGCCGGGGAAACCGTGATGCCTTTAAGAGCCGGGGTTCCATGAGGTGAACATCTCCTTGGGTCAGCAGGCGCAGGTTCAGGTTCTGCTGGAGATCTATTCCTGGATGCCGACCATGTGCTTGCTCCTTCTGGAACTTCAGATGATCGATCATCTCTCTTCTGTCCATCGGCCGATGAAGGCCAAAGAACTGGAAAGCATGAACATCCTCTCCGGCCCAGCAGAAGAAGATCTCGCCCGGGTCTTCGCCCTCTGGGGACCCGAGTCCGTCGGTGACTCGGACCAGACCTTGTCGGAGCAGCAGGACCTTCGACTCTCAGACCTTCACAGCCTTCAGGTGGCTTCAGCTCTTCCTCACGCACAAGATGCTGCGATTCTGTCTACAAGTAATCTGAGTAATCTGAGGAACGGCCCGGGAGCCTCAGAGGTCCTCTGGTCCCCCAGATGTTCCTGGTCCTGGAAAGGAGCTCCAACTAGACCATGTTTGGACCACCAAGGATCTTGAGCAGATGGAGATTCATTTATGGAGGGAAACAAACTGAAGAAGAAGAGGAAGAAGATCAGGAGGATCAGAAGACATTCAGACTTCTTCTTGGCCCAGAGGAGATCTTAGAGGAACAGAGCGAGGAGGTTCTTCTGGAGGTGAGGTTCTTCTGGAGGTGAGGTCATCAGCAGTGAGGATGAGATGAGAACAAACACCTGAGGTGAGAAGAGAAGCTGCAGAGCCACGGGTTCCTGCAGCAGATGCAGGATCCTGGCTCGTTAATTTGGCACCTCCAAGTGTGAAGACGTCACCTCACCTGGATCATCACGCACCTTCTCAGAGGAGCTGACTCATCACTTCACCTCCGCAAATCACCGCTTCATGCAGGAGCTTCAGACGGGCCTCGGAAGCCTTCGGTGAAGTTGCTGGGTTTGGACCGGATCACGAGGAACATCAAGGATCCGAGTGGTCCTGGAGCTGCAGGAGGTTCTCCTCAGGCAGGCAGACCTGAGACTGGATGGACCCGGACCTCCAAACCCCTACGAGGAAGCTCCTGCAGGCCGGTGGAGCTGAGCTCCGTCAGCACCGAGCTCAGGAGAAAGACCAGGGTTGGCCTGAAGGCCGAGCAGGGAGAGGAACCTCGGCTCCTCCACCTGGAGAAGAGACCGGAGGGGACGTGGACCTCGGAACATCATCATGGGATGTCTGAGGAGCAGACGGACAAAGACCTAGAGCTTCAGCGATTGGAAGTCACGCCGAAGGAGGCGTCCGAGCGTGGGCCGATCACCATGGCCGTCTCCATGGCAACCAGACTGCCCGGAAGGATCTCCTCTGGAGCTACTGACGGAGAAGGTTGTCCACGTGTCCTTCACACCGTCAGGGTCTCTGCTGGACGCTGCCTGAACCCCTGGATGCTCCTCAGCCCAGGGTTTGATGGAAACACCAGACGTTTCCATCAAACCCTCAGGTTGAGGTAGAAGCTGCTGGAGTTCTCAGGGGGCGCCCGGCACAACACACACACACACACACACACACACACACACACACACACACACACACACACACACACACACACTCTGATGGTAATTTACTTTAATCTCTTCAGGTCTCTGTACCTCCTTGAAGATGTTCCTCCTTCGGACGCCCCAGAGGTCCCACACCAGGGAGCAGGACATGTAGTTTTTGAATCTTCTGGACTGAACCTGCAGCTGCTCTCCTCGATGTCGGGAGGTGGTTGGTTTGCAGAAAGTCACCAGAAGCAGCGAGATGGTCCTCAGACCAGATGTCAGTCTGGACCTTCACCGTGTCGCAGCTCCGCCATCAGCATCATCTTCCTGAATCTCATAATGCACCGAGCTTTGCTCCTCTTCCGCTCCCCGGCTGGAGAAGATGTTACCTCTGAAGCCCTTGCCCTTCCATCGCCGTCCTCCAGCCCGAAGATCTGCTCTGAGACTCCAGATCAACCTGTGGGAGGAGAGAACTCCTGCTCCAGCAGGTTTTACCTCAGGCCCTCGGCGCCTTGGACAACGTTCTCTGTCCTTTCAAATGTTTGGGACGAAAACTCAACGGCCTCTGAAGAACCCTGGAGCAGAAGGTGGACTGAAGAAGAAGTCCAGTCCAACATCACTGGACTCTCTCTTCATCAGGCTGTAGACAATCTCTGGTTGGAGGCTCATCTGCTCCTTGATGAACATCTCACTAACATCTCTGCAGATGAGCTGGGCTTCAGATGGGTGGAGGAGAAGGTGCAGGTCTCCTCAGAGGCTGGAGAACATCTGGATTGGTACTTAATGTCCCATCAGCCCAATGACATCTGGACCTGGAGCCACTAGGATACAGGAATCTGAACACACACACACACACACACACACACACACACACACACACACACACACACACACACACACACACACACACACACACACACACGACTGCTGCTCCGCAAACAGCCTTCAGGCAGGAAGTCTCTGCCAGAATAGATGTGCTTCTACATCTAAGAGATGGAATTCAGATGACAGAATGTGTGTGTGTGTGTGTGTGTGTGTGTGTGTGTGTGTGTGTGTGTGTGTGTGTGAGCTCACTGCATCTTCACGTCCTCCTGAACTAATGCTAAAATGAGTATTTGAACTTTCTGAAACGGGTGATCAAGCCTGGATAGCAGGGCTGGATCTACCAGGTCTGGGTCCACATCCAGAACCTCCAGCAGGTCCACACCCAGTAAAAGTCCATCTTCTCTGAAAGCAGCGAACCATCAGAAGTTTTGCTCCGACATTCAGAAGAAACCTGACCTCCAGGAGGTCGTTTGTGGGCCTTTCTGGAGTCTTCACACGTCTGAGAACATGAGGTCATAGACGACAAGGAAACCGGTCTTCACTGCTCCTCAAGTGTCTCAGGTCTTCCAAAAGACCTGCTGGAGGTTGAGGTCCCTCCAGAAGCTGCGCTGGCTCCTGTGGGCTCCTGGAGAAGGTCCAGCCTGCGTCCTCACAGCCTGAGGCCACTCCGTCCTGGAGGCCAACATCTGGGTCACATGGTGGTGGAAATCCACCGACAAACAAAAGCAGAATTTTAACTGTAATTCACATGATCCTGTGACACACACACACACACACACACACACACACACACACACACACACACACACACACACACACACACACACACACACACACACACACACACACACACAGAGTTCATATTCCTAAAATGAGCCGGGCTGTGACTGAAGGCCAAATTCAATGAACGGACTTTTCTGAGAAACATCTCTGTAAACAGTCAACATCCTGCGGTGGAGGCTTCCAGGAGCTCCAGGGACAGACCATCATCTGGGCAGGCCTGTGGAGCAGCTGTGGGAGGGAGGGAACCTGGAGAACATAGGGGAACCAGAGAACCCAGGGAATGTAGGGAACCCAAGGAACCCAGAGCAGCCAGGGAGTGTAGGGAACCCAAGGAACCTAGAGAAATGTAGGGAACCCAGGCAATGTAGGCTTCCCAAGAAACCCTGAGAACCCAGGGAATGTAGGGAACCCTAGGAACCCAGGGAATGTAGGGAACCCTGAGAACCCAGGGAATGTAGGGAACCCTAGGAACCCAGGGAATGTAGGGAACCCTGAGAACCCAGGGAATGTAGGGAACCCGAGGAATGTAGAGAACCCTAGGAACCCAGGGAATGTAGAGAACCCTGAGAACCCAGGGAATGTAGGGAACCCGAGGAATGTAGAGAACCCTAGGAACCCAGGGAATGTAGAGAACCCAGGGAATTTAGGGAATGTAGAGAACCCAGGGAATTTAGGGAACCCAAGGAACTCAGGGAATGTAAGGAACCCCAGAAACCCAGAGAACCCACGGAGTGTAGGAATGTAGAGAACCCAAGGAATCCAGGGGAATGTTGGGAACCCAAGGAACCCGGGGATTCTAGGGAACCCAAGAAACCCAAAGCACCCAGGGAGTGTAGGGAACCCGGGGAATCCAAGGAATGTAGGGAACCCAAGAAACCCAGGGAATGTTTGGAACACAGGGAGTTTAAGGATTCTAGGGAACCCAAGAAACCCAGAGGACCCAGGGAATGTAGGGAACCCAAGAAACCCAGGGAATCCATGGCAAGTTGGGAACCCAAGGAACCCAGGGAATGTAGGGAACCCAAGGAATCCAGGGATTCTAGGGAACCCAAGAAACCCAGAGCACCCAGGGAATGTAGGGAGCCCAGGGAGTGTAGGGGACCCCAGAGACACAAGAGAACCCAGGGAGTGTAGGGAGCCCAAGAAACCCAAAGAACCCAGGTAGTGTAGGGAGCCCAAGAAACCCAGAGTGTGGGGAACCAAAGGAACCTAGAGAGTATAGGGAACCCAAGGTACCTAGAGTGTGGGGAACCCAAGAAACCCAGAGTGTGGGGAACCAAAGGAACCTAGAGAGTGTAGGGAACCCAAGGTACCCAGAGAGTGTAGGGGACCCTAGAGACACAAGAGAACCTAGACAGTGTAGGGAACCCAAGGTACCCAGGTAGTGTTGGGAACCCGGGGAATGTAGGTGAGGGGTTTCACAGAAGACTCGGTGTGCTGCTGGAGGCTTCTGAAGGTAAATAAAGATATTTATTTGTTTTGTGGAAAGATCTCAGCTCATGCATGGATACAGCTCTTGTAAACAGACCGGCCGTACACAGGCCCCGCCCCCTCGGCCCTCGGCCCCGCCCCCTCACTCTGGAATGTATGTGTGTGGGGGTGCAGCCCTCGTCCACCGGAAGATAGCTTCATCTGTCAGACACCTTGGCGAGGAACAACACCTTCTGTAACACCACGAGCGACACACACACACACACACACACACACACACATGCACGCGCGCGCGCGCACACACACACACACACACACACACACACACACACACACACACACACACACACACACACACACTGTGGGCCTGAGGGGGCCCTGAATGCATCACAAGGCTTCTTTAAGACATCTGTGGGACATTTGACAGAAGACCAGGAGAAGGCGGTCCTGGTGGGACAGGTGCAGCAGCCCAGGGGTTCTTCTGGGCAAAGCCAGGGATGGAGACCTCTCCGGCTCCTCTCAAACTGCAGGCAGGGGCGTGTTTGAAGGTCAGCAGCAGCTGAAGCTCCTGAGAGGTCTTCAGTGCCTCCTGGTGGAGGTTCTGAAGCTGCAGGTGGTGAGCATGAAGCTAGCAGTGGTTCTGGAGTGACAGGATACTCCCGTCCCTCACTGCGAGACAAGAGGGTGGAGTGGACTTCTTCTGGAGACATGCCTGCCATCTGGGAAGGGTCATCGGTCAGCCGACGGGACGGCCGGACGCCGGAGATGTTTCCTGACGAGAGAAGCCCTCCATTGGTGCGGAGCTCTTCGTCCCGTCAAGGCCTCAGCGGCGAACCGTCTCTCCAGCTTCTGGTCACAGAGGTCTCCTTTCCGAAGGACCTGGTCGACACCTCCCGACCTCCAAGAAGAACCCCCAAAATCACCACCTCCGGGGGAAGGATGTTCCAGATGCTCTACTTGCAGGAGGCCTTCAAGGTCAGGGACCGTCTCTAAATTGGGATTGTCCGTTTGGGTTCAGGTCTGGGGGTTAGAAGAACCTCCAGAGCAGAGCAGATGATCGCTGCTGCTGCTTGCAGATGGTTCTGACCAGAGGTGGAGTGAAGGACCCGGAGACCAGGAGAAGGACAGGGGAGAAGAGGTAGAATGCCGGGGGTTCCGGGGAGTGTTAAAAGCAGAAGAAGCTGGTCTTGGCAGTGGAGGTCTCGGAGCTCCGGTCAGATCTACAGCTCAACTTCTGAGAACCTCGGCGTCGGAGACAAAAGAAGACGCGTCCCTCGGGGCGAGCCAGTAGACTTAAAAAATATAAAGATATACAACATCAGAGCTCCCGGGGAACCAACGTCCCATAATATGTCTGCTCTGACAGGCACAGTAGATTCACCCTGGATAGAAGGTGTGAAGGACAGAGGAGGAGCCGTGGAGAAGAAGAAGAGGGGAGTCATCTGAAGGCCTGGGGCGAGGAGGCCGGGAGGGGGAGCGTCCTGCTTCCTGCGCTCAGTAGTTCCTGGAGATGAAGGTCCAGCACAGAAGAAGTAAGGCCTCCGTTTGTTGCGGGCGAGGACCGCCGACCCCCGGCATCGATGTAATCTGATTACTCCCCGGCGGCAGCAGAGATCCATCTGAGGAGCAGGAGGCTTCCGTTTGTTGGACCACAAGCCCCGCCCCCTCGCACAAGCCCCGCCCCCTCGCCGTCGGCCTCCAGGCTCCCAGCCGGCCTTCACGTGGAGTGGACCATCCTCTTCAGCTTCTCCAGCTCCGTCTGCACGCACACACACACACACACACACACACACACACACACACACACACACACACACACACACACACACAGGGTCAGGAGGTCGGCCGGCCCAGTGGACAGGATGTTCTGATCGTGAGTGAGGACACATTGAATCATCTACTAAAAGTTGTGGGGTTCAGTCCTGCCCATCTCCAGGTCTGAACCCCAACCCATGGATGAATGAGTGTGTGTGTGTGTGTGTGTGTGTGTGTCTGAGGGTCAGCATTGGTCCAGCCTGGTGGAGGTACCTGCAGAGCCAGGCGCCGTAGCCTCTCCTCCTCCAGCTCTCCACGCAATTCCGCCATCTCCTTCCTGCACACACACACACACACACACACACACACACACACACACACACACACACACACACACACACACACACACACACACACACACACACACACACACACACACACACACATTAGGACATGGAGGACCAGCAGACCCCTGAGCATGTGACTGTTCCATCATCTCATCTCCTGAGAGCAGACCAACCCCTGGTAGAACCCCTGACAAAGTGCACGTGGGCTTGCAAGCTTACGTCTGCTGGGCCTTGAGGAGCTCCACGGAGACCAGCAGCTCCTTCATCTGGACCCACAGCTCCTCCAGCTTGGGGGCCGGTTCCTCGCCGGCCGGTGCGGGGCCGTCTCCTGGACTCCTGGACTCCTGGCTGGGCTTGAGGAGCGACGGCACAGGAGACGAGGCCACGGCGGAAGGCTGGAAGGAGAACACAGAAGGTCAGGCCAGCTGAGGGTTCTCCTCCAGCTTCTCCTCCAGCTTCTCCTCCAGCAAAGCTGACGCCTCACAGCTGGGAAACAAAGGATCGGAAGAACTTGGTTTGCCGCCTGACAGTCTGTTCGCAGACCGGGTCAAGAAGATTCCCTGGTGACCAACATGTCCTCCATCACCAGCTTCCTTCTGGTCTCTGGATCTCCAAGTGGCTCTGGAGTTTCTGCGGTCCGAAGATCAGCTCCAGCGACGGAAGCGCTGATCAGGGTTCACCGAGCAGCTCTGACCTCCATACATCTCCTTGAAGGGACCGTCCTCGCCGGAGCTGCCCGGGAGCAGAAGCAGGATCACCCAAAGGCTGGAGATCAGCGTGAAGATGGAGGTTCCAGAGGCCTTGTCTTCTCAGCACAAGCTTGGTGCATCTCAGGAGACTCCTGGACCAGACAGGGTTGACGCTGGGACTGGAACCCTGGGGTCCACAGATGCTCATCAGTCTTCTCTGACGAACACCTCAGAACTCAGGCTCCAACAGGCTTTCAGACGTTGTCCCAGAGGTCCTCCAACCACCATGGACACCAGATCCACCCGTCCGCTGGAACCGTGGAGAACATCTGGATCCAAGATCACGCAGATGCGGACATGGACCTTTCTTTCAACCCTCCAAATGGTTAACTAGGATTTGAAGGAACCAACAAGAGGTTTCATGAGAGTACCAGGACCTCCAGAGGACCTCAGTGGAACATTTACGACTACAGCATCACAAGAGGAACACCTTCATAACAACAGTTGTCATCAACTCCTCCTCCTCTAGGAGTCCATCTCTCATGGTTGAGTGAAGAGAAGCATTCAAAGTGGTCTTCTATCCTCCTGGTTTGCTGACCTCCATGGTCAGACCGGCTGGCTGATCATCTCCAAGATGGTGTCTGAACCACCAGGCGAACAGAAGGCCAGGTCAAAAATAGCCGGATGCATCAGAACCTCAAAGATCAAGCGCTCAGGACTTGACTGACGCTGGCAGAAGATACGAGTGTAACCGAGCGAGATAATGCTAACGCTAATGCTCACGCTAACGCTCGGCCGTGTGCCCGCAGGTCTTCTGGATGCGCTCGTGTCTCCTGTCAGATCCCAAACATCAGCCACAGTGACTGCAGGCGCTATGTGATTCCAGACCTTCTCTGCGTGGCGGTTCTTCTCGCAGGTCAGCCATGAAGAGCTTCGCACCGTGGAGCAGCTGGAGGTCTCATCAGGTTAGTGAGGTGACCTTTAGCATCTACCAGCCTCTTTCTCCTGGATGCTGCAGCCTTGATGCATCTGCAGCGTCAGAAAGAGCCTGCTGATGTTTTGCATGAGGCTGAGCAGGCACACACTCCTGGGACGCACTGAAGAACATCTGGCAGACCCACCTCAAGGGCCCAGGTTCTGTGGTATCTCCGCTCCAAGACCCCGGACTGTAGATGACCCTTGGAGGGGAACTTACAAAGAGCGACCACCGGTATCCAGCTCCGGTGGTCCAGCTCCTCCAGGGAGGAGGTTCTTCTTCCATGGAAGCGGTTGACAGTCCCAGGAGGAACATGCATGAACCCAATGAGAAAGAACTCCAGAAGGAACCGCTCCACAAGCAGAGCGTCAACGGCTACCAGGAGCTGAACTTCTAACACCAGAACCCTGGCAGAAGGGTCAGCACATGATCTTCACCTTTCTCCAGGAGGCCTTGGATGTTGAGATGTTCTCCTCCTTACACGCAACATGCAGGGCAGGGACGTAGGAACCCTGGTAGGTTCTACCTCCCACCCTCACAGATGCTACCTGAGGCTCACATCTGGGGTTCCTCACCGCGCCGTAGACCAGAAGGTCCAGGCCCAGCCTACTTCAGTCTCTACAGTACCGGGCCCTGATCTGCTGCAGCGTGGCCTCCAGATCTGCTGCAAGTTGTCTAAGGTGTTGGAGCGATCGTATCCAAAGGAACCTGATAACATCTCAGATAATTAATGGTGCGGTGGAGGTGGAGATGGAGAAGCTGCTGATTGGCTGCTCCATCCAACACAGACCACCCCAGAACATGAGCGTTAATTGGCTGGAGATCATCTTCTCTCTCTGCTGCTGCTGCTGCTGCTGGAGACACTCCATCCTGACCTTCTGCAGAGAAACTGGAGGACTAACGCACGAGGAACAGCACCTTCACAAGAAAACCACCGCCAAAATCAAGCACCCACGTTCTTTTCCCTTCAACGCTCTGTGAGGTCTGACATCTGGACCTGCTTCTAGATCAAACACCACTCTGCTCTGCTGTTGGAACCTCCCTCTTGGAGTAACGAGGTACTTCAGGGGGAGGCGCTGGTTCTCTAAGACTCAAGGACTTCTTCTGAATACACCCCGACAAAGATCTGGATCCAGGACTTGGACAGGTTCCTCCAAGCCCAGGAATGAAATGAACAAGTGAAGGCCACCAGAGAAGAAGCAGGCTTGGACACAGGAAGAGAAGATCTTTGGAGACCCGCTTACCTTCCTAGGTTCTGCTCCTTTGGGTTTGGCTGCATCCTCCTCGGTGGCCTTCAAGGACTTCTCCACGCTCACCTCCTTGCTGGGCTGCAAACACACTCGTCTTCAGTAACCTGGACTGGAGTGTGTGTGTGTGTGTGTGTGTGTGTGTGTGTGTGTGTGTGTGAGATGAAGGTCACTGTCCACTGAGCACCTTCATCCACCATGGTGTACTGCAGCAGAACTTCACTGCAGTCCCGCCCTGTGGTTGAGCATGGAGCTTTGACAGACGTGTGTGAGACCTCTTTCCAGAAGCTCCTGTGAGCAGGAGTCTTCAGCCCAACTCACCGATTGTCCTCCAAAGTGGGCCGGGAGCCTCCTGCCAGGCATCTTGGGTCTGCTGGCGGTGGGATGGGACAGCTTCTCTGAGGTAGACGACAGCTCGTCGAAGATCATCAGATCTGGGGAGGAGGAAGAGGGGAGGTCACTCCTGCAGGTCCTTCAAACCACCTTCATCTAAAAGCTCTGCGGCACCGAGGAGACGTGGTCTGCGGTGGAGGTACGGCTGCAGTTCCAGATGGTTTCTGACAGCTTCTACCGACGCCGGAGGTTCCCACCACCCGGCCAGAGATGGAGTCTGCTTCTGCAGATGTTCTGGTCCATTCCTGCCGGCCGGGGATGAGCCTGGAAGGCCCAGCTGAGGTTGGACTGCAGAACGTTGGGCTGGAGAGCGCGTGCTATCAGGGGGACCATCATGATGGAGACCACCAGGTTTGGACTCGGCACCTCTGAGAACATCCGGACCAGGAAGAGACCTGTACGGAGTGTCCTGCCGAGGCTTCTTTGAGGAGAACCTGCTCTCAAAGTGTGGGAGGTGAGGTTCTCCTGAGGAACCATGCCGAGGTGTAGCCGCAGCAGCACCTGGTGGCGGTGTCCTTCACAGCGAGGTTCTGGCTTCACCGGTGATTTCATTGGTTCACCGGGAGACGGACCTTCTCTGGTGTCCATCTCCTCCACCACTGGAGCATCTGACATCTATGTCAGATATGGACGTCCACAGGACGCTGCATGAAGTTCCTTCAGTGTGGTGCAGGAACAGAAGGTCCACGCTGGCTGCAGGACGCTCCTCCATCCCTCTGCCTTCTGCCGTGACCTGGCAGTGAGAACTTCTGTTGGGTAACAGCACTTTGCACCTGTGGTCTCCAGGAGACACCGGTAGGCTGTGTGTGTGTGTGTGTGTGTGTGTGTGTGTGTGTGTGTGTGAGACAGAGTGGTGAGTCCTTTTAGCACCTTGCTCCTCCAAAGCGTCCTCCCCCCTGAGGATTTCATCATCAGACTCTCCTGGTTTTCACACATTTCATGTCCACCCACTCAGGGAGGGTCAACCCGAGAAACATGGACACCTGAGGTTCTGCAGCTCTGAGGAGGACGAGGAGGACACTTTGCTTCAAAGTTGAGAGCCCGTCTTCTCCTCTGGTCTTCCTCCTGGAAGGCGGACTTCTCCCCCAGGTTTCTTGGGGGTCCTCAGGTGCTCCTTCTTCTAATTCAGGAGCACCTGAGGTTCTCGTGGGTCAGAGCAGAGGCGACTCTGCATCCGAGCCTGAGGTGAGGGTGGAGGAGCTACCTACCCATCTCTGAGGACTTCTCCACCCAGTCTCCAGACAGCCTCTTGGGCTTGGTGCTCAGCAGCGGCTCCAGGTCGGACTTTGGCCGTGCAGAAGGCATCTCTCCGTTGTGCCTGGAAGACAGAGGGGGTTTAGAAGGACGGGGAACTTGGAGAAGATCTTCCTGGACGGAGAAGAAGAAGAAGACACCTACTTGAGGTTGGCGGGCGTGGCCAGGGGCTTCTCGGGCCTCTTGGGGGGCAGGTTCCCCGGCCGGACCTTCCCCGGGGGGGGGATGGGCTTCTTGGGCGGGACCAGCGGCGCCGGCTTGGAGGGGCGATGGTCCGAGACCTTCTCCGCTGGGCGGGAGGAACATGGAGAGGACGGAAAGCACAGTGACCTTCAGAAACCCGCCTTCCCCGAGCGGACCGCTGAAGACCCGGAAAGATCCGCCCGACGGCGACGGGTTTGAAGGCTCAGACCTCGGAGGTCCCTCTGGACCGTAACACCACCCTTAAAGACCAGGAGAAGAACGGAGGAGCAGCAGGTGGCAGACGGACGTCAGAGAGGCTGAGGAGCTTCCAGGAGGAACCAGGGATGGAGGACATCACCTGATACATCCAGCCAGGAGGAGCTTCTTCTGATGCTGCTGCTGCTGCTTGGAGGAGCTGAGGACCTCCTCACCCAGGAGCCCTCCTAGCTTCACTCAGAAGATCCCAATCCAGACACGTGTGTGTGTGTGTGTGTGTGTGTGTGTGTGTGTGTGTGTGTATTAGAACTGATCCAAGATCCGTGTGTGTGTGTGTGTGTGTGTTAGAATTGAACCAGGATCTGTGTGTGTGTGTATTAGAACTGAACCAGCATCTGTGTGTGTGTGTGTGTGTGTGTGTGTGTGTATGTGTGTGTGTGTTAGGACTGAACCAGGATCTGTGTGTGTGTGTTTCTGTGTGTATTAGAACTGAACCAAGATCCGTTTGTGTGTGTGTGTGTGTGTGTGTGTGTGTGTGTATTAGAACTGAACCAGGATCTGTATATGTGTGTGTGTGTATGTGTGTGTGTGTTAGGATTGAACCAGGATCTGTGTGTGTGAGTGTGTGTGTGTGTGTTTCTGTGTGTATTAGAACTGAACCAAGATCCGTTTGTGTGTGTGTGTGTGTGTGTGTATTAGAACTGAACCAGGATCTGTGTGTGTGTGTGTGTGTGTGTGTTTCTGTGTGTATTAGAACTGAACCAGGATCTATGTGCGTGTATTAGAACTGAATGAGGATCAGTGTGTGTGTGTACCTTTGTCCTCTGTCCGGAGTGTGTGTGGCTTCTTCTCTGCACTGGGAGGTTCAGGCTTGGGCGCTGGAGGAGCAGAGAAACCTTGTCAGAGAAGATGTGAGAAGAAGCTCCACCACAGCAGCTCTGCTCTTCTTCTGAACCAGCCCTGACCCCGTCTGCCAGGAGGAGGCCCGGACACACACACACACACACACACACACACACACACACACACACACACACACACACACACACACACACACACACACACACACACACACACACACACACACACACACTCACCAAGGATTATTTCTTCCTCTCCCCCTCACCTTCATCTCCTAGGAGACCTGGGCTGCTCAGGGAGGGGTGTGTGTGTGTGTGTATGTGTGTGTGTGTGTGTGATGAGACACTACATGCTCCACACACTCTTCTTTGTCATTACAGCCCACACACTTACATCATCATATTTTATTCCTGGAGGATGTGGGGTCAGGTCGGTCTTACACACACACACACACACACACACACACACACACACACACACACACACACACACACACACACACACACACACACACACACCTTCTCTGAGTGTAATCA
>NC_141319.1:7600000-7732500 GCF_037954325.1 Fistularia commersonii | reverse complement strand
GAGCTGTCAGCAGCGTGAGGTGGAGATGAGACATGGTGGTCAGGCGGGTTCCTTCAGAGAGGAAGGGCTGGAAGAGCAGGAAGACATCTGCACGATGGAAGACATCTGCACGGTTGGAAGACATCTGCGCTTCTCCAGGAGCCTTCGGAAGCTGAGAGGACATTCAGTGAAGATAAAACCTCTGGAGGACCATTGGCTCTCCCTCTTTGGACAGGCTGTGAGGAAGACCATGGCCACGTCCTACACCGGAGGGGTGGATCTTCAGCCTCAGGGATCTGTCAGCAGGTCTTCACCTGGTGTCTTCTGCTCCTCCTCCTTCCCTTCTTCTCTGGTTGCTCCAGAAGAAGCTGCTTTCCTCTGTGGAGGCTGTCCTTCATCCCTGCTCCTCCTCCGAGGAACGTAGAGAACAAGCACCCGTAGAAGACCATCTACTTGCAGTCTTCATCTGCTGTCCAAACTTCTCAGCTGTACGTGAAGTCCAGCGGGTCTTCGGCAGGTTCCTCAACCCAGGTGAGCAGCTGCTGTGAGGCCTCCAGGCGGTGGGCGTGTCTTCTGCAGGCAGTTCAGGTTAGCCTGGTGCAGAGCAGGTCCACAGACACGCACCTGCTGGTCCACCACCACAAGGCTTTGACCTCAGCAGGTCCTTCAGAAGGTCTGGGGCGTGGACTGAAGGACAGCTTGGCCGGACTCGGCGTGATGTTCCGCTGACGCTCATCGTCGTGTTTCATGACCACTGCTGGTGTGTGAGGACCATCCCTCCAGGAGGAGTGTGAGGGCCCGAGGAGGCTGGAGATCCTGGACGGAGAAGTCTAAGGTTGTGGTTTCAGACAGAACCTCAACACCCGACACTGAATGAAGAGCCGTCTGATTCCTGAACCCATCTGAAGGTCACCTGGTGCTCCCATCCCAGAAGAACCCCGGAGCCCTGGAGAAGGACACTCACCTTGTCCTTCTTCTCCTCCTCGGGGCTGGGCAGGCGGGTCCTCAGCTTGACGGAGCCCTCCTTGAAGATGTCCCCGAAGCCCACGCCTCGGATCTTCTTGGGCTGGGAGACCACCCCGTTCCCCGGGGCGCCGCCCTCCACACCTCCAACATCTGTGGAGGACATTCTTTCAGTCATTCTTCTGCGACGCTGGACCCACGCTTGAGACACCGAGTAGACCAACAGCCTGACTGCCATTGGGCATCAATGCATGTAGGCTCCTCCTTCTCCTGGAGCTGCTGGTGCTCTGCTCTCCTTCTACTTCCTGTTAGCAGGTCTGACACCCCTGGAGGACCCAAGGTCAGAGGACGTGTCTCCGGTCCACCGTAGACCTCCAGGGAAGACCTTCAAAGAGCTCCGTCTCACCGGTCTCGTCGCCGTCGATGCTCTCGCCGTCCTCCTTCATGGGGTCCAGCTCCTTCACGAAGTTGGAGGGGAACAGTGCCACCTTGCCGTTGAAGATGCCGTTCCACCAACCTTCTTCCACCTGCAGAAGCCAGACATTCAGAGCTCAGCCAGCTCCCGCTCCAGGAGACGCCGGTCGACCGGAGGCCCTGAGGCCCTGAGGTCAGCAGATACCTCCTCCAGTCAGAACGTGTGGTAGAACTTCAACGGTACCTCCTCGATGATGTCGATGACGTCCCCGACCTTCAGCTCCAGCTCGTCCTCGTTCTGAGGCTGGTAGTCGAACAGCACCTTGCACTGCCTCTTCTTGGGCTCTGAGGAGACACAGCACACCTTCTGCTTCCTGATGATCCAAACACAATCAGCACAGTGTGAAACCAGGAAGTGGGAGGGCCAGGAGATCAGAGAGAGTGTGTGTGTGTGTGTGTGTGTGTGTGTGTGTGTGTGTGACACGCAACAGACACACCCTGCTGAACAAACACTGTCACGCTGAAGAAGAAGGGGGAGGAAGGGTGGATCAGGGCTTCCAGCAGCAGCATTCCAGAAGGCATCTAGAACCCAGAGGAGGAGCTCCTCTCCAGAACAACACCTTCCAAGTACAAGATGGGACAAGAACCGAGGAACCCAGAAGAACCCAGAAGAACGTGGTGGAACTCAATTCATGAAAACAACATTCTCTCCTGAGGGAGAGGAGCAGGCTCCGCCTTCACCTCGCCACCGCTGCCTTGACTCCGCCCCCAAGGTATGACTCCGCCCCCCACAGGTGAGGCTTCAGTTCTAAACCTGCACGTCCCGTTCCACACACACACACACACACACACACACACACACACACACACACACACACACACACACACACACACACACACACAAAACAGCTTGTCCCAGCTTGCTGAACAGGCTCTTCCAGTCACAACTGTCATTATCTTGTCGTTCATGTCAGAGCGCGCACGCACATGCATGCGCACACACACACACACACACACACACACACACACACACACACACCGTGTCCTTTTGGAGACACTGTGGCTCTTCTGAGTCCACAGCTAATCAGGTCCACGTCCTCCTCATTATGGAGGTATAAATATCTAAATCTGTCATTCAGAAAAACCCCCAAACTTTATTGTCCACACACACACTCACACACACACATACACACACACACACACACACTAGAATGTCTCTTATGAGCTCCGTGACACACCGTGTCCTGGTGCACACCTTCTGCCCTGAGCAGGTCCAGCAGATCCACCCTGGCTCTGCAAAGCCCTGACCATCAGCGAGGGGAAGGTGGAACAAGACCAGGCTTGCAGACCAGAGATCGCAGACCAGAGATCACAGACCAGAGATCGCAGACGATCCTGGAAAATTACAGCCGGCTGCACCCACGGTTGCCGTGGTGACCAGGATGCCTTGTGCGGAGACGCCCTCTGGTGTTGAAGACCGGGAAACACCAGAGAATCGCATCTTAAACAGGACAGACTGGATGAATCAAACTGTTGTTCTTCCTGCCAATCTACAACACACACACACACACCTTTCAGATCAGTGGAGATCAGAAGTATTGATCAGGGTCACCTTTTCCAAAAACCATGTAGGAAGAACCAAACGACCCCCTTCCATTCCAAACCCAATTGAACATGAAGATAGGGACGAGCAGAGGTCCAGGGATCTGCAGGGACCTCCGGGGATCTGCAGCTCCTGGATCGGAGCCCTGACACGGCGTCCAGTGTCAACACTCTGCCTGCTCGTATTAGCAATGCTGTTAGCCACCTGCAGCTCAGTGTGTCTGAGACAAAGGAGCCGGTGGTGGATTTCAGGAAACAAAGGACCCACCTGAACCCGGTCACCATCAGGGGTACAGAAGTGGACATTGTGGACACTTACAAATATCTGGGTGTCCACTTGGACAATAAACTGGGCTGGACCTTGAACACCAACGCCATCTTCAAGAAGGGTCAGAGCCGCCTGTTCTTCCTCAGGAGGCTCAGATCTTTCAACGTCTGCAGGACCATGGTGCAGATGTTCTACCACTCGCTGGTGTCCAGCGCCATCTTCTACGCTGTTGTGTGCTGGGCAGCAGGCTGGAGACAGCTGACACCAACAGACTCTACAAGCTCATCAGGAGAGCTGGATCTGTCCTGGAGTGGAGCTGGAGTCTGTGGTGCAGGTGTCAGAGAAGCTCCTCAGCATCATGGACAACATCCATCACCCCCTGCAGGCCACGTTGACGTCCTGTCGGAGCTCTTTCAGTCGTAGACTGATACCTCCAAGGAGCTCCACTGAACGCCACAGGAGATCTTTCCTACCTGAGGCTACCAGACTTTTTAATTCCTCTTCCTTCAGCTGCAGGGAATCTTCAATCTTTGCAGTTACTGCTAACAGTTAGACAATTCATATTTCATTGTAGTTCTTGTTCTCCCTCCTTCCTACTATTATTTATTATTGTTATGTTTTTTACTTGAAACTCTGGCACAACCGTTTCCTTCGGGATAAATAAAGTTGTTCTCATCTCATCTCTCTCATCTCATTCATGTACAAAGCTAACATTGCCGAGACCGCGTGCTCGTACATTTCTGAATAATAGAACAGTAATATTTAAAACAATAGTACAATCAAGTATCTGAATATTCAGTAAATAGACATAAAGTGTTGTCCTTTTTAGCAGAAATACAACTGTTCATTTCTCATTAGCTTAATTTGACACTTTAGCTTCCGGTGAGTAAATGCCGGCACAACTGGCTGCAACTGCTCACTGGTGACTCGCCAGTTGCCGCTAACATTAGCGACCTATGTGCTGCTCATATAAAGCTAACATTGGCGACCCGTGGGCTCATACAATCTAATATTAGCAACCTGCTTGTGTGTACAAAGCTATTTTAGCAACCTCTGGTGCTGTACAAAGCTAACATCAGCAACCTGCACGCTTGTACAAAGCTAACATTAGCAACCTGCGCGCCTGTACAAAGCTAACATTAGCAACCTCTGGTGCTGTACAAAGCTAACATCAGCTACCTGTGTGCCTATACAAAGCTAACATTTGCAACCTACTCGCCTGTACAAAGCTAACATTAGTGACCTGCGTGCTTGCACAAAGCTAACATTAGCAACCTGCATGCCGGTGCAAAGCTTACACTGGTGCTAACATTGATGACCTTCTTGCCTGTACAAAGCTAACACTCGCGCTAATATTGGCAACCTACTTGCCTGTACAAAGCTAACGTACGCTACCTGCTTGCCTGTACAAAGTTAGCATTGGCAACCTGCGTGCTCACAAAAAATGAACGTGTTTGACCAGCGGGCTCATACTATCTGACATTAGCAACCTGCATGGTCGTACAAAACTAACGTAAGCAACCTGTGTGCTCGAACAAAGCTAACGCTGGCGCTAATATCGGCAACCTGCGTGCCTGTAAAAAGCTAGCATCAGCAACCTGCATGCTCATACAAAACTAAGGTTAGCAACCTGTGTGCTCGAACAAAGCTAACATTAGCAACCTTCCGACAGAATTACCTTTGGCTGATGACTGATTAGAATCTACATCCACTGTAGCGTCTACTGAGCACCCTGGGACGAGGCTTATCTGCCCTCCGGCTCGCTCCTGGTCCCAAACATGGCTCACCATGTTATGGACCCTCCGATAAACTCACAACACCACAGTAAACCTGGAATCGGACTCCGACTTTATGTATATCAACTATCCTCAAAGACCAAGAGGAACACCGATAAACAGACCAGACCGGAGAAGATCGGCTCGGACAAACGTACGCAGAGGTTCTGGCTACCCGGCAGAAGAAGCCAAAGTGGTTTGCCATCTCCCACCATGTCTTACTTTTAGCAGGAGCCGGCGGCTGAGGCTGGAAGCCCCCCGTCGGGATGCCGATGGTGCTCATTCTCTGAACCAGGTTGGCCACATTCCCGGCACTCTTCTCCCTCCGCTGGGGCTGAGAAGACTCCTCCTTGGGTTCACCCTTGGCCTCCTTGGTCTCCTTGACTTCCTTGGTCTCCTTGACTTCCTTGGTCTCCTTGGCCTCCTTCTTCACTTCCTTCAAACAACAAATAGGACACCAGTGAGAAACGAGTGTACTTGAACCAGGTCCAGTACCATGTGATCCGAGTGTCGGCGTCTGTGAACCGTCCCATATTCTGAGATCGGTATTTCCGGGAACTTCTGGACGGCAGAAGGTCCCGGTACGATGCAGAGCTACCTTCAAGAAATCTTCAAAAACACACCTGACTGTGGTGATTTCTAGTTTGGATTCTAATTCCCTCTCGGCCACCGAAGACACCAGCGGGACAAGAACTACAAGTATGGATCCAAGGAGTTCCAACCATCTGCAGTTTGTCGTGCAATTAATGTCTGAAATATCTTCCGACCAATAAGTTGCTTTGCAGCTTCGAACTGAAGGGTCCTCAGACACCTGCTGGACCTTTCTAAGGGAACGCGTCACCACGTTAACGGCGAGGAGAAAACACTGTTTGTATGTGAATAACATCCTTCAGTAGGAAACCCTGGTCATCTCAGGCAGGAGGACGTCCACAGTGGACCGACTGCACAAATATGGACTATCTGTTCATCACGGCAAAGTCAAAATCAGCTTTATGTTCATTGTCCATTGGTCCACATGTCTTGGACATACAGAGAAGCAGAGAAGATGTTTCTTACAATCTCAAGGTGACTGGAAATGAGGAATATAATAATGTGTACATTAGACAGTGAACGCTACGCATGAAACCACCGTGGACGGTACCACCACACCTGGAGGGTGTGACGGGTCCACGTTAACCCCGGAGCCCAGCGGCCTCCTCAGGACCCTTCAGGAGGAGATCTCCTCTGGTAGCCACCAGGAGTCCAAGGGTGTGTCGTGGAGGAAACACGAAGGAAAGGCTCTCCTGGACAAAGGAGTCCTTTCTGCTGAGAACAAACGTCAGCGGCAGGAAACAAACACGTCCTGGTGCACAGAGGCCGGGGGAGGACGGAAGGACGGCGACCCAGAAATCGCCGACGTCCATCTCCTGGGAGGAGGTTCGCTTCACAAACACACCCAGACAAACACCAGCCGCCTTCACCAGCACATTCTGTGTGTGTTTATCAAGTCTGACTCCACAATGGCAAACTTCCTGGTTCACACCAGCTGACTGTGCAATTCTCCAGCAGAGGGAGTCCAGCTGTGTGTGTGTGTGTGTGTGTGTGTGTGTGTGTGTGTGTGTGTGTGTGACCCAGATCTGCCCAAGTTATCCACAGTTGAACTTCTCACAGCTGACGCAGAACTTCAGAGGGGAAGCAGCTCAGTAAAGCAGGAGGACACGTGACGATGGAAGAAACAGCCTTCCAGATGCTCTTGGGCGTTCATCTCCACCTGGAGGGCTCGAGTGTGAAGATGTGCCTCTGCACGAGGGTTCATGAGGTTCTTCACTTGGAGCCGAAATTACATTTGTCATTTCCCCTCAAAAACACAGCTTACATCTCCAACTTCTTCTCTAAAACCATCCTCAAGTTGTGAGACCTTTATCTCCACAAACTTTAGAACAGCAGGGAAGAAGGGCTGGACCTGCTGCTCAGAGCTCAGAGACACAACTTTGACTGAAGCTCGTCTACATGTGTCTACATGTGTCTGCATGTGTCTGCATGTGTCTGCATGTGTCTGCATGTGTCTGCATGTGTCTACATGTGTCTGCATGTGTCTACATGTGTCTACATGTGCCTGCATGTGTCTGCATGTGCCTGCATGTGTCTGCAGGGGTCTACATGTGTCTGCATGTGTCTACATGTGTCTACATGTACCTACATGTGCCTACATGTGTCTACATGTGTCTACATGTGTCTACATGTGTCTACATGACTACATGTGTCTGCATGACTACATGTGTCTGCATGTGTCTACATGTGTCTACATGTGTCTGCATGTGTCTGCATGTGTCTGCATGTGTCTGCATGTGTCTGCATGTGTCTGCATGTGTCTGCATGTGTCTGCATGTGTCTGCATGTGTCTGCATGTGTCTGCATGTGTCTGCATGTGTCTGCATGTGTCTGCATGTGTCTGCATGTGTCTGCATGTGTCTGCAGGGGTCTACATGTGTCTGCATGTGTCTACATGTGTCTACATGTGCCTACATGTGCCTACATGTGTCTACATGTGTCTACATGTGTCTACATGACTACATGTGTCTGCATGACTACATGTGTCTGCATGTGTCTACATGTGTCTACATGTGTCTGCATGTGTCTGCATGTGTCTGCATGTGTCTGCATGTGTCTGCATGTGTCTGCATGTGTCTGCATGTGTCTGCATGTGTCTGCATGTGTCTGCATGTGCCTACATGTGCCTACATGTGCCTACATGTGTCTACATGACTACATGTGTCTGCATGACTACATGTGTCTGCATGTGTCTACATGTGTCTACATGTGTCTACATGTGTCTACATGTGTCTACATGACTACATGTGTCTGCATGTGTCTACATGACTGCATGTGTCTGCATGTGTCTGCATGTGTCTACATGTGTCTACATGTGTCTACATGTGTCTACATGTGTCTGCATGACTACATGTGTCTGCATGTGTCTACATGTGTCTGCATGTGTCTACATGTGTCTACATGTGTCTACATGTGTCTACATGTGTCTACATGTGTCTACATGTGTCTACATGTGTCTACATGTGTCTGCATGACTACATGTGACTACATGTGTCTACATGTGTCTACATGTGTCTGCATGTGTCTACATGTGTCTACATGTGTCTACATGTGTCTACATGTGATGGTGGCGGACCGAGGCCTCGGCGGGTCGTATCCACCTGGTCCGACCTAAATCTCACGGCTGTCCAGAACATGGGGTAAGAAGACGATCACAACAGACACCCCAGCTCTGGTCAGGTGGTCCAGTTTGACCCCCATCCGTCGCCTCCTGTTAGCGAGGCCGTTAGCATCTCGTCCGCGGACGGCTTTCATTTCCTTGGCCGTTTGGGGCCGAAGAAGGAGCGAGAAGAGCCAGATCGAGGTCTGCGGAGCAAAGTTCAGCAGGCGGCAGGCTCCTTAGAGGATTAAGCGTCAGGGCGTCAGCTCTGCAGATTACCCGTCTCACTGCGCCGGATTAGAGGCGGCAGGTGAGGAAGGAGGGGCAGGAGCAGCACGACAGGCAAAGAACCACCAGGTCAACATCCGCCTCCAGGATACCCTGAACTTTGAGATGGTTCTCGGCGAGTGTAGAAAGGGTGTCTGCGGGTCACGGCAGCTGGCGACCGGACGACCCGCCGGAGGTACGAGGTTCTCTCACCTTGACAAAGTTGTCGGGGAAGAGGCCCCTCCTGCCGTTGAGGTCCCCTTCCATCCAGCCATCTTCCTCGATGTACCGCACGTTCTTGATGACGTCGCCCAGCCGCAGGGTCAGCTCGTCATCGTGGAGGGCGTCGTAGTCAAACTGCACCACGACCTCTGGAGGGCAGCAGGACAGAGGACAAGAAGAGGACAGTGAGGAAGGAGGTGTGGAGGGCAGATCGGCGGCGAGAGAAGACCGATGATCCGGGGGGGAGCAGGAGCTCCTCTTTCAATGAAAAACACATCAGAGCGAGAAACATCTGGACCGTCGGACCCTGATGTCCCTCAAACCCTCAACGTCTTCTAGGGCAGGTGGCTGGATCGGAACCAGAACATCTCCCTGCAGAGGTCACGGTACTGACTCTGGAGGAACGCACTTCAAACCCAGAAAATGTTCAGATCTGAAGACCAGGACGGGAACGAGACACTTGGCCCTGCAGACCCTTCCTCCTGTTCAGACCCCTGATTGGACCACATCTCTTTGCGGGGTGAAACTGGGAGAAGCTGTTGGGGAACCCTGACCCCCACACCTCGGCGGCCCCGACCAGGAAGGAGCAGCGTCCACAGATCAGAAGGATCTGAAACCCAAACCAGGTCAACTATCTCCAGTTGACAGAGTCTCCTGATGATCTGCCTGACCTGATCCGAACCACACCTATTGTTTGATTTTGATTTCTAGCAGTTGGTCTTGAGGACGTGACCCCAGTGCTGGCCTGGTGTTGAGCTGTATGCAGAAGATCTGATGCTGGACACGCCGCAGACATGAAGAGGGTGTGAGATGAGATGTCTTCAAGGACAGAAACGCATTCCAGTCGCCATGAGAAGGTTTGACAAGTATACGTTCCAATCGACTTGTTCCGGCGCCTTCCAAAGAACCGGCGGGCCTCGGAAGCTCTTCTTAGGCAACCCGGATAAAAGGACATTACAATAATCCAATCGCCATGTCAGGAATGCGCGGATTAAGAACTCTGCGGCCTTCAATGACGAGGCGGGCCTGATCTTAAGAGATGTTTCTCAGGTGGAAGTGCTGGTGTGCTCTTTAATACGAAGGTCCAAAGAACGTATCCTATCAAAGAACACGCCAAAGTTCCCCGCCGTGACAATGCAGCGAATCCCATCGTCATCAGAAGACTGAGACGACCGTAAAAAGGGCGGTGACGATCACGGTTTCCGTCTCAGACGGGTACCGATCCACCTGGGTTCACTGGCACCTACAGATCCAGATCACCAGGATGGGACTTCTTCAATCCCACTCATTTCCCTGTGATTTTGACTTTGCGGACAACACTTCCTGGAAGTTTTGGTCATTTGAGGAGTTCCCCGTTCTTCTGAAAGACATTATGAACTTCAAAACTTTTCTTGCGGACATCGGCGGTCATTTTAAGAACCAGAAATCAGACAGGTGACTCTGTCTGGCCGGTGTACGAGGTCTGCAGAGGGTCTGGAGCGGTGCAGGACCCTCTGCAGGACCGGCCTCTGACAGCCGGAGGTGCGAGTCCGACGAGGCCCCAGACAGTACTTTCAGTGGTGAACCCACAGGAAGAGATACGGCCGCTACAGCAAACACCGCCTCGGACCGCCGCCGGTCCGCATGAGTGACCGTGGAGCTGAGGGACCATCTGGAGATAGCATCGGCTGAGCAAACACGCTAACACGGCCCGCCTGAGGGCGCCGGGCCGAGCGGGCCGTTCACCCCTGCACCCGGTTCTGGTCCAGGTCCTCCCCCGGGTTCACCATAGCAAGACGCTCCGGTCCGGCCGAGTCCCCTTGAGCGGACCGGGCCGGCCCTGCCTCGCTCAGCACATCATGACCTCCCGTACAGAAGCGAAGGGCTTCCAGACCCGAAGATATTTCAGGAAACTTCTATCTTCTGGGACTGAAACACGATCGGGCACTTCCAGCTGCGTGTCCGACTCCCCTCGTCAGAGATTTCACAACAACGCTGGGCCGGATTGAAGGCACATTTTTGTGGAGCAGCTGGAGATCGATGGGGAACGCCAGAACTGGAAAGTACAGACGAGCGTCCAGATCCCGGACGCGGAATTCTGTTGTTTTAACGTGTTTACTCTGAAATTCAACATGGTGATCCAGTCACTCGTGACATTGTTCCTGGGTGAGAGTGCTTGGCTGCCGGGTCAGAGAAGGACCAGGAGACTACTGTGGTGTGAGACTTGTCTTCTAGCTTCCGGAATAGCCAAAGAGGTCCATCACCCTTTTAGAGGTAATCGATTACATTTGCGTCCGGCTCGGTCGTCCAGAAGGCAGGAAGAGAGGTAGAGCTGAGGCTGAGCTGTGAGAGGCCGGCCCTCAGACTGTTCCTGGAGGAAATGCCGGTGAATCCATGAAGGAGCTCGGCGGGCAGCCTGCAGGTGCTGTGAGCTGGTCAGCAGGAGGTCCAACAAAGACAAAGGCTTCCAGAGAAACCAAAGCAGATCCTACAGACGCCGACCAGGACAGTCCTTCCTGGGCAGCGGCTCCTCACCCGGGGATTCTTCTAAACACCTCAGACTAGTCTGCTGATCCTGGAGACCCTCCCGGGAACCAGCTTTCAGCATGCTGCTCCTCCAGGATTAGTTGAAGCCCCGAAAGACAAACTAAGGTCTTGAGGTGGATCTGAGTGTAAACCCGCCCCGGGCGGCCGGTTGGTTTACGAGCGCTCGTGTTTTCACGGCTCAGGAAGAGACGCTCCCCGGCCCTGTGGGAGCACCGGCCTGGAGGAGGACCTGCAGGCCTGAGGGATCAACCACATGGTGAGGATTAGGTGTCCAGATTCAGCAAACACACTGCTAGCCGGGAGTTCCTGCTACATCACAATACGTCATTCGGTTTCCTCACTGATCTTCGGACCTACAACTTGGAAAAGGTGACATTGGAAGGGACGAAGGTCGAACGTACGAGGTGCAGGTAGCCATTTCCTGCCTTTGCTGAAAGAGCTTCTCAGACGTACGCAGCAGAACGCCGCCCCCACCCTGCAGCCCAAACACACCCGGGACCAGACCAGGTACCGATTTGGACGCGTGAAGAACGCTCAGGATTTGTTACGTGGAGATGAAGACATCTTCGGGGCAGGTCCCTGCCGGCCAGCACAAGGATCTGGGCTGTAGAGAAGGTCCTCCTCTCTGAAGACACCAGGAGCACGGATTCAAAGAGAGGGAGGAGCATGACTACAGAAGACTGCACGGCGGCAAATATGCTATCTTTTGAGATCATCGTGGTTTAACGCTGCAGCCTCAGGGAGTGGTGGCAGAGGATTCCTCACATATTTGGCTTTGCACAAACATGGTGGAAAGAGGGAGGGCTGGAGGAAGGTGGAGGAAGGTGGAGGAAGGTGGAGGAGAGCTGGAGGAGAGCTGGAGGAAGGTGGAGGAGAGCTGGAGGAGAGGTGGAGGAGAGCTGGAGGAGAGTGATACCAATGGGATTCTTCAGGAAGAAGAAAAACAACTGCATGTGCACACAAATCTGACGACGTCAGATGACAGCGGCAGATGTTAGCTTCCTCGTCACCTGGAAACCAACAGGCTCTAGAAGAAGGAGGAGAAGCAAAGTGCTCCTCAAGCACTGCATGGTCACCCGCAGGTGAGGAGGCTGTTCTCCAGGATGGACCAGAGCCATCCAGAGGTTTCTACTGCAGTGGAACAGGAAGGAGCTCCCGTACGACTCTGAGGAGCACCTGAGCTCAGAGTGGGTTCTTGGTTTAACAGAAGAGTCGACCCGTTCTTCTGCAGGCAGGAGAAGAGTCCCATGAGAACCACGAGGTCCCGACCACCGCTTTGGGACGGACCTCCACACCCAAGTTCTCAGGTTGATTTTACTCCATGTCACCAGCGTTCCTCAGTCTGAGGAGTCAGGATCGAGGTCTCCGATGCTGCTTAGACCTTCTGAACACAAAGCTGGGAGATCTGAGTGCTCCTCAGAGGTGATGTAAGAAGGATCCTGAAGGATCCTGGGGTTTCTCCAGGGTGGGACCACTGAGGTTCCTTCGCATGTGGAGAAAGTGACGAGGGTGCTGGAGAATCTCTGTCACACCACATTTCTGTGGGCCTGCTGGGACTCCAACCAAAACACTCCGGCTGGTGTTTGGACGTGCAGGAGGCTCACCGACGTCCTGGACGTCTCCTCCAGCCTCGGAGCTCCTCAGCCCTCAGGAAGCTCCTCATAGCACATCATCCCAGCCTGCACAGCTCAGCCAGGCTCTGTGGGTGTGTGTGTGTGTGTGTGTGTGTGTGTGTGTGTGTGTGTGTGTGTGTGTGTGTGTCTCCATGGAAAATCAGAGATTAGTTTGACATTCAAACAGAATTTTGAGCAGCTAAGAATCCACACTTTCCCCTCTTTTATCGTCACTCTGACCTCCTGCAGAAGAAGAGCAAGAAGAAGAAGAAGGAGGAGGAGACGCCGACCTGTTTGGAGGCGTTGCCGTGCAGGACTTGTATGCAGAAAACAAGCTGCACGTACTCATGTGTTTCTATTGCTGACTGACACAGATTCTCTTCATCTCCATGGACACACACCACACCACCTACGGACCACATCACGTGACCTTCTCGTAGCGATTGGTTCTCAGGCCGAGCAGGAAGTCCTCTGCGCTGCCAGCGGGGTCGAGCACAGGCGACTCTTCATCGGCCCTTCAGATCTTTCCATCCCCGCTGCTAGAGAAGAAGGCTGGCTCGGGTTCCACCCATGGTGACCACTTCATCCACACACTGAGGTGACAACCATGAGATCTTCACGGTTCCCGGAGGTCTCGGTGACACCTCGATCTCTTAGCAAGGGGCTCCAGGAGGGAGAGGAGCGGTCTGGAAACTTTTACAAGTATGTTCAAGTAAGACCTTAGACTTGTCAGTGCCGACGACCCTCTGCCTGGAACCCGAGGGGACTGAAGATCCCTGCAGGGGGAGGTCCGCCCACCTTCACACCCTGAAGATACCCCACGGGGCAGAGTGGGAGTCCATTCACACCCAGATGAGAATCCCAACCAAGCAGAAGGAGACATGGGCGCACCCATCGGCAGACCACAGGTGAGCACTGCATGGACGTCTGTAGATACAAGACCTTCAACTCTAGCTCCTCTGTGCAGTCCCAGACACGTCTTCCAACCAAGATGGACGGTGGACACTGCACCTTGGTCCCTTCTCAAGACTCTTCCAACCCGATGGAGGTGAGTTCACGTGTCATCCAGAACTATCTCACCGTGCAGCAGGACTTCTACAGACTTCATGGAAGACCTGCAGCACAGTTTACTTCAGCCCTTCTTCTCCTCCTGAGCACTACCTTGGTGACTCCAGCCAGAGGGCGGCAAACAACACCGATAAAGCTGTTTGATGAGCATTGGGCAACCGGTGGGCGGTGAAACTCCAGCGTCAGCTGCGGCCGAATGGGAGAGCAGCTGGACTTTGGACCTTCAGAGAGAAGTTGAGGCGATCAGGTGTTTTCTGAGCAGCAGCGATCCTTCTGAGGACACCGCCGTCTGTCCCCAAGGAGCTCCTCCGCAACCCCCAAGGAGCTACCTCATTAATCATTTGCGGAGCTGAGGTCCTTCAGAAGAAGCTCCACTTAGATCAAGTCTTACAAGTCATACAAGTCTTGTGGATACATTTGTTCAGTCCCACTCTGGACTGCTATCTGCTGCACCTCAGAGCACGGCAGGAAGGAAGACGATGGAATGGGGAAACACTCAAGGTCACACAGGCGAGCCGGCCAGCAGACGGAAATCAGTGTGTTTCAGGACTTCACATGTATCCTCTCACACACACACACACACACACACACACACACACACACACACACACACACACACACACACACACACACACACACACACACACACACACACACACACACACACACACACACACACACACACACTGGCTAAGGAGGAAACGGCATTCCTTCCTGCTGACCTGAGAAGTTGCTGATATGGCATGAAGGAGTGGACGTCCTACAGGCTCCTTTATTTACCTGCAGGCTGCTGAAGCCTGTGTACATTCCAGCTCATTACTCACACCTGGACGTGAAGTTACACATCTCCACCAGGACACACACACACACACACACACACACACACACACACACACAAAGGCAAACACCTCTACCATGGAGGTCCGGCCACGGTACAGCTTCACCGATATCTGCCGTTCCTCCAAAGACAAACACCAACCTTTTACTCAGATAAATAAGTTCTCCAGGTAGGAAAAGGAGGGGCAGCCCCTTTGTTGAGAAGATGTGATGGTCCAAGGGTTAACGGACGGCTTCAGCGAGGAGCTCCAGAGCAGCCGGCCGTCTCCGCCTTGCAAGCCGCCTCCATGTTCACCCGGCCCAGAGCCAGCTTCCTGCTCCGGCTTCCGCCGCCCACCAGCCCCACGTCCAGGCAGAGATGTCCACCACAAGCTGGAGGAACATTTTGTAAACTTCAAACCGTCGAGGACTTCTTCCATGGAGCAGGTCGCAGCGAACCGGAGCTCCAGCGAAGCAGGTTCCACTGAAGCAGGGTCTGATACCTCCTCCAGTAGAAGGAATGAAGGAGAGAGCTGAGGTGGTGACAACTTCCTTGGTGTTCCTCCTTCTAGTCTCCATGTTGGCACCTGACAGCTCCAGGAAGTGGGTGATCGATCGCAGGCGGCGATCGGGATCGACTGGTGATCGGGATCGATCGGTGATCGGGATCGATCGGCGATGAACTCGGTGACGTCCTCCGGCGGCTCACCTTCCGCTTCAGGTTTGATGTGATGTAACTTCTGCTTCTTCTGAAGAAACTTCCCGTTGGGTGAAAGCAGCCGGCCTGCCGAGGTCCGGCACCTTCAGGCAGTCCAGGGACGTCCTCGCAAAGATCAACACGAGCTTCACACATCTTCTGACGGCGGACGCTTTTTATCTGTCCTCCTCTTCTTCTCTTCTTCTTTAAGGCTTTTCAGAGAAGCTGAGGGTCACAGAGGTTCTGCTGCATCTCACACTCCATGTTGAGCTGCTGGCAGGAGGGCCTCAGGGTGGAGCTCCTTCTGAGAAACCGAGGAACTCACAGTGCCCTCAGCTGGACTTGTGAAGAAGGGTTGGATCGATGTTCTTGGATGAGAACATCTGCGAGTCCTCCAACTTCCACAGAGAATCGTCTCGGAGCTCGCAGGAGAAAATCTAATCAGGCACAGTTACAGCAAGATGGTTCTTCTGAAGTCTCTGAACACACTCGACTGTCCTTCAAGGCCTTCAGGGAGCAACAATAAAACCAGTCATCTGAAAGTCTCCTCACTCAGTTCACCAGTGATTCTGATGATTGAGGAGATCCGCAACCATTTCCCAACCTCTGAGATGTTCTCGGCCGCAGAGAACATCCAGCCCGTTGAGGTTCCCTCTCGGCTCAGGCGTGTCAGAACACCTCCGAGCCGATCCTCGGTCACCCGCCGCCCGAGGGCAGGCATACCTCTGAGAGGAGGACGATGTTCTAGGAGCTGCCTGGAGGACGTTCACCTCCACAGCCAGGATGGAAAGAGACCTGAGGAGAGCAGACCGAGCTGCAAGATGTCTCCACGGGAGGAGTCACGCTCCTCACGGCTCAAGTCCATCCGGATTGATTACTGGACTCAGATACCAACATTAATGTGAGCATCTCTCTCTCACACACACACACACACACACACACACACACACACACACACACACACACACACACACAGCAGAGCAGCGTCTGTCCAGAAACATGTCCGACCAAGGCCCCGCACCTCAAACCCAGAACCTGTCTGTCAACATAGCTCAGGTCTGGAACGGCATGCAAAACACACACTCACACACACACACAGGACGAACTGAAGGTTACCATACATACAGTTTTCTGTATATATATACACACACACACATATATGAGTGTGTGTGTGAGTGTATGAAGGTCAGGATGTGTGTGTCAGACAGTAAGACAAGAACTTTCCTCTGAGCCCGTGGAAGAGACGAGTCCTGGATCTGCAGAATCCTCAATGTCAGCTCACATTTGGAGCAAATAAACAAAAGTCACAGGTGGTGGGTGGAGGTCAGGAGGTCAGAGGTCAGAGGTCAGGTGTTTGCATGGGGGCTGTCAAGAGTGAGGAAGTCTCTGGCGGGTGTTGAGTTGCCGCGGCTCAGCTCCTCGTCTGTCCCGCATCAGATCCCGCCTGTGGACCAAAGTTCACGGAGGGCCGTGGACGCGCTCCGCGGCCACGTTGACAGCGGCTCATTCCGGGATGTCGCCGGGGCTCCGCGGCTCCCGGCTAGCCGCGGGCTAGGCTAACCTCCTAGCTAAGCGGCTAACTTTAAGGGGCTGCTGGCGAACGTTCCGGCGGCGTCTCAAGACGCGGCGGCCGGTCCGGGGGTCCCCGCGGCGCGGAGACGGAGGGCGGCGGGCGGAAGGCGGACGGAGGGGGCCCGGTTTGCCGACACAAATAAACACCAGCGCCACATCACGGAAAAAAAAAAACTCACCCATTCCTGACGGCGGCGGTGGGAGTCTCCTCTCCGGCGGCTAGCTAGGCTACGAGCCGGGGGACGGCGGCGGCGGCGGCGGCGGGGGAACCGAACGATACGCTCCGGCCGGGAAGACGCAGGTTAGGCGAGCCGAGGATCCATTCGCCTTCGCCCGAGCAGCAGCCTCCCCTCGTCTCCCTGCCCCGGCGGTGGCTGGAGATCACGGTGCAGGAAGTTGGCCAGGAGTCTCCACCTTTCTTGGACGCGCCTCCGCGGGCTGCGACTGGCTGCCCGCCGCCGCCCGAAACTACAAGACCGCCGGAAACTTCGCGAGGTTTCCACCGGGAAGTCCCGCGAGAGCGGCGTCTCGTGGAATGTTGATCCCCGCTGTGTTATTATTGTCCCACTCAGCAAGTACTCTACGTGTGTGTGTGTGTGTGTGTGTGTGTGTGTGTGTGTGTGTGTGTGTGTGTGTGTGTGTGTGTGTGTGTGTGTGTGTGTGTGTGTGTGTGTGTCGCGGTTGCGGTCCGGTTGAGTCATGGGAAAGATGGTTTGGCGACCCGGTGAAAAGAAAACACGAAAATGTCCCCTTTGGTTTTTCAGTCTGTGGAAAAAAATCCTGGACTATGAGGTTATTTTTGGAAAGTGAAAGCAGGAAATACAAGCCTGATGAGAAAAGAGACCACAAACACCGTTTTTATTGTGCACTCACATAATGAGTGTATCCTCTTCCTACTACCTGGTGTTTACATCCAGAATGCCAACAGATCGCCAGAGAGCGGCAGACCCGGTCCTGGTCCTGGTCCTGGTCCAGGATCTCAGGATGTGGCACTTCAGAACGTCTCGGGTGGAACCGACCCCTGGTGACCTGAGACATCACCAGCAGAAAAACAAAAACAACATCTGTATCTATATCCTTTATTTGCATATTCTTTCCTATGTTTTCTTCTCGCGCGCCCTGGACGGTGCTGTAGTGCTGATACGTCGGCAAACGAGCTCGGCTTTTCGAAGCGAGAAGATGCCAGGACCTCGTCTTCATAGATGCTATCATGACTCGTCCTTCGTTGTCACCTGTGACTAATTATTGGTCATTTTTTGAGCTTTTGCACGGTGGATCTTCGAGTAATGTTGTTTCAAAGCTCTGTATGTGAACATATGGCAGTATTGACGAGAAAGTTGACTTTGACCGTGACGTAACGCGGTGGCCCTCTGAGAAGGACGGCTCTTTGAACGTCCAAATAAGATCCGGTCCAATGACGACCAGTCATGTGAAACACTCCATCTACTGGAACATCTGGACCTCCGGCCCACGTCTTCTGGACAAATCAGTGGAGGTGGAGGTGAAGATGAAGGGGTTTCATCTCCAGTAGACATGTATGTATGTATGTATGAATATATGTATATGTATGCATGCATATATATGTATATATGCATGTATGAATTGCATATGTATTATTGTATGTATTTGTGTGCACATATATGATTATATGAATGTATAAATATATGCATGCATGCATGTTTGTGTATGCCTGTATGTGTGTTTATGTATATATGTGTGTATGCGTATGCATGTGTGTATTGTATATTTAATGTATGTATTTGTGTCAATCACACATATGTATGATTGTGTATGTATGAATATAGGTATGTATGTGTCTTTTATATGTATGGATGTATGCATGTATGATTGTATATACTGTACATGTAAGTGCATATGCATGTATATTTATGCGGTTATGTATGAATGTATTTTGTGTGTATATGTATGCGTTGTCTGTATTGTGTGTATATATATGTACTTCCAATGTTTGTATGAATGTGTGTGTATGTATGGATTTGTGTGTGTATGTATGTATATATATATATATAGGTTTGAATCTAGGTATATATGTATGTGCATGTACAGATGAACATACATGTATGTGTTTGTGTCTACATATGTACATGTACATATATACCTACATTAACACACACATACCCATCCATACATACATAAGACAGGTATGTATGAGTATTGTGTGCGCACATACGTATGTATGTATGTATGTATGTATATGTTAACACACTATTTGTGTCTGGACATTTTTTTTGAAACACATTTAAACTGGTCAACATTAAACGTTCACACATACCGCACTATTTTCTTGTTGAGTTAATCATTATTAGTTTTTTTCTTTTTGTTTACCGACATTAATCCCGGTTAAAATGTTTCAAATCTTTTGTCAATAATGCAACCCTGAATCTAATTTTGAAGATAGAAGTCGTCTTTATGGCAGAGAAAATACAAAGTGAAACTTCTTCTGCACACAGCCTGGTAGAAGACCACAGTTTGCAACAAGAATGACATTTTAGCATGATTATCTTTTTGTACAACGTGAAACAAAAAAACGTGTCTGGTAACAAGTGACAGGGGTTGGATGAGAAGTTAAAATAGTACTTGTGATCTTGGTATGAAGGCGTGGTGTGAGAGCGGTGGTTCTAGTGGAGTGAACCAGCGTCAGTAGGAAGTTTGAGGGAGCGATATTTTCCAGCCGGTGAACGACAGAGTGAGGCGGCGCCTCGACGTCCAGGATCCGACACACATCTTTGTCAAAGGTATCAAAAACAAAGTGAAAACATGGCTAGTTTGGAAGGGGTCTCTCCTCATCGGTATCTCCGGTCCTTGTCCTTGGACTTCCTCGGCGAGCGGCTGTGACTGCGGTCCCGGTGGCCCCTGTGTCGGTCCCGGGACCGGGCCCGCTTGTGGTCCCGGTCTCTGGAGCGGGACCGGGAGCGCTGGCGGCCCGCCTTCCTGTCCCTCTCCTGGGGGTTGGAAAGACAACGCCGTCCTCAGAACATTACCTTCATCTCATATCTGGACGCATCCGGGGAGAAACAACCCCACCTTCACGCACTCGTCTAACATCCCTCAGAATATTCCGGGTCAGCTGGCCGACAGCCTCGCATCACAAACACAAGATTCACCTGCCACAGAAATCTTACTGACTCTCCTTTTACATTTTCATTGTATTTTCTAATGTTTTAGGGTTTTTTTTTTTGAAGAGACTACTGGCAATGTTGCTCATGGAGTTTTTTTTCCGTCAGTGAAAATAATCATGATACCAATAAATATGTATATACGTACGTCTGTATTAGAACTTCACGGATACTGGATTATATTAAGTGTCTCTTGTTATTGCAGATCTGTTCGCAGTCATAACACTTAAAGGAGAAAGTCTACGGTCTCTTGAAACAACTTCCTGTTAGCATCACACCTTTAGCATGAGCGCTGGTGTCTTCTTCTCTTGGCTTTGCCCTTCAGGGTCTCCACACTGAATCCACCTTCTCCATCTCACCCTGTTCTCTGGATCCTCCTCTCTCACACCAACTACCTTCATACCCTCTCTCACTACCTCCATAAATCTTCTCCATGGTCTTCCTCGAGATTCCTGATCTCCACTCCCTGTAGCCTCACCGTTCCACCTGAGTTCCTCTCATTCACACACATATATTCTGTCTTGCTGTGACTAACTTTCATTCCTCTCCTTTCCAGAGCATACCTCCACCTCTCCATCTCACCTCTTCTACCCTTGTCTCTTTCATTCTACCAAATCATCAGCTCCTCAAAGTACTCTTTCCATCTTCCCATCACTCTTCTAGCATCTGTCAATACATTTCCCTCTCTATCCTTAATCACATCCTGTTTCGCCAGCCTGTCTAGATCATTCTCTCCCTCCTTACTCTCCAACCGAGCATACAAGTCATCATATGTCCTTTGTTTTGCCTTCGCTGCCTCTATCTCTACGCTCCTGCCTTCAGTCTGAGGACGGGAGCCGAGTCGTCCTTGTTTTCCCGACACGTCCCGCGTCATACCAACGCCTCCCCGTCTCATGTCATGATCTCCAGCGCCTCCCGCTGAGCGGACCCACCCGCTCGCTGCGAATCCTTTGGTGACTTCTTGTAAATTTCACGGTGATTCCTGCTGATTTCGAACGCATTATTACCGGGGATTTAGATCTTAATCTTTCCACGTGAGGTTTGTTTCTCAGGGAAGCGTCGAAACTGATTTCCAGATCAAACCTTGTGCTTCTTCTGTTTCCTGCCCTCCTCTTCGTCCGAATGGTGACGGTGTCGCTTCTCCTTGTGCTTCTTCTCCGAGCGCTGGCGGCTCCCCGACTCCGACGACTCCTCCTCTTCCTCCTCCTCCTCCGCCACCAGAAGGTCGTACCTGGAGCTTTTTAGGGGGGAAGAGTTATGGAAACCACGGGGAGGCAAAGGGGGGCAGAGAAAGGGAACGGCGGCCCCACGGGGGGCCCTGGGCCCGGGGAGGATACTCCTGCTGGGGCTTGGCCTGCTCCTTGAGGGCCAGCTTGGACTGCTTCTCCAGGTCCTTCTCGTAGGCCTTGAAGTCATCTTTGGTGTATTTCCCGCCTGCGGCACAGAGGTCAGGGCGAGGTCACGGCGCCCGTCGGTCGGCGACGGCGATAGTTGACGATCAGAGCGTCCGGGCCGGCCGAGGGTTACCTTTCCCTTTCCACCTGATCTTTGCCACCGACTGGCTGAAGTCCACGTGAATGCGCCGGTCGTCGATGAGCACGTTGTCCATTTTGAAGTAGGCCTTCTCGCAGTCCTCTTGCTGTCGAGACGAGGAGGAGACGCGGTCAGGATGAAGACGGCGGTGCCGAACCACCAGGACTCTGCGGGCCTTCCTGACATTTCTGGTTGTTCACATTATTTACTCTTATAAAATACATTCTTCTAATAGCTAAACATGTAAAGAAAGGCAAGTCTCTCCAGCTTCTCTCAAAGCTCCTGTCATCTCATTGTGCTTCCCCATCATCTTTAATGATATCTGACTGATATTCCTCAATATTTTTACCAAACATATTATTAACATACGTTCTTTCCAATCTTTCAGTTTATTCCTGCCATTCCCCCTCGGAGGGGGTCAAAGAGCATCGTGGTTTATATCGTTTTCTTCAGATGCTTGTCGTTGTATTTCCAATTATAAGTGGATTTTTTTTTTCTATTGTTTTCAATAATATGTGAATAATAGAATCTGTAAATGACTGCATTAACTCTTGCTTGTGACAATAACACAAAGCAAAGTAAGATAATAAGAAGTCTTTAGATGGAGCTCATTCTGCTGGAAAACAACACGCCAGACTGGTCATTTGGTCAGGTGGCGCCCCCTAGTGGCCGGGGGGTGAACTGCACCTCCACGGTTCAACACTGCCACAGCAGAACTTGACATTTCCAGAACAATCACAATCAGATCATTTCCAGAAGTACTCTGACTGGCGAAGCACATGGAGACATGACTGACCTTCTCAAACTCAATGAAGGCGTAGCAGAGGGAATCCCCGGTCTTCCAGTCCCTGATGATCTCACAGCTGCAGGGGAACATCAACAGCAGGTCAGCGTGAAGCCCACTCACCCCAACTCACACAGTGGAGCCTCACCTTTGTATCGTGCCAAAGCGTGAAAAGATGATTTCCAGGTCCTCGTCTGTGGTCACGGGGTTCAGCTTGCACACAAACAGCACGTTCTCCGGAGGCTTCACCTCTGCGTCGGGGAGGTCGCCCACCTTGGGGAGGGTTCATTCAGACTGAGCGGACACCCGGGGTGTTCTGGCCGAACCTCGGCCGATCGCCTTACCATCTCCAGCAGGATGGCCCGGGTCTTGGCTTCTTTGGTGTTCAGCCTCTCCTCCAGCTCCTCGGCTCCTTTCCCGCCCGTGTCGTCGATGTCCTCGTCCGCCCCGATGCGGCCGCTCTGCACAGCACACGACACTCGGGTCATTTAAGCCTGGAAGGTGCGGCGGCGTCCGCGGGCCGACTCACATCCAGCTGCTCCTTGGTGGGCTCGGGGGAGCGGTCCGGCACCGGCAGGTCGGGGGGGTCGTCGAACGGGTCTTCCAGGACCACAGTGTGGTTTATCCTGAAGCAGAGAGGAACTCTCATCCGGGTTTGGACATAAATATACCGGATACCGAAAGCGCGGGGACTTCTGGTCACATTGGGAAAGTTCCGGCGACTCCTTAACCCCCTCAGACCCACCTGACGTCCTGGAACGGGACAAAATCCTTGTCCACGAAGGTCTCGTTGATTTTGGACAGGACGTCCATACCTTCGGTCACCTCCCCGAAGACGGTGTGAACTCCGTCCAGGTAGTCCAGGTTCTCTCCGGTGGTGATGAGGAACTGGACGGGGATCAGAGTGCACGTGAGCGACAGCCGGACGGCGCCTGGCGTGCCGGGTCGGCGCGGCTCACCTGTGAGCCGTGCTGGTCCTGTCCATTGTTAACCATAGACACCGTCCCCTTCTTCCTGTGTTTGATGCGCGGCATTTTCTCTGCGTCGAAGAAGCGGGCCTGGTCCCCGTACAGTTTGCTGGAAACCAGTTACTCCTCATTACACTGGTGATCTGACGTGATGTTATGTGCAGATATCACAATTTATCCATACACGCACACGACACACTCTCGTTCTTTCAATATTCATTTTCTCCATATTGTGTATGTGCTGTTGCCTGGATGCAGCGCCCCCTTCTGGTGAGGACAGGGACTGCACCGTCTCCTGACCTGTAGATGGAATCCCCCCCGCGGCCCGTCCCGGTGGGGTCTCCAGTCTGGATGATGAAGTCTCTCTGGAGAGGACAGAGACAGACTGAAGCAGCGTGGATAGAAATGAAAGAGGTTTGGAGGGCAAAACTCCATTTTCTTTGGAAATTCAGTGTGTCTCTCTAGGGGCACTGTTTGTGCCCGTGGGGTTGGAGTGACTGACCGCGGAGTGAAAACACAACTGGCTGATATCAAGGGGCAAACGGGTCTAGAAATAACATCAAAAATCTATGAGAAACTGCTGGAAAAGTATGGAATAAAAACAGTAAAAGTACACACAAGTCTTCCTATCCCTTTAAGATCATCACATCCACTCCTGCCCACGTTTCATCACCCCTGCCTTAATGACATCAGAGCTTCTTTCAGCTAAAGGGAAACACACACACACACACCTGACCTACAGTCTTGAGCTTTATGTCTAGCGTTACATCGTAATGTCCCAAGACAACAACACCACTCCTGGACATGTTGCCTGCCTGCCTTTATGTAATCAGGGCCCCCATGTGTGATTGACTAATACACACACACACCAAAGTTACAGTCCAAAGATACGTGTTATAGCATAGCTTAAGATGATAACAACGACAAAGATGACTGCACAATATCACCACTCTCAGATGGAGTGAGAACAGGATCAAATCCAGCATAAAACAGAACTGAGATCTGAGGAGTCAGTCGTGACCTTTGACCTTACCTGGACATTGTAGATGAGGCAGTAGTTGTAGTACTTGATCTTGCATAATTTGAGGAAGTTGATGCAAGCTGAAAATAAAACACACTGAAATTAATAGCCCGTAAGCGGAGGGTAAATGATTAATTCAGACTCAGACTGACTGCAAAGGGCCAGGTAAATAGATTTATGTCGCTCTTGTTGACGACCAAACGACAGTTAGCTAAGCTAACAGCTAAAGCGAGCCGCTACTTATTCTGTAATTCAGCTAAACGTTTCAGCTAGCGTTAGCCCCGCAGACCGCCGATGTATTCATCCGTGCAGTTTACTTCGCGTTACCACCGCACAACGGCCGTACTTTTTGGTCGCTCGTCTGTAAACAAATCAATCACGATGTCGCCCAGCGTCGTTTCAAGGAGCACCGCCATTGCCACGGCGAGATCTCGCGAGAGTGAGGTTGCGCATAAATTCCCACGCGCATGCGCAATCCTCTACGCCTCTTCCGTCGATGGTATCGCCGTCGCGCTGCGGTAGCTCTTCATCTCCGTAGATAATGAAAATGTCGGGCCATATGTGTTGTGGCGTATTTATGTTCTTGGCCGTGGTGGCGTCCACGGAGCCTTCGCTCGGGCAGCTGATCACGGTAAGGTCCCGGACCACAACAATAACAAACGGCTCACCGAGGCTCCGGCGCCGGATGACGTCGCCCGCTTAACCGGTGGCGCTAACGCTAGCTAGCACAGTTCTAGCCAATAACAGAGGCTAGCTAGCTAGCTAGGGTTAGCCTCCTCTGTTGTTGTTTTTCTGACACCTAGAAAACCTCAAGTCTTCTCCGAACATTAACTCCGATTGACAGATATCTTTCTCCACGCAGGAAAATATTCTGATCAATGTGACAGCGGGGACCGTGACGGACACGCCGGACTCCAACAACCTGCAGGTACAACGTGTTACTGAGACTGCAGAGACAGCAAACATCCTGACACCAGTTCACTGCATCTGCTTTGGGATTTAAATAAGCACAACTGAGGATTCCCCAAAATTAGTATTGAGTTTAATAACTCAATCATTCCTTTTGACATTGTAGCACAGAACCGGTGTGATAATTCCCTGCAAATCTGTTGTGTCTTCACAACATTTTTCCCGCTAATTCAAATTCATTTCACTATATGTGCACTGTATGTGCACCTTAAAATAAAATGTATTATCATTGTTATTATTAGGATCAGTACCAGAGGGTGGAGATGGCAAACTCAGGCTTGGTAAGAAGCCCAGAGCAAGAGGGTTCCACGTTCTCCTACCTGGGTTCTCCAGGTTCTCTGTCTGCAGTCCCAAAAGATCCTTAAATTGTCCGCTGGTCAAAGTATATAATTCAGTGATATTAGAAGAAAAGTTGAGCCCCTTGTCCCAGCACCTGGAAGCCTCTGAGATGTTCCTCTCTGCCGGCTGATCCCCTTTCTCTTCTCCGCCCCTTCTTCTCAGCTGAGTTTGAACATCTCCGTCGGAGACGAGCAGGTGTTGGTGAACGAAGTGCCGGTGGAGCTGTCGGGGGTGACCCGCCTCAACTGTTCGGCCCTGCTCTGTGAGTTCCTGCCGCTCCTCCCGGTGGCGTGGTGGAGGTGGAGGTGGAGGTGGTGGTGGAGATGGAGGTGGAGGTGGTGAGCTGATGGGCTGTGGTTGTATTTGTCCAGTGGACGGCGGCAACGCCAGCAGCGAGGCAGAAGGTGGGGACGTGGTCTCCACTGTAACCCGGGTGATGGTGATCCAGAACCGGCTCTACAGCGACTCGGAGGAAGTGTTGGCCCTGCAGGTGTTCAGCGAGGTCATTGAGATGGAGGGCAAGAAGGTGAGAGCTTCATCGAGAGAAGCTTGATCTGTCAGGAAACCTCTTCGTAGCACCTTCGCCCGATGCATCGGGTTCTTCTGGACTTCTAAGCGGCGTCTTGTGGGATCTCTGGCAGGTCCAGCAGCCGGAGATGTGTGAGGTGAAGCTGCTGATTAGTCCGGACTTCCAGAAGCTGGACCAGTTCGTCAACGTCTATCCCATCGGCCACAGCGAGATCTTCAAGGTCCCCCGCGAGAAGGACGTGGTGGTCACGCAGCCGCCCGGCCCCCGCAGAGGTACCGGGGGGTCAGAACCGCCGGGGAGGGGAAATAAGTTCTTCACCGTGGCAACCTGAGAGAACCTTCTCCTTCAGCCGACCCCGGCCTCATCCTGGTCAGCGGGGTAACTTGAAGGTTCAGGCTCAGAAGGTTTGACTCATGAATTTCAGGTTGTTTTTCTCTGAAATCCCTGCCGACGTCTCTGCTCCGCCGAGAGCCTGCTAGAAGGCTCCCGCTCGGCCTGAAGGCGCCTGGAAGGCAACAAGAGGGTGACGCCAGCAGATGAGGGTGAGCCATCAGTCTGAGGATCAGAGTGTAAGCTGGGTCGGTGTGTGTGTGTGTGTGTGTGTGTGTGTGTGTGTGTGTGTGTCCCAGCAGAGGACCAGGTGGTGTCTCACACCACCAGCCAGTCTCCGCTCAGACACTCGGAAACCACCCGGCAGGAGTTTGCCGCCCCCGGGAAGCTGCCGGAGACGCCGCTGAGGATGGACCGCGACCAGCTGCGCGACCTGATCTACAACGGCGAGTACGAGGACGGGGCGGCGCCGCGGGACGCCTCGGAGGCTCCGCCCACCGACTACCTGCCCTCCTACTCGGTGAGCGGAACGCGCCAACATTTTGAAGAAGTGGGAAGTGATGGGCGGGAGGCGGCGTGCGTCCGGTGACCCGCTTCCTGTCGGCAGGCCGTGTGCGGCTGGCTGGACCGGGTCCGCGAGCGCCTCCGCGTCTTTTGGACCGAGTCGCTGCCGCTCTTCTTCCTGGTCATGTGGGTGGTGGTGATCGGCGTCGCCGGCTCGGCCGTCGTCCTGAAGGTCCTGGACCTGGTGTCCCCGGCGCCGGAGCCCACGTGAGTCCGGGATTCGAAGCGCGGGTCCTTCGCCGGCGTTCGCGATCGGGTGACTGACGGCGCCGCGGTTCCGTTCCCGCAGGCCCGAGCCCGGCGTGAGGCGAGAGGACGAGAAGCTGAAGCTGCTGGAGAACATGGAGACCCAGCGGCAGTGAAGACCCTCCTCCCCAGCTCGGCCCCCCGTCCCCCCGAAGCCCATCCCATGAAGACGAGGGGGGACCGGAGCCGGACCAGGAGCCGGCGAGGAGACGGCGGGGGGGGGGGGGGGGTCTTCGTTCCTCTGTCGGTCCCAATAAATGAACTTTAAACACCAAAACATTAGAATCCCAATGATCTGAAAGGACGAAGGAGGCCGAGGACCAGCACCTTCGTGGAGGCACCGGCCGACCGAGCGGCCGGCAGAGGACGGACGCTCCCCGCAGGAGGTGGAGCGCCTCAGGCGTCCCAACCGGACCTCCAGAACCGAGCGCCGTCCGGCCACTTGGGACATCCCGGAAGCTTCTCTGAGAAGAAGGAGCGGCGGTCCTCCTGGATCCAGACCATCCTGGAATGTAGAAACTGGAACATTGTGCACGTGGGCGTGCACGTCACACCGGCCCCGTGGTCTCCTGTGAGGCCGGTGCACGTGAGGACCGACCCGAAGCCTCGAGTCAAAACCTTCTGGCCGCGGAGTCGGGTCGGCCGCGGTTCTTCTGCCAAAACCTCCGTCTCCCAGGACTGCACCTTCTCAGAAGGTCTGAGAAGATCTGAGAAGATCACCTTAGCCTCCAGACGGTGGGGCTTCACCTTCTTGTTGATTCTTGAGCTTTTCTGAAGTTTCCATCCAAACTTCTGACTGCAATTTGGAATTTGTAGAAAATGTCTGAAGGTCAGAATGGAAACGCTTCCTCACACACACCAATAAAGTGATGGACTTATTGATGGAAACATCTGGTTTGGTCTTTATTGATTCTTTAACTGAACAAAAGAAGAAGATCTGATGAAGCTCAATATCTTTAAAACGGACACTCAGGGACAGATGACACACACACACACACACACACACACTCCCTCAGCAGGACCCGAACTCCTGGATCCAGTGCTCGTACTTCTCCAGGTCGGCCGCCGACACGGACTTGGAGACCTTCCTGAGGGCGGCCTCGAAGTCCTCCATGGTGGTGGGCAGGTGCATCTCGTCCCTGGAGATGTTGCGGATCTCCTCGGGCGTCAGGCCCTCGATGCGCCGCCGCATGGCCATCAGGGAGGCGTCCCTGAGGGGGCGGAGCCGAAGGGGCGGAGCTTAACAGACCTTCGCGTGACCCCGCCTTCCGCTCGGCGGAGCAGAAGATCCATCCCATAATGTCACGCGTCCGTTCATTCATCCGGTACCTGCAGACGTTGGTGATGTCGGCCCCGGAGTAGCCGTCCATCTGCTGGGCGATCCTGTCCAGGTCCACGTCCGCCGCCAGCTCCAGCTCCTTCAGGTTGATCCTCAGCAGCTCCACCCGGCCCTTGGCTGAGGAGGACACACACCAGAAGGAACCATGAAGCTCTTCTCCTCCTCCTCCAGACCTCCAACATCAGCATCCTTCTCCCCAGATCTTCTCCGTCCACGTCCGAACCCTCTCGGTGTGACTTTATCTCCAGAACATCCACCATGTGATGTCCCTCTGACGGACTCCGTCCGCCTCCGCCTTCTTCATCTCCAGCCGCTCCAGGAGACCAGATGTTATCAATCGAACCAAAAGACTTTCCCTGAAGGTGTAGGAGACCACGCACTGGAGGGCAGGGGGATGTAGATCCTCTTCTCCAGGCGGCGCCGCAGGGCCTCGTCGATGTCCCAGGGGAAGTTGGTGGCGGCGAGAACCATCACCATCTTGGACGGGTCGTCGCCCTCCGAGGCTCCGCCCACGCCTGGTCGGGTTTGAGAAGACAGCAGGTGTGAGAGTGTGTGTGTGTGTGTGTGTGTGTGTGTGTGTGTGTGTGTGTGTGTGTGTGTGAGCTGACCGTCCATCTGCACCAGCAGCTCGGCCTTCACGCGGCGGCTGGCCTCGTGCTCCTCAGACGTTCCTCTGCGGCTGCACATGGAGTCGATCTCGTCGATGAAGATGGTGGTCGGAGCGTAGAACCTCGCCTGAGGAACATCACACTTCTGATCACCTGTGGAAGCCTCAGCCTGTCAATCAATCTCCAACTAGGACAGGGTGTGTGTGTGTGTGTGTGTGCAAGAAGATTGGTGAGGGGCTGAGGCTCCGCCCCCTCCTCTGGATTACTAATTGATTGATCAGTGATTATTGGAAATCGGCTGCTGGTGGAAGCAAGACGGAGAAGGAACCTTCAGAACATCTGGACTGAAGGTCCAAAGGTGCACTGATGGTCTTCAGGGGTGGAGGAATACAAGAGGAACATCTGATGAATGGAGCACTTTAGCAGCATATACGCTCCCGACACACACACACACACACACACACACACACACACACACACACACACACACACACACACACACACACACACACACACACACAGCAGTGAATGTTCTCAGCAGTGTTTGATGGTCATGTGAGGCCATCATATGACCGGATTAAAAACACACACACACACACACACACACACACACACACACACACACACAGGCTGTGAGGCAGAAGGTCTCACCATCTCAAAGAGCAGGCGGACCAGCTTCTCCGACTCTCCTCGGTACTTGGAGGTCAGCGTGGAGGAGGACACATTGAAGAAGGTGGTCCTGCACTCGGTGGCCACGGCCTTCGCCAGCAGGGTCTTCCCCGTCCCAGGAGGTCCCACCATCAGGACCCCCTGACACACACACACACACACACACACACACGTATATACACATAGGCAACACACACACGTATATAAACATAAGAAACACACACACACACACACACCTTCCAAGGCCTCCTGATGCCCTTGAAGAACGCCGGCATCCACATGGGCAGGACCACCGCCTCCTTCAGGAGCTTCTTGGCGTCCTCAAGGTCAGCGATGTCGTCCCTGAGGGCCACTGAGACGTCACACACACACACACACACACACACACACACACAGCAGGAATGTGTCCCATTGAGACCCACCACTTGATGTTGGGGTTCTGGGAGATGATGTCCCTCTCCAGGGCCTCCACCAGGTCCTTGTCAAACCCGGTACCGTCGAACTTCCGGGGCTCCTTCTCCTGGGGGGGGCAGGCAAACACCGTCACACACACACACACACACACACACACACACACACACACACACACACACACACACACACACACACACTCTCTTTCTTCTTGCAGGGAGCTGACCTTCTCCTCCTTGGGTTTCGCCGGTGCCTCCTTGGACTCCCTGCGGTCCCGGTCCCGGCCCCGGGGGCCCCGGTTCCGGTCCCCGTTGGCCCCCCGGCCCAGGTGTCGGGGCTGGGCTCGGACCGCCAGGCTCACGCGGTGGTTCGGAGGTCTGCTCTCCTTCTGGGCGTTGGCTGGACGGCTGACCGGACACGGAGAGTGTCTGGAGGTTCGAGGAGAACATCAGCGGGAGCTTCCAGGAGCCGCCGAGACCTGAACCCAACCCGGTCTCCCGGACATCGACCCGCTCAGGTGGAGCTTCTGTCATCAGATACCTGGGCTCGGCGTGGACGGGCCGCGGCTCGCCGTCGTCCCCGCGCTCCCCGGGCCTGCTGGCGGCGTCCAGGTTGAAGTCCTCCAGCGTGGACATGATGTCCTGCACCTGCCGGTTCTCCTCGCTGATCTCGTAGCACAGCTGAGGGACCAGAGAAGGTCAGGCCGGAAGCGAAGGCGCCCAGAAGAGGAGCCGCCGCCGCTTACCTGCTGCCACCTCTGGGGGGCGCCGCCGTCCCGGGCCGAGGAGACGAACCTTCTGATCTGCTCCAGCAGACCTCCATACAGGACGCTGGCAGAGCTGTAGTTCCCCAGCAGAGCGTACTCCCTCGCCAGCTTCAGGTTCTCACTGATGTCCCTCAGACTCATGGCCTGCAGGCAGGACACACCTGTGAGGGAGAAGACCTCCACACCTGGACCAGGACCAGGACCAGGACCTGCACCTGGACCAGGACCAGGAACTGACCCTGGCTGGAGGCTGACTGGTTTTATCAAAACACAGGTGTGTGTGTGTGTTTGTTTGAGTGTGTGTGTGCGTGTGTGTGTGTGTGTGTGTGTGAGAACGGACCCCCCCTCCTAAAAGAAAACAAACACGGCTCGCGCTCCCTCAAACGTAAAGAGATTTCTAATAATCGATCAGGATCGATGGGACGCGCCACTTCCGGTCCCACGTCCTCTCCCGCTGTTTGTTCTTCTCCGGACGCACTTTACTTCCGGTAAAGTTGCGTTAAAGTTGCGTCACGGGCGTTAAAAAGGCGGTAGAAAGTGTCAAAGTAACGCGTTCTTCCGTGAACGCGACGAAACTCACCGCCTCGCTTCCGTCACGCGTGTCCGTGTCCGTGTCCGTGGCTCCCGCGGGTCGTGACGGCGCCTCCAGGCTTCCGCCCGGCTTTTGAAAGCTTTCCACTTCCGCCGGTTCCTTTCAAAATAAAAGTTTGTTTTTCTCTCTTCCTCGACTCCAAAGCAGCTTCCGGTTGTTTTCTGAACGGTTTTCTTCCGATCGGCAGATCGATACTTCTGATCGCCGCGCGATTGGAACCGAGCTCACGCCAAATCCGACCCATTTCCGGGGGGGGCAGAGGGCGGGAAAGCGGATTTTCATTCCTGAATCGATCATTCAGAGCGGATCAATGGGATTTCACGTCATGTGTTCCGGTTCACAGGCGGGAAACAACAACAACAACCAACAACTCACTAAGATAAAATATACTTTATTGATCCCCTTAGGTGACGTTCCTTTGTCACAGCGGCGTAACAGCTATAATGACAAAAAAGGAAATAAATATGAATATAAATATGAGTAGAAATAGAAATGCAGAAGACAAGAGAGAGCAAGAAAAACAATCCATGAATAAATAGACAGCAGATAAGTAAACAACAGGCAACATCAGGGATGAACAACGGGCAACATTAAAGAACCGCGAGGGTGAAAAATACACAGCTAGAATGAAATAAAAAGTTTAATAGAGTGACAAGAATTAATAGCAATGAATAAAATAAACAGCAGTAGCCAGAATGAGTGCAGGCTGGGACACACAAGGAGAGACAGCAGAGTTTGGACAGGATAAGAGTGGCTGAGGGAGCGAGATTGTGAATAAAATGAATAAAAGGAGGAATAATAGAAGTGGAAGGAGGGAACAGATGCTAGAAGTGAAGCCTTCGGTGTTGTGTTGTTGTTGTGTTGTGTTGTCATGGCACCTGGCGGACACTAGGTGGCAGCACCGCGCCTGTGCAGTTGTCCTCCGCGCCGCCAGGGGGCGCTGTGGCGGTCCCACACCCGTGTCGCCGCCGCTAAAGCCGCAACGAAGAAGCGTGAGCCCGTCACGGACCGGCAGCATCATGGAGGACGGCGGGTACGTACGGCTCCGGGACGCCATCCCAGTCCATCCGCCCGCGTCTCGTTCGCCCCGTCGGTCTGTCGAGGATCACAGGCTCAAGCGCCTCACGCCGGTTCGGTCGGGCCCCGTATCGGGACCTCCAGGGGCCCGGGAGGGGAAAGAGCCGGGGATGGCGGTTTCACATGGAGCTCCGTAGCAGCGGCGGCCGGGGTTCGGTCCGGAGGGGGGGGGGGGTCCTCCGCGGGGCCTCCGCGGGGCCTCCGGTAGCTCCCGGTATTCTCCGTTAGCCCAGCCGGCTCACGGTCGTCTCTCTCACCGCGTAGCCGCTGTAAACACCGTGGAAGCAGCCATAGTTAGCTAGCTAGCTAACGCGACTACAGTCACCTGCGTTACGAGTAGCTCGTAGCTAGTCGGTTAACTAAGGTAACCACGATCGTTGAACAGTTTCCTGTGAAAACGCACTTCTAACTAGTAAACTAGTTATCTTGCTTAGTGGGCAGGTTTTCCTAATTCGTGGAAGTGAGTTACGCGGGTCTACACAGAAGTTAGCCGCTGCTACGTGTCTCCATGTTAGCTAACACGGCTGGCTAGTAAACAATCCCGGCGTCTCTGTGGTCTTCAGGTCCAAGAAGGCCATCAAGCTGGTTCCTGAGTACCTGCTGAAGAAGAGGAAAGCCTACCAGGCCATCAAGGCCACCCAGGCCAAGCTCGCCCTGCAGCAGAAGAGGAAGGTGAGCGCTCTCAGGACCCGAGCAGATGTTTCCACACCTGAGAGACAAGGATTAGGGGTTAAAATGTATTTTAAGTTTTAGGACCTCGATCTCCTGGAGCTCGTCCACTAGGCAGTGGTGGAAACACACACACGTCATGATTATATTTAAGCTTTAGAAATCAGTGAGAAGAAGATCGTGGAGTCCACCATGTCAAACACCAGTGAGGTGGCGCCCAAATATCGTAATCTTCCCGCAGCTCCAGGTGCTCAGGGTTCAGTCAGAAGGCGGCGCCGTTGAGCTTCAAACCAAACTGTTTGTTTTTCAAGGCGCAGAGCAAATGTGTGTGTTCACATGGTTTCCACCACCTGCGTCTGAGAAGCAGATGAGGTTACTGAATAACCAGCGGTCCTGTTTGTCTGCACTGTGTGCTCACCTCTTGGATTTCACATCACAAAACACACACACACACACACGTGTTGTTCCTAAGCAGGCGTCAGATCTTCAGGTGTCCCTCACATGTCCTGTGACTGAAGTCCACCTGGTGTTTGTCCTTCCAGGTGTGCAAAGGCAAACCCCTCAAGTTCAAGCGCCTGGAGGACTTCCTGAAAGACCAGCACAGGAAACGCCGAGATGAAACTCGCCTCTGGAGGAACCACAAGAGGCCTCCTCCCCCTCTGCCCCCACACACACACAGGCTGGCCTTTGCCGTCCGCATCAGAGAGTGAGTACACACACACACACACACACACACAGGATATCTCCATCTGCTGAAACCCTGGCTTCCTGAAGGAAGGCCAGGAAAGGCTTTCACTGGGTGGAGTTACTTCCGGCAGAGCTTTGGACCGTTGATCTAAACATCAGCCCAGCAGTCCAGAGCTCTGAAGCTCCGCCGTCGTGTCCCTGCAGGATCAAGGGGGTCAGCCCCAAAGTGATGGAGGTCATCCAGACACTGCGGCTGAGGACGATCTTCAGCGGCACCTTCGTCAAGGTCCAGACGGCGTCGGCGGCCATGCTGCGGGTGGTGGATCCCTACGTGGCCTGGGGGTGAGCATCCGTCGGCTCCTCGGCTCCTCGCCGGGACGGGACGGCGTCTCATCCGGTTTGACCTCCGCAGGTTTCCTAACCTGAAGTCTGTGCGGGAGCTGATCCTGAAGAGAGGCCAGGCCAGGGTGGGCAGGAGGAACGTCCCTCTGACGGACAACACCTTCATTGAGGAGCACATGGGTGAGTGTCCTCCGGATGATCCGAGAAGGCCGAGCGAGGAGAAGAGATGTTCCTCAGAGAAACAAACGGTGAAACCGGTTCACTTAGTCAAGAGTCGGCAGCTCCGTCTTTGTCTCCTGCGGCCGGTAGATGTTTGCTCTGAGAAGATAAGCTGAGCCGGAGGGACGACGTCGACTTCCTGCTCCGTCAAACCTCTCGTGGCTCCTGGGTCATGTTCTCTTCTCCGCCCCCGCCAGGCAAACACGGGATCATCTGCTTGGAGGACCTGATCCACGAGATCTCCTCGACCGGGAAGGCCTTCCAGGCCGCCGCCGACTTCCTGCAGCCCTTCAAGCTGTCGGTGCCTCGTCACGCCGCCCGCGACAAGGCGGGGCTCCTGAAGGACCTGGGAGAACCTGGCTTCAGGGGCAAAGACATCAACTCCATCATCAGGCTGCTCAACTGAAGAAGCCCCAGTTTGTGTAAACATCTCCGCTACACTTTAGAGACTCGACCTCGGCGCTGAGGTCCCTCACGGGACGGGACAGTTTGGAGCTGTGAGTCACAGACCTCCTCCTCCTCCTCCGGGCCGTTGGACTGTGAAGGCTCTGGGAAACCCCATAGGGACCTCCTCCAGGGTCACTGAGAAGGTCCAGCACCAGCTGCTGAACCGCAACTCTGTAAATATTATTTCTGTTTTGCAATAAAGATGAGACGACTCCGTCTGTTCCCGGTTGTGTTGTATCTCCTCGGCTGACCAAGCCTGACTGAGGCATGAAGCAGCTTCTGATCTCCTGGGCCGCTCCTCAAATCTACTGTGTGTGTGTGGAGTGAAGAAGTCCTTCCAGCCTGGGGGAGAAGTTGAATTATGGAGGACTGGTGTCTGAAGGGCTGGTGTCTGAAGGGGGTTCAGATCCTCTTCCTGGAAGGCCTTGGAGGAATCCTTCCCTGCAGTCGTGGACCACATGGAGGACAGATGTTCTTCATAACTGTTCCATGACTAATAACTCCCACATCTACTCACTTCCTGTCCACCCCCCCCCCCCCCCCCCCCGGTCCATAAACCTTTGGTGTTTAAGAGCTTCATCTTCAGCATCTTCTCCCCCCTCCAATCCACCTCAGTGTGACTTTATCTCCAGAACATCTCACAAGCTGTCCGCCCGTCTCCTGCACGGGAGCTGATCTATGGTAGTTCTTCAGCTTCTCCGCACGGCAAGAAACTGGTCCTTACCGAGGCGAGGAGGTCTCGCCCAGCACCCTCACCCTTGGACCACCACGCCGTCCAGAAGCGTGGACTTCCAGCAGAAACGCTCCGGCGCAGGAAGTGTGTTTATCGAGGCTGGTAAACAGTCCCTGAGTCCACCTGGACGGCGGCTCCCGGCACAACCCTTTCTGCAGACCCAGACCTTCTGGTAAGTCATCTAGAGGACCACAAACTTCTGCCGGCAACCACAAATCGACCATCATGGGCAGCGTTCCTTCATGGCGGCGGCGTGTCGATGATGTATCTGTTTCCCGCCCGTCGAGCGGCTAATTGTCTCCGCTTTCCTTCTGAACACCAACACGTCACCTGTCGGCACCCAGGTCGTCCCTCCAGGTGGTCCCCTTTGGACTACAACCGCCGCCATTTTTGTAGTCCTTACACACACACACATCTGGACCCGTGGGATACCTGTAGAATATTGACTGTGGACACAGTAATATTGAACAGTTAACCATATATGTTTACTTGCAATCTGCACATGCGCAGACTCGCTGTAGGCGGGGCTTATGTCTGTTGGTACGAATTGCTATCATAACCTGTGCTCTGCTCTTCAGTAAATATAACTAAGTGCTACTCTAATATCTCCGGTCGCATCTCTTTTACACAAAACACAACATGGTGTCAGAAGTTACGGACGCACGTTTTTCATTGGAAACCTGTGTGTTGTAAGTAGCTTGTTTCTTATCGAGCAGGACCATCGCGCTACCACGCTACGTTTTTTTTCCACCATCATGGCGGAGGGTTTCAGGCGACCCGACCCACTGTTGTTTGAAGGCAACTTGGCAGAAAACTGGCGCATATTCGAGCAGGAGTGTGACATTTTTATCGCTGCAGCGCACTCGGACAAGCCAGCGCGGACTCGAGCCTACATTCTCTTGAACCTAGCCGGACCCGAAGCCATCGAGCGGGAAAGGTCTTTCGTATACGCGGCGGAGGTGCGCGAAAATGGCGCCGACGATGGACGTGTCCTCGTTCCCGCGGAGTCAAAGGAGGATCCTGAATGCCTCAAAAGAAAGTTCAGAGAAATGTGCAATCCTCAGACAAACGTGACGATGGAACGGCACAAGTTTAACACGCGCAATCAAAAGGCTGGTGAGACTATTGAATCATATGTGAGTGATTTGAAAATGAAAGCTAGGAGCTGCAACTTTGGGGAGCTGAGCGAGGAACTTATCAGAGACAGACTGGTGTGTGGTATGAATAACGACCATCTCAGGAAGAGTCTCTTGCGTGACAGTGGCTTAACTCTAGCCAAGGCAATTTCTGTGTGTCAAATACACGAAGTTACAGAGAAGCACAACATAACGCTAATGACCCCAAATAGCTCACTTACACACGTGGATGCTGTGCAAAATAAATATAAGAAAAGAGTATGTGACAAGGCAAGGTTTAATGCTAAACCAGTAGCTTCTCAGCACATCTCTAACTGTAACAACTGTGGTGGTAGTCATATTGCGAAAAGAAATAAATGCCCAGCTTTTGGCCAGCAGTGTAATGCATGCCAGAAGATGAACCACTTCAGAAAGTGCTGCAAATCCAGACCTCAGTTTGAGAGGCATAAACAAAAGAAGGCAGTCCACCAGGTGGACATGGACCATAAGGAGGACAGTGACGGTGATACATACTATGTAAATGGAATTACATTGGACAGCGTAGATTCGGATCGTGCACACACGCTGGAAAGGGAAGAAGCTCATACCACATTACAGATTAATGGCAATCTGATTGAAATGAAGGTGGACACTGGTGCTAAATGCAATGTTCTCTCAGTGAAGACTTTTCAGAAGATAAAAAGGAAGGAACAAATCAAGCCATGCAGTAAACCCACCAACCTCGTTGCATACGGTGGTAGTAAGATACAAACTCTAGGACTCGTTGAGATATGTTGCCATCTAGGAGTCAAACCTTATACTTTACCTTTCTTTGTTATAAGTGAGAACGTGCTACCATTGCTAGGACTCAGTGCCTCACTCCAAATGGGACTTGTGACTCTCAGCAGAGAAGTCCACCAAGTAAGTATTTCAACAGTTCAAGATTTTATGGGACAAATCAAAGGTGAATACTGTGACCTTTTTTCTAATGAGCTTGGAAAATTACCTGTTACATATTCAATGACCCTCGACCCAGAGATAAGACCCGTAGTTCGACCAGCACACCGCATTCCAGTTGCGATGAAGGACCAAGTCAAAGTTGAACTGGACAGAATGCAGGAGCTAGGTGTGATCACACCTGTCTCGGAGCCCACTGACTGGGTTTCCTCAATGGTTGCTACCAGAAAAAAGGACAATAAGGAAATTAGGATCTGTATCAATCCTAAAGACTTGAATGTTGCTTTGAAAAGACCACATCACCCAATGAGAACAGTTGAGGAGGTTGCATCTCAAATGTCAAACGCAACAGTGTTCTCAGTCTTAGATGCAAAGAACTCGTTCTGGCAGATATCCCTTGACCAGAAATCCTCAATGTTAACCACTTTCAGTACCTGTTTTGGCCGTTACAGGTTCCTGCGGATGCCGTTTGGAATCAGCTCTGCCAGTGAGGTGTTCCAGCGCTCCATGGAGCAGATTTTCGCTGGTTATCCCTGCGCAATCATTGTGGACGATATACTGATTGGAGGCAAGGACATCGAGGAACATGATGCACATCTGAGAAAAGTACTCGACCGAGCTAGGGAGGTGAAGTTGAGACTCGACCCCCTCAAATGCAAGTTCAGGCTGAACCAGGTCAGTTACGTTGGTCATGTTTTCACTGCTCAGGGTCTAAAAGCTGACCCAGCTAAGACTAAAGCGATTAGCGACATGCCGGTGCCAACCGATGTAGCAGCCGTGCAACGATTTCTAGGAATGGTGAACTACCTTGGGAAATTTATCCCCAACTTCAGCCAAATCGCTGCTCCACTTCGACAACTCACACACAAAGATACTGAGTGGTCATGGTATGAACAGCAGCAATGTGCTTTCGAAACTCTAAAGAAACACATGTCTAACCCCCCTGTACTGTCATATTACGATGTTCATAAACCTGTGACACTGACATGTGACGCTTCGCAATTTGGACTTGGTGCAGCGTGCCTGCAGGAAGGCAAACCTGTAGCTTATGCCTCGCGTACCCTCACGGACACAGAAACTCGATACGCACAGATAGAAAAAGAGCTGCTAGCAGTTGTCTTTGCATGCTCAAAATTTCATGATTATATTTATGGCAAACCAGTCACCATAGAGACTGACCATCAACCTCTGGTTACAATCATCAAAAAGCCTATTCATGCAACACCGGCAAGGTTACAACGCATGATGTTGAAGCTCCAGAAGTATAACATCGAGCTCGTGTATAAAAGTGGAAAGCAAATGTACTTGGCTGATACTTTATCACGGGCTCCCAGTAACACCAAAACTCAGCTAGCGGACGAAGTTGATGATTTTGATGTGACTTCAGTGAGTTACGTGTCTTCTGCTCGTTTACGAGAACTAAGAGAACACACTGCCACGGATCTGACTCTCCAGATGCTCAGCAACTTTATAAGACATGGCTGGACAGACAAGTTTCATAATCTCCCAGATGCGGTGCGTCCCTACTTTACTTTCAGGGATGAACTGGTCATTGAGGATGGCATCGTCATGAAAGGACAGAAAGCGGTTATTCCTCTAAGCTTACAAAAGCTGTACACTGGCATTTTACACAGAGGGCATCCAGGTACAGAGGCCACAAAACGAAGAGCAAGAGGAATAGTGTTTTGGCCGACAATGACTAAAGATATTGATGAAGAAGTGCGAGCATGCTCGGTGTGCAACAGCACAAAACCACACCAACAAAAAGAGCCGCTTCTTCTCCACCCTGTTCCGGAGATACCTTGGTCGACTTTGGCAGCAGACATCTTTGACTGGCATAACCAACAATACTTGGTACTTGTAGATTCCTTTTCAGGCTGGTTTGAGATTGACCTGCTGCGTAATCTCACATCAACGACAGTCATTGGTAAGTTGAAACGTCATTTCTCTGTCCACGGTACACCTCACACTCTCATCACCGACAACGGACGACAGTTCACGAGTCAGCGTTTCAAGGACTTTGCAAGGCAATGGGACTTCACTCATGTGACAAGCAGCCCTGAGTATCCCCAATCAAATGGATTGGCGGAGAGAGCAGTTCGTAGTGCTAAAAGCCTCATGGAGAAATCTCACAGAGACAAAACTGACATCTTTCTCAACCTACTCAATTTGAGAAACATTCCTCGTGACACTAAGCTTGGGTCTCCTGCACAAAGACTAATGTCGCGACAGACGCGCACTACTCTCCCTGTTTCCAAAAAGCTGCTTGAACCCGACACGTGCAAGCTAGAGGACGTACGTGCACAACTTCTAAATAAAAGACTAGCGCAAAAACGCTACTATGACAAAACGAGCCGACCTCTGAAACCTCTGACGGAAGGACAGGTAGTCAGGCTTCAAACACCGAAAGGATATGACCGCACAGGAGTTGTGAAAGAACCATGCAATGAGCCCAGATCATACCTGATTCAGTCGGAAGGACAAACATACAGGAGAAACAGAAAACACATCTTAACTGTTCCTGAACCCGCACCGACTCAGGTTGACCCGAGTAACTCTTATCAGGACACTGGACCTGATCCGACAAGGCATATGACAGTTACCGGACATGGCTATGCAGAACAGAATGCGGACTCTGAGTGCCCAGCGGATCGAGCCTCTGCTTCTGAACCGTCTGTACACGTGGATGTTTATAGAACGCGCTCAGGTCGCATCAGTAAACCGAACCCCAAGTATAAAGATCTATATTGCTAAGAGGGTATTTTGTTAATGTCTGACTAAGTTACATGATGACTTGTTGAATGGTTATCACAGTTATTTGCACTCTTCTTTTCATTGTTTGGATGTGTCGTATTTCATGATTCAGTCACATAAGTATGGAATAAGTTTAACACTGTATTACTATTAAGATGTTGAGACTGTGTTCATGGTTAGAGGTTCCAACTAAGGAAAGGGGATGTAGAATATTGACTGTGGACACAGTAATATTGAACAGTTAACCATATATGTTTACTTGCAATCTGCACATGTGCAGACTCGCTGTAGGCGGGGCTTATGTCTGTTGGTACGAATTGCTATCATAACCTGTGCTCTGCTCTTCAGTAAAAATAACTAAGTGCTACTCTAATATCTCCGGTCGCATCTCTTTTACACAAAACACAACAATACCCGTTGGGTTTCAAAGGGGAGTTTCCTGGTGTGTGTGTGTGTGTGTGTTCCTGTTGTGACAAGGTCACAAGTCAGCACCTCCGTTTGGCCTCAACCGGACCACCACGTGGTCCTGGACCCAGCGGGGGGACCTGGACTCCCGCTCCGCTCCCTGGAGGACACGGGCAGCATCCACGGACGGTTCCCGGTAGAACCCCGTTCCCGCCTCCCGGCACCTCTCACATCTCAATCCTCCCGGTTGACGTCCGGAGCTCCCGGTGTTCACGGAGCCTCCGTCCATGTGTCAGACACGTGCACGCCCCCGGGAAACCACGGTCGTGCGCGGGGTCACCGCGGGATCGAACGTCGCAGTGGCGACTCGCTCGACGGTTGGGACGGTTTTTGACGGCCAATCAGCGTCCTCCGTACCGGCCGCCCTCCTACGCCTTTCCGGGCTGAGACGAATGTGAGGACGACGTCCCGCCGCCCGTCCCCGCACGGAAGGGCGCCCCCGGCGGTGGCGGGTCCCCCCGCTTCGGAGGACCGGGACGAACGAGACGAACCGGTTCGGATGCGTCCGATGGGCGTCCGATCCCGGCCGTTGCAGTGGATCTAAGACCGTACTTGCGGCGGCTCCGCCGATCCGGTCCTGCGCCGCCCTGCGCGGAACCGAGCGCCGATCCGCGAGTTCCGAACGGAGAACTTGGATTCAGGACGAACGACTCGTTCGTTACGACACCAAAAAGGGGCGAGGACATGGCCTCGTGGTCGGTCGATTTCCGGAAGTGAACGTCTCACCATCCGAAGGAGGGCGAAGGAGGCGGCGGAGGGTCCGGACCCCCGCGGGACTGAGGACGAACCGGGAGCAGGAGGGGTTCGGCGGACCGCGGCGGCGGAGGTAGGACCCGGGACACGCAAAGCTTTGGGGGTGCGGGTGGCGTGCGGGTGGCGGGTGAGGGCTGGGGAAAATGTCAAGCTGGGGTTAAACCCCCCCCCCCCCCCATACACACACACACACACACACACACACACACACACACACACACACACACGGCCAGGGCGGTCGGATCCTGGTCTCCCGGCTCTGAGCGGAGGCGTGTGGGAACGTGGCGGCGGATCAGGTGACCAACTGGCGGAGAGGACGGGCTGGCGGGGCCGCGGTGGACGGTTCGGTTCTTGCGGGGGGGGGCAAGTGGACCCCCGCGGACCCCCACGGACCCCCGCGGACCCCCGCCGACCGCAGGGTCGTGGGGCGCGAACAGAACAGCCTCTGTGCGGTGCTCCTTCTGCGCCTGCGCAGTTCCCCGCCGGTGAGGCGAGTCCGTCAAGCGCTGGCGCGGCTCCTCCCGCACCTCCCGCACCTCCCGCTGCGGGGACAGGGGGAACGGCTCGGTGATTGACAGCACAAGATGAATGAATGAGTCCTCCTCACCTCCATGTTTGTATGAAAGACCGAGAAGGTCCAGAGCCAGAGGGATTATTATTTCTAATCAGCATATAATCGTTAAATCTCCTCCAGGTAGCACAGTGCGTGCGTATATTTGTGTGGGTATGTGTGTGTGTGTGTGTGTGTGTGTGTACTCACGGCGGTCGACATTGGCCTTCCAAGCATTGATGTCCCATATGTGGGCCTCCTGCCTCCAGGGAGAAGGTCCTGGAGCGTCCAGCCTCCAGCAGCAGGCTGTGAGGCTGCTCAGCCCTCCTCCTCCGTCCATCACACCTGGATGCTTCTTCTTTCCTGGATGCTTCTCCATCCCTGGATGCTTCTTCTTTCCTGGATGCTTCTCCATCCCTGGATGCTTCTTCTTTCCTGGATGCTTCTCCATCCCATTCCGCCCTGGACTGATAACACATGGAAGCTGCTTTGCACAGAGGAACCCATCGAGCTGCTGCCGTCCATCCTTCCTCCTCAACCTGTTATTAAGGTGTAGTTGATTGAAACAAAGGTGCCGTCCATGTCCAGGACTAATGGACAATGATGTCACGATGAGCCGCTGAGTGCCCCCCCCCCCCCCCCCCCCCCCCGCGGGATCCGTTGCTATAGCGACCATGAGTCGGCTTCATCAGAGGAGGACTTCTGTCGGTTTGAGGGTTCCTCTTGTTAAACTGGCCCAGAAGTGCCCGCGGAGGTTTGTGAATCTGGTTTTGGTGGGAGTCCAGACCCGCAGACTCGGAGGGGATCGGGGACAAGATGGTGGCGGGAACTGACGCGCAGTCATCGCCGTGTCCAGCGCAACCCTGAGATAGAATCCAGTTTGGACCAAACCCAGAAACAAATAAATGTCACCCAGTTCATTAAAGAAGACCAAACACTGCGGGACGTCGCCGAGATAGATCCCTTTCCTCCGACGGCTTGAAATGCCAAACGTGAACGAAGCTACGAGCAAAGCTACCGCTAATACTAAAGCTAAAGCGCTCTCTTTTCATGATGGACTCCAGAAGACGTAGAAAGGAACCCTGGAGGCATTCAAGGCATTCGAACATCACCTATGAAACCTCCGGCGCCTTTACAAAAGAAGACAGCGGACGAAAGCAAAGACGTTACAATAGAAAGAGGAAATCTCTGATGCTACAGTACTGGACGCAGTCGCTGCTCTTCAGAAGCTAATGCTAGAAGTCAAAGGTGAAAGTGGACTGAACACACTGGCCATCACTAACAGGGCTGAAGCGGTGAAGATCAACGGCGCTGGGAGAAGAACGAAAGTCATTTCACGCCAATGGGACGCCTTTTCAAATCTATTGCATCAGAACACTAAAATCCTGTTAGTCTTCATTACTTAGTTTTGAAATTTCCTTTATGTCTCAACATAAAAACGACACCCCTTTTTTGTCCGTGAACGCAAGGGGATTTTTTTGTTCCGTAAAAGGAACAAAAATCTTTTTTTTTTTCTTGCAACAAACGCATTCTAAGGAAGAAGACATTGTTTTTTGGAGCTTTCTGGCGCTTCAAGGTCAGCAGGGGTTGCAATTTAACTTCCAAGGTCAGGTAATTTCACGTCGGCAGACGAGCGCGCTCTCCGGTTGTGTATCAACAATTTGAAATTCATTTTAATCAACACGTTCGGATACGATAACACAAAAGAAAACAAAAGTCTATTACATCAAATAACTGCACGCTTAGAAGATCTTCAATGTTCTCACCCAACTGACAGTATAATAATAGGCGGGGATTTCTATCTGGTCCAGGATGAATTTTTGGATAGATATCCTTCTAAATACCTTCAAGCGATCCTAATCTGGTATTTTATGACTGTTGTCACGAGCTGAATCTGACATATTAATCCAGCAGTTTTTCAATCCCAATCATAATCTCAAATCCAGAATTGACCACAGGTTCATCTCAAACCATCGGCTGAGCTACAAAATGAGCTCTAGCGTATCGGCGGCTCTGCTAACAGACCTTTGTGTTTTCTATCTACTTATTGCAACCAAAACAAGAAGAACTTTACGAAACAAATACTGGAAATTCCATTCAAATGTGCTGAAAAATGACTTTCAAAACATCAGATATTTCGTTAAAGAAATGAAGTCCTCTGTAAAAACTAGCATCTCCGGGCAACAATGGGAGTTTCTCAAACATAAAATTCACCAAAACTCTATTTCCTTTAGCTGAAAACTTCAAAAAGATCTTGACAAAAGGGAATTGGACATTCTGAATACTTTTTTTAACAAACCAAATCAAAAATACTCCAATAACAATTGAGTGTAAATACATAAATACTCATAGAGGCCGTGGCACCTTTGCTAGATCCAAAGCTACAAAAAGAAGCAGAGAAAAACTCTGCGTATTTTTGTGGTTTAGAAAAAAGACCTCAAGAGAAGAACAGCCTCAAATCGCTTTAGATTAAGAACAAGGAAATGTCAGATGAGACGACAGTGTCCTCTCAAGTCTTTCAATTCCACACCAACCTTCACAGTTCTAGACATTTTCCAAGGCTTCAGGATTAGGAAACTTTTTGCGCTTCATGACTCACCATTGAAAGAAATGTGTCGTGTTGCTATGAAATCAGATGTAAAATACTTGGGTATTTTCCTTGGAAAGGATCAAAAATGAAATCGGCCCTGAAACATAGTAACTAAACTTAATTAATGTAGAGCTAAATTAAATATATGTCTCGAAAGTGACTTGTCAATAATCAACCGAAATGGCATGTATATGTAGATGTAAATACCCAGCGTATTCCAAATCAACTCAGGAAATCTATTCACCAAATAACTGTTCATTTTAATTTTATCTGAAGAAAACCCATTTGGTGTGAGAAAGCAGTGAAGGAGGGCTGAAGTGATTGGTTTGGACTCAATGGCACATTGAAGGGGAACTGCTTGAAATCCTGGATCATCATCATTCTTTTTGCTCTATTACTGTGCTGTAAAATAATATATATACACAACTTCTCACTGCACAGTACAATAACATGGAACAATAGAAATGTGCTGCATGGCAACAAATCTCTATTTTACAAGGAATGGTTTGAGAAAGGTATATGGTCAATAATGGACTTGATGGATGACAATGGCAGTCGTCTAGACTATGAACAGTGCTGTACTACACACAGATTTAACCCTCCCATATTGGAGTTCATGATGTTACGTAACGCACTGCCTCCTCAATTTGTATTCCTGACCAAAAATATAATGACGCACCGAACCGTACAACCACAGTTACCCCGACTATCACTCCAGGGAATCTCAATTCTGGACAGAAAGTGCAGCGACTCCTTTATTAGGAAATGTTTCACAGGAAACTTACTCCCTGGACGTCAAAACAAAAATAATATTTGAAATAAATTTGATAAGAAATTGATTGCCACGCTACAAACTACATATCTGACTCTTGCCATACCATCCGAGGCAAAAGAGATGCACTTCAAAATGATGAATGACATCTACCCATCTAAGGAATTATTGAAGTTACGCTTTAATATTGAATAGTTGTACATTTTGTGAAGACAACATTGAAACCACAGGCCATAGATTTTTCTCCTGCGAAAAAGTACAAAAACTCATAAATGGATTAAAGACAAATATCCCTCATCACCAATTTCTCTCTCTCTCTCTCGAGAGAGAGATGATAGAACACCTGGTTCCCTTGTAGGAAATGAAAGAGATGAACTCTGTGTCCATGTTATTTTAGGTTTGCCTAAAAGTTCTTTGTATGAAAAAATGGAATGCAAAAATGTTCCCCCAATTTAACCATCAGGATCCATAATTATTTTTTTTTTTGAATTATATATAAAAAATATATATTTATTTATGGAAAAATCCCAAACAAAAAAATTACAACGTTTTATGACTGCTATTCCCTTCGATCCACTGAGATAAATATACATTATATTCCCCTTGCCACTTTCTTTTAGTTCTAAAATTCTACATTTCTTTCGTCTTGTTTCCTCTTAGTGAATTGATTGCATACGAAATAAGTGTCTTAAAATAAGTGTTTGTTTATCCTTGATAAGTTCTATAAAGATGAACTAAAAAATAAACAAACCGGCGAGCCCCGCTGAGCGCGAGCCCGCTGGGCGCCCCTCCCCTCCCCCCGCGGGGCGTAGCTAGCGTTAGCATCAACTTCCCAAACTCCTCTAAAACTCCGTTCGCGGAGGCGAGAGTGTCGGGATTCACCTGCTTCTGTCCCGGCCGTGTGGCGTCGTGCCGTGGCGGCCGGAGGGGAGCGATGCCGGGGCGGCGAAGCCCCAATTCTCCGCGGCGGCGGCGGCTCCGGTTCTCCGCGGCGGCGGCTCCGGAGCGCCCTCCCTCTTCAGGCGGGGCTGTCAGGCGAAGCTAACCGAGCGCTAGCTTGCCACTGCGCATGCGCGGCGCCGCTTCCGTACGGTGGCTCGGCGTGGACAAAAAGGTCCGGCAGCGCGTTTTCGCGAATGTCGGTTCTGGAGGCGCGTCTCCTCCCGGTTGTGTCGCAAATATTCATTCTCTGTGTTTGTGAGCGTCAGCCGCCAGTGAGTGTTGTCATGGGCGGGCCCGCTCTGTTCTGCTGCTTCTCTGCAGTTGTTCAGGGGTGTTTGTGGTGTTAGCTGGTGCAGAAGTTAGTGCCTCCACCTCATAACAAAAAAGAAGAGATGAGATGAGATGAGAACAACTTTATTAATCCCGAAGGAAATTGTTGTGCCAGAGTTTCAAGTACAAAACCATACCAGTAATAGATAAAAGATCCCCGCTAGTATCCCAAGAGGTGGGGCACTTCGATGGAAAGAGCTCTATAAATACATTTATTGCTACTATTATAACAGCCGGTTGAATAAACTGTGATACAGATTTCCAGCAAGAAGACGTCGCGTGCTTTTTATGACGGTCTGTCTGCAGGGGGATGTTCTGGAACCCTCGTGATAAGATGACCTCCTCTCACGTGTTATCGTGTCATCGCTTTCTTTGCGCTCCCGTTCACTGTCGGCTCTTGGCGCGGGTGCTCGTCGGCCGCCGGCCGCGAGCGTTCCTTTACGTTTCTTCAGATGTCAACCGATATAATGCAGTATTTATCTTTTATTCCTCTGATATTTCTGTCCGTTTTTTGTGTGCAGACTTATTTTCATATCCGCCGTAACCCAGTAAATGTCCCCGGCGTGAGACGAATGAAGGCCCGTTTAATCTAATCTCCCCTAATCTGATTAAGATGATTTTAAAGTCACGGGGAAACCTTGCAAGAAAACCAGCGGCTCACTGTTTGAAATGAATAGAAAGTGATGTGAGAATGAGGAAGTCATTAAACAACAAATTTTGCGAATAATATGCTTGTCGTTGTAATTGGACGGTGGCGGCTCAGGATTGGTCCTCCCCGGGGTTTAATCATTACCCGGGCTGCTTTTATTTGCCCTGCGCCGGGCGGAAGAGGAGCCAGGATGGAGGTGGACGGCGCTGCTGCAGCCACAGGTGGGACTCCTGCTTCTAGGGGGGGCTGGAGGGCGTTTCTGATGTTCCCCGTGGACAGAGATGTCCTCGCTTGACGTCGAAAAAGCATATGACAGGGTGCCAAGAGAGGAGCTCTGGTATTGTATGAGGAAGTCTGGAGTGGCAGAGAAGTATGTTAGACTGGTGCAGGACATGTATGCTCGCTGTGAGACACTGGTACGGTGTGCTGTAGGGGTAACCGAGAAGTTCAAGGTGGAGGTGGGACTCCATCAGGGATCAGCTCTGAGCCCCTTCTTGTTCGCAATGGTGATGGACAGGCTGACAGATGAGGTTAGACAGGAATCCCCGTGGACCATGATGTTTGCAGATGACATTGTGATCTGTAGTGAAAGCAGACAACAGCTAGAGGAACATCTAGAGAGGTGGAGGTATGCTCTGCAAAGGAGAGGAATGAAAGTTAGTCGCAGCAAGACAGAATATATGTGTGTGAACGAGAGGAACTCGGGTGGAACGGTGAGGCTACAGGGAGTGGAGATCAAGAAGCTGGAGGATTTCAGGTACTTAGGGTCAACAGTCCAGAGCGTAGGAGAGTGTGGAAAAGAGGTGAAGAGACGGTCCAAGCAGGTTGGAATGGGTGGAGAAAAGTGTCAGGGGTACCAAGAGATAGAAGAACATCAGCCAGAATAAAAGGAAAGGTGTACAAGACAGTGGTGAGACCAGCGATGATGTTTGGACTAGAAACTGTTCCAATGACCAAAAGACAGCAGGCAGAACTAGAGGTTGCAGAGATGAAGATGTTGAGGTTCTCTTTGGGAGTGACCAGGATGGAGAGGATCAGGAATGAGTCCATCAGAGGAACAGCACATGTTAGATGTTTTGGAGAGAAGGTCAGAGAAGCCAGACTGAGATGGTTGGGTCATGGACAGAGGAGGGATAGAGAATATATTGGTAGACGGATGCTGGAATTGGAGGTCTGGAGGAAGACCAAAGAGAAGATTTATGGACGTAGGGAGAGAGGATATGAAGGTAGTTGGTGTGAGAGAGGAGGATCCAGAGAATAGGGTTAGATGGAGAACGTTGACTTGCTGTGGCAACACCTGACACCTGAAAAGCCAAAAGAAGAAGAAGATCAAGGTTACGGAGGGAAAGGGTTGTGTGGGTTTTGAAAATTGTAGCTCCGCTCCAGGATCACGGAGCTCTGAGTGAGCGAGTGTGTGTGTGTGTGTGTGTGTGTGTGTGTGTGTGTGTGTGTGTGTGTGTGTTGGTTGTCAGTGTCGTTGGGCCCCTGCTGCCCCCTCCCCGCCTGAAAAGGCCGTCTGTTAAACCCCTACCCTCCGTGTCCATGGCTCGTGCCAGGAATGTGCACGTTTGTGCTTTCAATCATTACAAGGACGTGACACCTGCGTTCTTCTCCCATGGTGAGGTGTGGATCCAGCAACCGCCACCTCTCAGCGGGGGCGGCTTGTGTAGCAGCCGCACACCTTCGCAGGCTGCTTTTCCTCGCTGTTGTTCTGCGGCGGGGGGGGGGGTTCTCCGGCGTTGCCTGGCAACAGATGTTTGTCATGCGTTGGCGGCGGTGCGACGACGGCATCCGCGTCATTTTCAGTGACGCAGGATGTTCTCCCCGCGGAGGAGAGCCCCGGGATCGCCCGAGCAGAGCCCCGGGATCGCTGGAGGCTGCGGGGACGGAGCAGCCATCGAGGCGTTTATACCCTCATGTTGCCGTGGCAACAGCACACCGCGGCGTCGCGGGCGACCCCTGGACCGAGGACTTTGCCTCCTTGTACAAACTTGTTTGTCGGTGGGATTTGTTCCACCGCCGCTGCTAATCAGCCACCACTTGGACCGTCTCACGCTCGCCAGGTTTTATGGGATGTCATAAACTGGCGCCGCGTTCTTCCACGCCGTCTCTTGAAAAGCCCGGGTGCGTTCAGACGGCGTCACAGCCTGCGGACGTGAAGTGGCGGCGGCTGCGACCCGGCGAGGCGCTTCAGATGCCAGGTGTGTGTCCTTCCTTGCGATCAAAACACAGATGGCGGCGTTACGGAGGAGGCGTGAGATGAAGCGGCAGCTCGGGTGAAGATCCATCTCACCCGCCTTTCTTCCAACGTGTACTTTGATATGAATGGAAACATCATTTTCAGGTGCTTCTGTTGATCTCCATTCTTCTGCCCCTTCAGGCGTCACAGCCAATCACCCGCCTCCATCCAATCCTCAGCCGATCGCCTTCCTGTCCTCTTTCCCTCGATCCTGAAACTCCTCTCTGGTCTTCCCTCCAGACCTCCAACCTCAGAGCTTCTCCATGTCCATCTCTGTGTCTGTAAGCTTTTCGTCCTTGGAGTTTCCGTGAGGTTGGGAATGTGTGAACCCTCGGCAGCACAAATCACCCTGGCATTTTAAGGAGCTTTTACCCCGGGAGATTTTCCACCGGCGCCAGGAACGGCGCCGTCACATGACCCGGCGAGGTCTTCGTCCGCTCCGAGAACCTCTGGGCGCCAGCGCTCACGGATGCCGCCGCTCCTGCTGCTCGCGCACCTGCCTGGAACCTGATGCTTCTGCTTACAAACTTCTAATCAGTCACCTTTCACTGTTGCTATTTCTAGTTACTTCTATGTTGAATTAGTGGCTTCTCATTTGCAAATCGCGTGTTGACCAAGGGTCAGAGGTCAGGAGTGTAGCCTCCCCACAGGAAGGTTCTACTTCTGGCGATGGAGCGGGTTCTCCTGCCCGGCTTCTCCATGTTCCTCCACAGTGTGGAAGCAGTGGTTCAGTGGAAGCTCTCAGCTCGCTGGGATTGAGAGGATGGATTGTCGGATGATTGACGGCTGACCTTCCAGGTCAAACCCCACTAAACCCGTTGGACACATAATCTCAAACACACACACACACACACCCAGATGTTTGCCGTGTCAGAGCTCACCCGGGGGTCCATGTAGTCCGATCCACTTCATGCTGGTTCTTGTAGATCGCTTTCTGATCCCCCGCCCACCGTCCCGCTTCGTTTAAATCGTCCGAGGCGGCGTTGTGTGTCAGGAGGGTTTGGGAGGAGAAGGTCCCGCCGTGGTCTCCAGAGTTGTGTCCTCCGGTTCAGCCGTATCTGCTCCGTCTCCAGGCTGACCCCCGAGGTGATCCCATCTCCACGCCGGCCCAGAGCTGCGGGGACCACAGGATCCTGGGTGAGGTGCTCCCTGGGTCCTTCACAACCCTTTTGCTCTTTCAGTATTTTGATTTTTATTTTTTGTCCAAGGATTTAAATAAATACAAGTTTGTTTTTTAAAATCATGTCATCAATTTAGAAAATAAAAAAATCAAAATGTCATTTCAGTGGAATCTCAAGTGCGTCCTGGATTTTCTCAGTTTAGAAAAATCAGAAAAATCAAAAACATTGTTTATTTTCACGGACGCGGGATCGTTCTGAAGAGAAGCCATGCAGGCGGGAAGAGAGTGGAGCCCTGAGGGACGTCTGAGGGACGTCTGAGGGACGTCTGAGGGACGTCTGAGGGACGTCTGAGGGACATCTGAGGGACGTCTGAGGGACGTCTGAGGGACGCCGCAGGACGGCAAACCCCACGGACACACACTGAAAGTGCCAGACCTTGTGCTCGTCTGTGCTGCTTACAAGATTCCATCCTGCTCACACCTTAACGCTGTAACTTGAGGAGGTCAAGGACATGTTGTTGGAGCCGCGGAACAATCTGTTCTTCACAGATGTTGACAGAGAACCTTGACAGATAGCGTTGTTGAAGCTACAACAGCAATGAAAGTGTGTGTGTGTGTGTGTGCACTGTCGCTGTTGGCTTTGTGTTCAGATAGCATCACTTATCAAGCGGCACCATGGAGTCTCAGCTCATGCTATGTTGTGTCTCCTGTCAGAGCTCCACAAGCCCAGGCTCTGAGCTCCAGCCCAGGAGGTCTGCTCACCTGCCTCCCGCCCGTCCTCCGGGGTGGATGTGTCCCTGACGTCTCCTCCGCACCGGAGCCATCATGGGCGACGTGGTCCAGATGCACTTCACCACGGCGGACTACGTCATCTTCGCCCTGCTGCTGGTGTCCTCGGCCGGGATCGGCCTGTTCCACGCCCTGTCCGGGGGCCGGCAGCGCACCACGCAGGTGAGGACGCCACCTCGGAGAACCTGCCGGACACCGTCCTCCCAGATCTGGGCTGGAGATGTTTGCCGTGTGCGTTGCAGGAGTTCCTGATGGCGGACCGCTCCATGAGCTGCCTGCCCGTGTCCCTCTCCCTGCTCGCCACCTTCCAGTCGGCGGTGGCCATCCTGGGGGCGCCGTCGGAGGTCTACACCTACGGGACTCAGTACTGGTTCCTGGGCTGCTCCTACTTCCTGGGTCTGCTGATCCCGGCCCACGTCTTCATTCCCGTCTTCTATCGGCTGCAGCTCTCCAGCGCCTACGAGGTACCGCCGCCGACAGGAAGTCCACCCTGCCCTTTGGTGGTTCACGCCGGTAATCGCCGGTCAACAGACCGGAGCCGTTCCAACTCGTTTACTATGGTTACAGTGGCAGCTGTGTGTGTGTGTGTGTGTGTGTGTGTGTGTGTGTGTGTGTGTGTGTGTGTGTGTGTGATAACTGATAACTGATGTGACAAGGCTGTTGTCCTCCTTCTCCTCCACAGTATCTGGAGCGGCGCTTCAGCAAGACGGTTCGCATCTGCGGGACGGTGACCTTCATCTTCCAGATGGTAAGTCTTCGCTCCTCCCCTCCAAACATTCACCAGTAACCATAGCAACGGGTTCCTCGCCCCTGTGGGGGGCTGACATAGACCATGTATCTTCAGCTGAAGCTCTCTGACCAGCCTCTTCACCTGCTCCTTAGAACAGGAGGACAGTCTGCTGTACTTCCTCAATGCAAACTCTAATATTGAACTGCAGTATTGGATGCAGTAGTAGTAGTAGTGGTAGTAGTAGTAGTAGTAGTAGTAGTAGTAGTGGTGGGGTGGGGGTCTCCAGCTTCTGCGTAACCTCTGGGTGTCTCTCCTGCCTGTAGGTCATCTACATGGGGGTGGTCCTCTATGCTCCAGCCTTGGCCCTCAATGCAGGTGAGTGTAAATATATATATAAATATAGGTATATATGTATCAGTGAGGTGCAGTCAGTAGAGGCAAAATTCAAAATGAAAAGATAAATGAAATGGTTATATTCATTCAGCGATTTGTACTATAAAGTTATTTTCCACGTTGCTTCACCATTTTTAGTTTTTTTTTTTCCAAAATCGCTAAAAAAAAAATCACATTTACCGTCCAAATGTGAAGAAGAGATGTGCAGTGACGACGTCAGTGCCATCAACCTCACCACACCTCACTGATATGTATGTTTGTGTATATTTATATATATATACATATATGTATGTATGTATGTATATATATATGTATATGTATGTATATATATATAAGGTGTATCTGTTCATGTTGCAGTGACGGGCTTCGACCTGTGGGGGGCGGTGCTGGCCATGGGGCTGGTGTGCACACTGTACACGGCCATGGTGAGTAGAAACGTGAAGCTGTCCAGCAGGACCTCTGACGTGTTTGTGGAGAGCAGAGCTTCCATGCTGGTGGCTTGGCTTCTCTGCAGGTTCTCCTGCTGCTCCTCCAGTCATGGGTCCATTGAAGGCTGTACATCAGGGGTGTCAAACATACGGCCCGCGGGCCAGAACCGGCCCGCAAGGAGGTTGGATCAGGCCTGCAGGATAATTTGAAAGTGAAAAAATGCATAAAAGACAAGGATTTCATTTTTTTCATCAGATGCAATTCAATACTTTACCACTAGGGGGCGCACTATTTTGGTCAGAGTAGAAGACAAGCCGCATCACTGAGACGGACCAATCAGCAGACGTTATCAATGCACCACCTGCTGCTTGTTCTAACGTTTTTTATACCCTGTTCTCTCCCTCTAAATGTTGTCATCAAAACAGAGAAAAGTAGTTAAAGAGTGTAGAATTTTCAAAGAGAAACGGACTACGTCCTATTTATTCACAGAGACGCACGGGAAACCTTTGTGCTCGGCGTGTTTGCAACAAGTTTCTGAATTTAAGGAATGTAATATTCGGCGCCGCTACGAGACTCATCACAGCATAAAATATGACAGCTTGCAAGGAAACGGAGAAGAGATAAGATCAACCAATCGCTGGCAGGTCTGAGGAAACAGCGTCCACTTTCACCCAGAGCTGAGAAATCAGTGAAGCGGCGGTAAAAGCCAGCGAGCTAATTGCTAGTGAAAATGTGCAATTTAATGTTAGTCACCAGCTTCACTCCAAACGAGTATGTTGGAATTCTACTGTTCATGCAACTCCATGCATTTTCAGTGTGTGTTGTATGTGTTTGCATGTTTCATGGATGAAGTTTACACATTTACAGGACAGGTGAATATTTTCCTCCTTACACATTTAATAGCACTCTCTTTAGTTTGTAAGGTGTAGGCAGGGATTCAATTTAGATTTTATATGCACATGTGGAAATGGTTTAAAAATCCCTTTAAAAAGTCTCATTTAATCTTAAAGTGCATTATTATATTTTTCAATACCAATTACTTGTTAAAGTGTTGTGCCTTTGTACGATGAGTGGGATCCGTTGCAATGCAAACATGTGAATGATAAAAGTAAATTACACCTTTTTCTAAGGAAATATGAGGTGTTTCATGAAATGTTTTGTAAAAGGCATTCAATTCCAAGATGTTCCTTAAGTTCTTGTACTTCTTTACACCAAAACAGAGGAAAGACATGATATGTTGGTTATTTATTGCTAGTATGCTATCATTTTCCCGGTCCGGTCCACCTGACATCTCCCCGGGTCTCATGTGGCCACCATGAGGAGAGACTTCGCCAGCCGTGCTCTAAAGCGTCCGCAGGTGCGAAGGAGAAGGTGACCGACCTGTGGTTCCTGCTTTGACCTCCAGGGGGGGCTGAAGGCGGTGATTTGGACCGACGTCTTCCAGACGGTGGTGATGTTCGCGGGTCAGCTGGCCGTCATCGTGGTGGGGACCAGCCAGGCGGGGGGGATCATGGAGGTCTGGAAGAAGTCCGTCAACGGAAGCCGCATCTCCGGACTGGAGTGAGTGGTGGTGCTATTTGCCCCTCTGCCCCCCCGGGCCTGTCGCTCACGCTGGTATTTGCCCTCCAGCCTGAACCCCGACCCCCTGGAGCGGCACACCTTCTGGACGCTGGGAGTGGGCGGGGTGTTCCTGATGCTGGCGCTGTACGGGGTCAACCAGGCGCAGGTGCAGAGATACCTGAGCTCACGCAGCGAGAGCGAGGCCATCATGTGAGGCCACACACACACACACACACACACACACACACACACACACACACACACACACACACAGGGGGATGGAGCCAACCACAGGGTTTAACCAGGATGGGTCAGCTGCCAATCATCTCACAGGAGACCCCCCCTCCAGGTCCTGCTACGTGGTGTTCCCCTGCCAGCAGCTGGTCCTCTGTCTGGGCTGCTTGATGGGCCTGGTCATGTTCGCCCGCTATGGAGAGGACAGTCCTCTGGACAAGGGCTACGTCCAGACCAACGACCAGGTGAGCCTGAACCCGCCCTCTGGCCCCGCCCCCTTTCTGGCCCCGCCCCCTTTCTGGCTGCACACCTGCGTCCTCACCTGTGTGTGTGTGTGTGTGTGTGTGTGTGTGTGTGTGCAGATGGTGCTGTACTTTGTGATGGACGTGTTCCAGGACCTGCCGGGCCTCCCGGGCCTCTTCGTGGCCTGCCTCTTCAGCGGAGCCCTGAGGTAAACCCACCTGGACCCGGACCCGGACCTGGACCCGGATCGGCCGCTGTCGGTCCCGAGACACAGAAACTCCCCAGCTCTGGCACTAAATCACCAAAACATGGGAAAATTAAACATTTAAAATACATCCAGCTCCTCGCCTGCTCGGGCTCTGAAGGAGGCACCTCCGTGCTCTCCACCTCAGCAGGACAGTCTGAGGACGGGGCCTTCACCAGGGTCTTCACCAGAGTCTTCACTAAGGCCTTCACTGGGGCCTTCACCCCGGTTCCCAGTGCGGTTTCCGGTGAAGGCCTTCACCGGGGTCTTCACTGGGGCCTTTCTGTGTCCGGGTTCTCCCGACGGCCAAATCCAGTGGTCTCCGAGGAGACGCGCTATCGGTTCATTCCCGGTTTCCATCCCTCCAGCACCATCTCCTCGGCCTTCAACTCCCTGGCGACGGTAACCATGGAGGACCTGATCAAGCCCCATTTCCCCAACATGTCGGAGTCCAGGGCCACGCTGCTGTCCAAGAGCCTGGGTAACGCCGGACGTTCGGACTCACGGTCCCGATGGACCCGCAGAACCCCCATCCAGAATGTTCCCCCTTCTCCCTCCAGCTCTGGCGTACGGCCTGGTGTGCCTGGGGATGGCCTACCTGGCGTCCATCATGGGATCCGTGCTGCAGGTGAGTGTGAGAGAAGAACCCGGAGAGGTTCCTGGTAGCAGAAGCCGTGAGGGCTGGAGGCTCGGAGGGCGAAGCGACAGGAAAGGGTTGGACGGGAAGCAGGAAGTAGCCTCCGGTGAACCGCAGGAAAATAACAGATGTTGCAGCTGATGGTCGTCTCCGACCCCGCAGGCGGCCTTCAGCATCTTCGGCATGGTGGGCGGCCCTCTGCTGGGACTCTTCTGTCTGGGCATGTTCTTCCCCTGGGCAAACTCCACAGTGAGTAACCCCCTGGTCTTTCCTGGATCAACCCGCCCCCCTCCATCGTGCCGCGAGTGCTAACGCCCCCCCCCCCCCCCTCCAGGGCGCCGTGGTCGGCCTGGTGGCCGGCCTGGTCATGGCCTTCTGGATCGGCATCGGGAACTTCACCATGCGCATGAACGCCCTGGCGCCGGCCGTCAACGCCACCCTCCCGCCGCTGCTCCACAACGTGACCGCCATCACCACCAAGCCCAGGTCCAGCCCGTATCATCTACGTCAGGACGCCGACAACAATTCAGCTTCACTGCCATTTACAACCGTGTGTGTGTGTGTGTGTGTGTGTGTGTGTGTGTGTGTGTGTGTGCAGGCCATCTGGGCTGCAGGCCTTCTACTCGCTGTCCTACATGTGGTACAGCGCTCACAACTCCACCACCGTGGTCGTGGTGGGGCTGGTGGTCAGCCTGCTGACAGGTGATCTCACACACACACACACACACACAGCTGCCACCGTTTACCTCGACGACCACCTGTGTGTGAACGCCTTGTGTGTGTGTGTGTGTGTGTGTTAGGACCTATGAAGGAGAAGCAGGTGGCCCCGGGGACGTTGTTTCCGGTGCTGGGTACGTTGCTGTTCTTCTTGCCGCAGCGCTACAAGGAGAAGCTGTGCTGCACCACGCCGCTCAGCAAGAAGGTGAGTGTGTACGGGAAGACGCCGCCGCCGCCGCCGCGTGGCGTGAGTTGACGTGGGTCTGCGGTGCGTCCCGACTCCAGGTCAAAGGCAGGCAGCGGTACGAGCGGGCCAAGAGGGAGGGAGCGGCGGAGGAGGCCGACAAAGAGGCGGATGCCGACCGGGAGGAGGACCGGGAGGAGGACCTGGAGAAGGAGCGGGCCGGATCTCCGTCCTGCAACCTCAACGGGCACAACCTGGTGGAGACGGCGCTCTGACCTCCACCGGCTCCGCCCCTGCCGGAGGAGGAGGCCCGGGGGGGCGTGGACTCGGGAAAGGCAGAGGAACAGGTCTGGGATGTGAAGGTGCGTTTGTGACCCGTTGACCTTCAGGAGGGGTTCCACGGAGCTTCAGGGTTCTGATTGGATGAGAACCACTGAGGCTGATTTTGACCTCCCTGCTGCGGCGCCTGCAGCTGCCTTCCTCCGAAGATCCTCCAGAACATGGAAAAAAAATCAGCCAATCAATTCATTTGTTTTTGTGAATCACACTCGAAAAGTCAGATTTCGTGCTAAGAATCGGGAAATGTTTCTTCTATACCTCTGGAAAATAAGGTCTTGAATCGTCCTCTGAGCTTCCACCTTCAGGTGGTGGAGGGGTTTGCGTGTCCTGGGCGACTCATCTCGACGCACGGCGCTGGTTCTGGAACCAGGCCTCTTATTCTGGAGTTGCCCCTGATGAGAGGCGCCGGGCAGGTGTGGGCATATTGATCGCCCTCCGTCTAGGCGCCTTCACATTGGGGTTCAACCCTGTGGACGAGAGGATAGCCTTCCTCCACCTTCAACAACTCAAGTGTTGTTGGGTGCATAGCCACAAACTGTTGGGTGCATAGCCACAAACTGTTGAGTTATAGCCACAAACTGTTGTTTGTGGCTATAACTCAACGACAGTTGAGTTTACCCACCTTTCTCGGGGTCCCGAGAGGGGCTGCTAGAGAGCGCTTCTACCGGGGACTCGCTCCTTGTACTGGGAGGCTTCAATGCTCACGTGAGCAACAACAGTCCGATTTGGAAGGGCAGGATTGGGAGGAACGGCCCCCTGATCTGAACCCGAGCGGTGTTTTGTTATTGGACCTCACTGATTGTCCATAACGAACAGCATGTTCGGGCATAAAGGTGTCCATTTGTGCACTTGGCCACCGTTCTTTGATCGACCTTGTGGTCGTATCCTGGGACTTGCGTTCTTGGTCCTGGACACTCGGGTGAAGAGATGGGCGGGACCACGGAGCTCGACCGGAAACGGGTGGAATGCCCTCTCCGGGTCGGGAGAGGTCGCTGATGGAGAAGGTAGAGCCGGCGGCCGAGAGCCTCTGGACCGACCTGAGGAACCTCAGTCTGGAAAAACTCAAGCAGGACAGTCCTGATGCTTCTCCCAAATGAAGAGGAGTTTCTCAGAGGAACCAAGACTCACGACCCAGAGGACAAATTAGGTGTGTAGATGGTAGACAAGCTTATTTTTTGGTGAACGTCTCGTTCTTCTGTGAAGGTTTCCTTTCCGGTGGGCACGGAGGGACGAGAACAACCGGAGAAGCCGGCGAATCGGCATGTCCGAACCCGGACGAGCAGGACGGGAGAAGCAAAAATACAAATAGTGAAAGAATGGTGGAGATGCTTGCGTGACGGTTCCGCTGCATCTTTCCTGCAGTTCTTTCTCCGGCTTGAAGCTCAGCGTTGTAAAGAGGCGAGCCGGAGAAGCGCTGGAATGTTTGCGGAGTAACTGAAGTCAGAAAACATGGGGTGGATCACGCGGTCCCGCCTGATCTCCTGGAGAGGAAACAGTGAGGCGTGTTTCTCCTCAGCCTCTCAGCTTGAACAGAGGAAGTGCCTTGTTTTGTCTCCAGCTGATCCCAGAACCTCCAACACACTCGCTCCCATCCGTCTCATGAAACCATTACGAGCAAAGAACGCAGAGGTTCGCCTACCTGGCTGTTCCATCACGTTCCATAGCGGTTCTCGCGTGTCTTCTGGCTCGCCCTTAGTCTCACGTGCAGTCATTTTTTTTTTTGGAGCCCCGAGCCGGTCGAGGTCACGACCGGAGCCGCTTTCACTTTCACTTTGGACATCTCCTCGCTGCTTCCACGTCCCGAAGCCCCCGAGCCGAGGCGACTCCCGCCTGCTGCGTCCTTTCAATTGTTGCCTGTGTTTTATTCTGGAAAAAAATGTGAAGGTCGGGGGTGACCGGAAGTTAGGGGAACATTTCAAATGACAAAACTAAAGCGTATTTTTACATTTACACAATCAAAGGACGGCTCTTCCACAGCATATAGAAGGCTCCGCCCCTCATCCCCAGGTGACCCCTCACCTGGACACATCCATGGATCTATATGCTGTCAAGGACAGAGCTGCTGAATGTGGGGGTTCGCTGCACCCCTGCATTCACAGACACCTTCCCATGGTCTCTGGAGAGTGCCAGAGAATCTGTGTGTTAGTGTGTGTGTGTGTGTGTGTGTGTGTTGTGTCCTCGTGGTTGACCAGCCATCGACCCGTCATGCCTGAAATTACTTGAAGTGTGTGCCTCCGGTGTTTGGACGCGTTAATAACCCGAAGCCCCTCGGCAGCAGAGGGACTGGACGGATCCAGGTTCTTCACGCTGCCGAGTCGTCCTCCGGAGCCGCCGAGGGCCGATCACTGTGGTAGAACGTCGCTGCGGCGCCAGGGCGTTTGACAGCTCAGGGTTCCTGGAACGACTGGAGAAACATTTCCCGCAAACTTGAACGTGTGCGGGGAAATGGTTTTTAATCCTTATTTTTATGATTGTTTTTATAACTAACAAGTAGCGGGAAATCCAGTTAGATCCTTGATTTTCTTGAAGAAGAAGCCAAAAACACTTGAATGACTTTTAGACTGATTCAATCTAAAGACTAAATCAACTAGTGTGTAAGATTGACCTTTTAGTCCTTTTGTTGTTAGAGAAGCACCTGAACCGTAGCTCCAGAAGGTTCCCTGGAAGCTAGCTTGGACCTGAAAACGCTAGTTAGGGCTCGGCTGGGGGGGGGGGGGGTCCGGGTAAAGCACAGCGCTTAGTAATTTCTGATAATAAATATTGTCCGGGGACAATATTTGATTATATTTGTGTCCGGCACCGAGAAGCCAAGCGGAGCCGGGCAGCTCCAAGCACTGGGGCCTCCAGGCTCCTCTGCTTGGGACGTGCCTTCATACGCCTTTTGTTATTTTCACCTCCAGACCCCCAACTCCCGGCCCCATCGCACTTATTATTTGAAATGTTTTGAATATGAGACCAAGGCGGGGGGTGGGGGCACTCTGCTGGGCTGAGAGGTCATGAGGTCCTCCACATGAGGTCAGAAGAAGCTGAGGACCTGAGTCAAACATCTGACACGTGTTGATGGGTGATGATAACCTCAAGTGGGACATCACAATAACTTGGGTTTAAAATGCGTCTTTAACAACAACTAGTTAATAAACTGCAGAGCCAATAAAGGACGTTGAACTTTAGACCCTGAACGGGAGCTCATCGTTAACAGGGTTTGTCTCATTATGATGATGTCATTCATAAAACAGAGACCTTCTTACCTCCGCCGACGTTGATTCTGGGCATTGAAGCGCTGAGCGAAGCCGATTGGACGAGAGGGCAAACCGCTAACGTGTCCGTGTTTTCGCCGTGAACCAAAGTAGTGTTTTTGAGTCCATGTGCACTTGTTGAAATGTGATTAAATAACGTCTGCAAAGCCTGCTGTGATGTGTTCTTGAGGATGTTCCTGTGCTTCCCCGCCGGACCAGAGCTGAGAAGTCCAGCTTCTCACTGCACAGAGAATTAGTTAGAATTCATGGTGAAATAAACCCAGCGTCCCCGTACGAGGACTTCTTTTGCATGGTGCACAAGTCCTCCGTCACCCCGCCTCAGCTGTAAGTGTGAAGATGTAAAGGAGTCCAGGGGATGATGTCCACCAGGCCCACCTGCAGGACCAGACACTTCTGTGGGCTGCTAAAGCCATGTTTTGGGTTTGTTCTGAGGGAGGCGTTGGCTTGTCTTTGTTTCAGATAAGGAACTCCTTCCAATGTCCCACCATGACTCTGTGTGTGTGTGTGTGTGTGTGTGTGTGTGTGTGTGTGTGTGTGTGTGTGTGTGTGTGTGTGTGTGTGGGATGGGTCACATGGCTCCATAAATCCAGATTGTGATGACAGTAATGAGCAGCAGATAGTGGAAATATGCTGATTATCTCCCAGCGGGAGGCCTGCTCGCAGGAATAACATCACGTGGATCACACACACACACACACACACACACACACACACACACACACACACACACACACACACACACACACAAGTTGCTTTTTGCAAGGGAAATGAAGGCCATGCTCTGTCTTCTGATTGGACATCTACTGGCAGAACACCCTCCAGGTGAGGACACCGGTGGACATGGACCTGGAGAACCCTCTAGAATCGCCCCATCCTTGGAGGACAGGAGGCCTCCAGGAGATCAGACGTTCCCTGTTGTCTCAGCTCAGATGACCCGCAGTCTGATTCTAAACAATCAGAGACTGAAGTGACCAGAAGGATCCTGGTTTGGTCAAAAAGCTGCCGGAGATCAGCTTGAGAGGTCTCAGCCTGAGGAGGTGACATCTTGAGTCCGGTCATGGTGCTGAAACAGAAGTGAGGGAACACGGCGAGGTCCTTCCTGCGCCTCGGTGAACTCCATATTAGTCTGTGCAGTGGACAGATTTATGGAGGCAGCCTTGAACGGCGGGCGAGCCGCCGGCACTGGCGGATCTCAGCCCGTCCGGCGGGGGCGGACCATTCCTGGCCGGTCTGGGCCGGGCGGACGCAGCGTCATTGCACAAGGTGAAGAGCGGTGAGTTATGATCGCAGCTTAGTGGTCCAACACACACACACACACACACACACTTGAGGAAACCCAGAGGCCCGCAGGACTTATGAGTCCTTTGGTGCTCGGGCTTCTAACCGGGCCAAGATGTTGACGTGCAGAAGGGAGGATGAAGAGCCCTGAAGCTGCAGCTCTTAAAGTGCATGATTTAGTTCCACTCTCTCCTCCAAACAGTGAGGACGCCAGACGTGTGTGTGTGTGTGTGTGTGTGTGTGTGTGTGTGTGTGTGCCGAGACACCAAACCTCAGCAGGGACGTCTGCCGACATTTAATGCCTGATCTCACTGTAATTTCAATGCTTTTATCCTCTAAAAGTCTATCACCTCCTATTTGTTTTATTGTTTAATCTGGTTTCTAATTCCTTGCTGTTTTTAACCACATTTTCTGCTTGTTTAACTCATTTTAAGAACATGTTTCCTTGTTGTCAGTAAAAGCACAGTGTCAGTGTCGTGTCTGCCTGCAGATCGGCACAAAATGAAACAGCTTGTGTTTTGGAGGTGAGGATTTGTCCCGCTTCTATCTTAGTTATTTACCCCAGTGGGGCGACGTCCACTCACACTGCAGCCTCGCCTCAGGATTCCTCTGCAGGGGAAGTCAGGCGGATCGGACAAGCCGGACCTCACAGGAAGTTGAATACTGTGGACAGGAAGTTTTCAGCGTCGCGCCACGGCTGCGCTGAACTCACGGACCTTCCTGCTGTGAGCCCTCGGTGCCGACCTCTGACCCCTGGTGCGGCAGTCCAAGTCATCAGGGCCCGAGACCGCTCTTCTCTCTGGGGACGGAATTCCTCCATGGACGGCGCTTCGGCCCAAATCCTCCACAATAGGAGTCAGAGTCCAGAACATTGGGATCTGGTGGCCTGAACGCTGGAATTATCAGAATTAAATCAAATAACAGTGGGCTGAATTGGCGTCGGTGATGGAAAAGGCTGAAGGAACGAGGCCGTGAGCTTTGCAAAGCACGCACGTCACTTCAGGGAGAACACAACAGCAGAAGATCAGTGGTTTGAGGAACAGATCAGTAACATTTAGAAACAGCTCAGTACCATCAGGTGCTTCTCCTGTGGCCGCTCATGTGCGCCATCGTACGCCATCGCAGGAAAGACCTTTGACCTTAGTAGAAGGTACGGTTTCAACGCTGTTTCTCACCAAAGACTAAACACACACAGGATGCAAACCTCAGATGGTGGTGGATCACTGCCGCCCCCGCCGGTGCCGAACATGAATCATCGTAACAAGCTGAAGCCCCGCCCTCTCTCTCACACACTCACACACACACACACACACACACACACACACACAGGCTGGTGTATTACATACAGCCGTAATCAAAGTCAGAGGTCACATTCTGTGGCAGCAGTGAAATTAAAACAAGTGTTCAGACAGCTGCCATGTTCCAGCAACAAGTCCTCCCTCACACCTCATCTGGCTACACACACACACACACACACACACACACACACACACACACACACCAGGCAACAAAAGCACTCATACAAAGATGTAAAACAAATACAGGCACTTATACCATCATACACACACACATACACACAATGTGTTTCCATTTGCAAAGACATATTTTAATTTGCATATATATTACCTGATAAATGTAGCATCATTGTCATTCACACAGAAACACAATAAAACACTGGCACTTAATGACACAAACACGCATGTGCGCGCACACAGACACACACACACTGTTACACACATGTGTATGCATGTGCAAATACGTATTTTAATGCATATATATTAGCTCACCAGATTAGCATAATTGTCACTCTTGTCATTCTCACAGAAACACACATACATATGCTAACTCAATGAGACACACACACACACACACACACACACACCCTTGTGTATGCATGTGCAAATACATATTTTAATGTGTATATATATATATATATATATACGAGCTCACAAAGTCAGCATAATTGTCAGTCTCACAAAAATACATTAACACTCCCATACCAAATCAATGGGACACACACATACATAGACACGCAGACACACACACACACACACACACACACACACACACACACACACACACACACACACACACACACAGATAGGTATAAAATCTGGTCCACTGGGTGGATTTCTAACATTGTGCTGTTATTTTTTAGCTTCCCGTGTTCAGAAACCCTTTTCTGGATCAAATGAACTCCATGTGTGTGTCACTGTCACTGTTTATTTGATTTCAAATATGCAAATAACGTCCATCTTGCTTTCCCTTTTGAAGGCAATGTATAAAAAAAACAAGCCCAGTTGTTTTTCTCCTGCATTCCAAAGCAGCACGAGTTTGTTTGTGGACGTCTGAAGAAGCCACTGACCTCCTGACATTAACTGAACCGGGCTGAGGTTGGCTCACTCCCGGGTTCCGTCCACGCCGCGCTCCTCCTGGCCGGGCGGAAGCGCGTGATTGGCCGGGACCGACAGCAGTTCCCCAACGGCGCCGCAGTAGAGCAGGGACCTCATGGGCCACTTCTGGACACAGGAGAAGGTTACGGCTGTTAGCCCGGGGGCTAGGAGAGCCTGACGAGTATCCATATAGATCATAACCAAGTCTTTCTCATCAAAACATGTCCTGGACTTGTTTTAAATATCATAAACTGGTGAATTTCACCTCTGTATGTGACACAAAGTACATGAAGCTCCTCCTGGTTAAGTAGTAGAGCCCCCCCACCTTGACGGGGTGCAGGTACCCCCCCGGTCTGGACTGCAGGCTGTGCTCCCCAGCAGGACCACCGCGGTCCAGGGTCTCCGTCAGGTGGGCGATGTAGTTGGTGGCCAGGACCAGGACGTCCAGCTTGGACAGCTTGGTGTCCGGAGGGACGGCGGGCAGGGCGGCCTGTGGACATCCAGAGTACTCCATCACAGTACTCCTTTACAAGTACAAGGACTGCATTTGGTAAAAACAGAATATGCGTTCAATCATTTCACTCAACTTTCAGTTTGGTACTCATTTCTTGTTCCCATGTCATTTCCTCCTTATTTTTAAATCTGTTGTTTTTCTCCAGGTCCTATCGGAGTGTTTGTCTTTTTTTTTTTAATCACTTTCAGATTTTATTCATGCTGCGCTTTGTTCATTCTCAAGTCAGTTTCCAGGTAAAGGCCAGGATTATTTCCAGTACATTGGAGAAACACAGGATGGAGAATGAGGAGGACGCAGGGTGAACTGACAAAACTACAACAAAAAAAAAAAATGGAAATGTGGCAGAATTAGAAAGGCCAATAAGAATTACTACTGATATTGGACAATTTTCTGCTTTATTACAGTAAATTCCCTTAATTTTTGAAGGTCTGGTGCAAACATCTCAGACAAGACTATAATTATCAAACAAGTCATAATGAGTGTGAAAGAGAGGATTCAACCAGAGTGAAAGTGACAATGTCCCTGACAACTCATTTTCTGAGTAAGCTAAAGGTTCCTGATGTTGGAGGTGAGATGAGGTCCTCCTGTGAAGGTTGTACCTGCAGGCTGTGGAAGGCCTGCCTGAGGTTGCGTACGCGGCTCCGCTCCCGCGCCGCGTTCTCCGGGGAGTGCTGGGTGCGCGGCGTCCTGGCCTGGACCCCGGACCCGCAGGCCGCCCGCGGGCCGGACGCCGGCTGGCACACGGACGCCGTCTGCGGCGAGAACACAGATTCCAGACTCTGCCCCGGAGCGTCCCGACGGGACCTGGATCCTCCGGACCGCTCGAACTGGACTCACCCACTTCTTGGGCTGACGGCCGGTGCGCGCGCCCTGCCTGCGGCCTGCGCCGCCGCGCTGGCTCTCCAGCTGGTGGCCGGCGGCGACCGACATGAGGCCCTCCATGGGGTCGGCCGAGGAGATGCTGACCCACAGCCGGCAGCAGCCGGTCTGCCTGCCGTCGCGGGGCGGCGGGGCGACGCTATCCGCTGAAGACGCCATGGAGGTGGAGAACGTCCGGGTTCCTGCCGTAGAACGTACAGAACATTCCGGTCTCACAGCATCTTCTCCACGTAGGACAGGAGAACACTGGTCTGACGCACTTTACCAACTACAGGAGACGCTCCGCATCGTAGTGCGCCCGGACCTCCAGTGGGCGGGGCCCGCCCTCGGCCTCCCCGTCTGGCTGGTCTCCTTATCGAGTGAGGTAATGCGGGGAACTGGAGCGGCCCTTATCTCGGCCGCCCGGTCGTCCCGATCCTCCCCTGGCTGAGGAGCAGGCGGGCGGGCGGCGAGGCCCGGGGGAGTGCGGCGCCAGGAGGGCGTCCCAACCGGGGCGGCGGGGGGCTTGGGAAACTGGGAGCGGCGCGAGCAGCTGGACGAGGGTGGGACCAGGGGTTCAGGGGCAGCGCGACATTGAACGTTACCAAGAGCGCCCCGGACCCACTGATGGAGGGAGGAACTTCCTGTTGGCCGGAGGTCACCCGTCACATGACCCGGTCGCAGCCGTACCTTACGGCTCCGCCATCCCATCATCCATCTACGTTCCGGCGCGGCGGCTCTCCACCGTCCTCACATGTGGACTCGACACAAAACTAAAGGCTCGATTCAATCAAGAAAATGAATGGTGGTATTACCATGCAACCTGAAAAAGAGCTCACTTACAGTTACTGAAACTGGAGTCAATGGGTTTTACCCTGAAATAACAGGAATGGTGTGGAATAAAAAGCTTCTCACACCAATTCATGAACAGATAGTGTGTGACAGAGACCATCGACACCACAGAGAAGTGGGTTCACGCTCACCGTCACACACCCTCAGCTTCAGCTGATGCCACTGACTTATATGTTTATCCAAACATACCCTTTATATGAAAAAGTGCTCAATATTATTTCATGAGCAGGAAATGACCCCCTCAATAAGATAACATGCTCTAGAAGCAGGAAAAGTGGATTTGGTCAAAGATCATTGGGTTGACATTTTGCCTTGTCTTTCTGTAAGCGAACTAGCTCTGTCAGAAGCACACACACACACACACACACACACACACACACACACGCAGATCACGGAGGAAATGTTCGGCAAATTTACAGCGTGACAAGTGGAAGCTGGGTGGGAGAAGATCCTGTGAAAAGTAGAGAATATGCCTCCTCTGTAGGAAAAGACTGACCTGGAACACCTTCAAAGTGTTGCCAAAGAAAGAAGGATGTTTCTCCACTGCACTTCTATCGAGAAGGGCAGCAACAAATCACAGGAAACAAATTAATAAAAAGGAATATAAGGAGCCAGAAGTATAACCTAAACAAAACTTGGGAAATAACTATGATGATAGAATTGTCTTTACTGTTTTCTGTGACATTTTTTTGTTTTTTAATCGTTGAACTCTTTAATCCTCCACACCACGTCTCCATCGGGACAATTTCGTCTCAATTGGACCTTGGGTGTGTTTTTGGACCGTAGGAGGACGGCGGAGAACATGGAGACACCACACAGAGAAGGGGGGAGAACATGAAACGGGAACTTTCTCGCTGCGAGTGTGACTTTGCAAAGTAAAAAAAGATAACTGGTGATTTTAATGAGGTAAACTTACCCAGGCAAAACTTGTCTTGTTATTACAGGGCTGTCACTTTATGATATTTACAGTGGGTGTGCGCGGGGGGGTCTCCGGTCTGGCCGGCCGTGCTCGTTATTCGTCCATAAATTGTTGAATGGCGCTCGGGGTCCGAACACCGGCCGACCTTGACTCCGCCTGAGGAGACCAGGGCGGAGCGGTTCTTCTGAAGGCAGGAAGCTGGGAAACTCCTGCGTGAACGCGCATCCAAAGCCCAACTCACATTTTTGCTCCTCCTGCGGGGGCCAATTGCATCTGTCGCTACGGCAACCCGAACGTTCCCCGCACTGTGCCACGCAGGCTTAGTGTGCTTTGGAAGGCGTCCTCTGCCCTCACCTCCTCTGCTGAGAGCATAAGTTAGTAACTACAAAGTTACTTCAGTGAAAGTACTCATAAAGTAAGAGATAACACACAGGTATTTCATATAGTGTGTATTTAAGACCGGACAAATAGACAAGGTTTGAATGCTGCTTTTTTTATCCACGAGGAGCCAATTTCACAAGTTGAGTAGATGAATCATCAAAACACAACATGGTTTCATAGAAAGAGTGGATTTGTTTAATGTGCTTCGTCCTGCGGGGTTCACACAAAGTTCATGGCAGAGAAAAAGCAACCGAGTACTAAAACATTGTTCTCAATATAATCATCCGAGCGACAGGTAAATCAGTGGTACAGTTGTTATGGCAACAAGGAGGAGCGATGTCATTATTCATTCAGTTATTCGGGTGAGTTGGTTCTGTGGGCACCGGCTCTCCTCGTATCAAGAAGTCCTCTTGAACTTGGAGGTGACTCACTCAGACATCTGATCGAAGAGTCATTGTCAGCAGCTCCTTTTTATTTTAGCTTCAGTCAGCAGGTGTCTACTGTAGCTACATTGAATTTTTTGTTAATTGGCTTTTTTATAAAGCATTTTCTTCTTTACTTATTTACGATTTCTGCAGAATTATCTTTCTTTTCCCCCCAAATATGTTTTCATTTCACCTTTCTGGTCAATTCTTTTTGATTCACGGCCCTGAGGGGTTTCTCAGGACGCACAGAGATCCCGTAGAAACAGATTTAATTTAATTAAATTGTGTATGAGGAGTGTTGGCCCGGAGGCCCGGCGGCGGCATCGCTGAAGACCAGTGTTATCAGCTCCAGGAATGTCTGCGTCTCCTTCACGCCGTCAACACACACTGACCTCCCAGCTGCAGCTGCCCGCCGGACCCGGGACTGCAAGGCTGACGGGAGGCTTCCAGGAGGGTCCAGAGTCCATCAACAACCAGGGAGGGAACACAAGGATGCTGAGGATAAAAAACACACAGCTGATCCTGTGATCGGGTTTCAGCCTGGCCACAGAGAGCTGGGCCACCAAGGCCGAGATGATACGATAAACAAGGACCGACGGAGTTCGTCTTCGTGAAGCTCCACCGCCCTGAACGCGCCCTTCGTCTCCTTCACCTGCCAGGCTTCTACTGCTGCTTCTGCTTCTTCTCCACGGTCCTGACAAAGTTGTGGAGGTCCTCCGCCATGAGCTGCGGCTCCTCCATGGCGGCGAAGTGGCCTCCGCGGGCCATGGGCGAGTAGGTCTTGAGCTGGTGGTACTTCTGTTTGACCCAGAGCTCGGGGGTGTGCATCAGCTCGTCGGGGAAGCAGGCGAACCCGGTGGGGACGAACACCGGCATCCTGCACGGACACACAGCTGGTCAGAGGGAAGGAGCGCTGCCTGGTTTCAGGGAACTCATCATGTCCTTAGACTGGCTGCTTCAGAGAAACCCAACAAACCAAACCGGTTTCCGGTTCAATATCATTGAGACTCCTTCTGTTCAGATCTGAGTTGTGATGAAGGACGGCGCCAGTAAAGTTGTGTAGGACCGTGGGTTGGTTGGTCGTACGCAGCGAGGCCGACACCTTGCTGCTCTCAGAACACTGGATCAACCCCAGGCTTAAGGACAAACTATTTAAAAACTGGACCTGGTCCCGGTGTAGAACATCTGGTCACCTCGGCACGGGACAGGAGGACCGTTCACTCCCCAAACCCCTGGTCACCCGAGGAGCTGAAAGGTCCCTCTAACCGTGGCAGACTCACCTGGAGTGAGGCTGGTCCAGGCCTTTGGAGAAGTTTTCCTTGTAGAACCTCATGGAGGAGACGATGCAGCCGGACGTCCAATAGATCATCACGTTAGTCAGCAGGTCATCCAGAGAGAACTTCCTGCAAAGCACAGACGCACACAGACAGAAAAGACGAGAGTCGTCGTGTATTCGGTGGTCAGTTGCTCATTCTCAAATAAAGCTGTCACTGAGATAAAGCCATTTCATGTTTGTCCGACAAATGATCCCTCCAGAACCTGTAATTCCACATCTTAACCACTAGAAGCACCGCTTCTGTGCACAGATGGTCCAGTAACCCAGTCGGTCTTCAAGGTCGTAATTAGACCATCTACCTGGTCAGTCCTCCATCCTCCAGGTTTCTAAAGTCTTTGCTGGTCCAGGTGGAGAACTTCTCCAGAATGTAGGCGGCCAGACCAACCGGAGAGTCATTGAGGCCTCGCCCTGGGGGACAAACACAGAAACATTTCAGATGGTCCTTTTAATCTGTAAGATCTGAGGTCTTCTCAGTCTCAATAAAGCAGCATGAAGAACTTGTACACAGACGCAACCAGCTGGAGTATCAACACCATGGACAGAGCTGATGACAGTGAGATCTGAGAGGACCTCCCTCTGCGTCGGATGAAACCTGGACCAGAGCAAAAGGGGAGGGAAGCTCCTCACCCACGGTGTCGGGCTTGGTGGCCTGGATGTGCATGTATCCGGACTCCTTGACGGGCTCCACCACCAGTTTCTCCATGCAGGGGTAGAGGCGCTCGGCGTCCAGCCTGGTGAAGCCGAACATCTTGGGGAAGTGACGGCCCAGCAGGATGGACAAGGTCACGGGAAGCCCCGGCTTTGAAGGAGGAGCGAAGTTCACGTGCAGCCCTTTGACGGTCCTGAGGGGGTCGAACAGACGGCGTCATGACTTATCAAACATTAGCTTTGTGTTCTTGTTCCCCTTAAATTTGCAGCTGACGGCTGACAAGACAGCGAGTCAAAACAAGGAATGACCTGAACATTTTGAGGGACTCATCCAATAAAGAGCATTGATTATCTGAGTTGGAGTGATAATAACGACCCTTTCCTAAGCAGGCCGTCCGACTCACCGTGGCTCCAGCTGGGCCATGTTGGTGGTGACCAGCCAGCCCCAGTCCCCTCCGTGAGCGTAGAACTGCTGGAAGCCCAGACGCCTCATCAGCTTGTGGAAAACTCGAGCGGCGCAAACGGAGTCGAAACCTGGCGGTGAGGAGATTCGACCCAAGAGATCTTTTTTTGCTGACAGACACGCAATTTCAATTTTATTTAAATTGCCGGTTATCTGATGAATTGCAGCCGTTGAAATCATTTTCAAATGAGTTTAAGATGATTATCTACATAGATACTATTTGAAAAATCCCTGACCCTTCTTTTCACCAGATAACTGGTATCTGGAACCTTACTGCTCACCCCTTAAACTGTAACACGGCACAACAAACTCTCCAATACTATTTTTGGAGCTGAGGATCATCTCTGGGAGCCCAGAGCTGACAAACAAGCTCACTGCTTCTCAGCTTCAATGCTCCAGTTAAAGAAGCCTGCAAGCACAAAGAGGAGGTCCAGAGGATGGGACCAGGGAGGGGAATCCATATTTCCTTCTCATATGGACGGGCAGCGAAGGCGCCGTGGAGGAAACGCAGTGCGGTCGAAAGAGTGCCCGGGACTTGTTTTAAACACGCCTATTTCCTCTTTGCTGACAGTGAGCAGCTCTGAAGTTTATTCCAGAACCCAAAACTCAGATAAACTGGAAAGATCTTGTAGATGACTAGGCTTGAACAAGGAGAGGCTGCAACCTTAACCTTCATCACCACACGTCTAAGATGTCACTGCAGTAAGGTGGCGTTCAGCCTGATTTCAGTGGCTTGTAAGGTCCTCTTGTCAGCAGAGCCAGAAGATCTTTAAACCTCCAAGTGTGGAGGACCACTGCGTTTAGCTGTGATCACACTGCTTCTTCTTCAGACTGTCATTTTGAAAAGCTATCGTAGGGGAACACATTGAGATGGATTCCAGGACAGACAGCAGAACAGCACCACCCTCTGGACACCCGGGAAAAAACTACTTCTGTTGGAGCCGCGAACCGGTTTGCAAGGCCATGAGTGGAGAACATCAGTGACATCAGGTATCATGGCGATGCACATATAATAAAGGCATTATCTCTCCAGGTTTGAGGTCCTCTCCCTCCCAAAGCTTGGTTCGAGACGATCATCACTCCAGACATCCGTACCGCTGACCGGCTCCTCGTCAGCTCATCTTCTCTGCGAGGAAGCTGCCGACCCTAAGCTTTCTGAACCAGCCCTAATCTGTCCATGGGCTGAGGGGGGTGTAGATGCTGCTGGGACCATCAGCAGACACAGCTCCTACTGAAGGGCTTCCGTGTACCAGTGTCGGCCTACAAACCTTTCTTCTGCGGCGCGTCCGAGAAGCCGTACCCCGGAATGGAAGGACACACCACCTCGAACACCAGGCCTTCCGGGTCTGAGGGTTCGGTCAGCAGCGGGATCATCCCGTAGAACTCGTAGAAAGACCCGGGCCAGCCGTGAACCAGTATGAGGGGAATGGGTACGGTCCCCGCTGACACCTTCTTAGGTTTCACGTGCACGTAGTGGACATCGATGCCTGGAGTGGAGATCAGAGACAAGGTTCCACGTAAAAAGGGGGAGGAACACCAAGCAGAGTCTTCTTCGTCGACTCCTCGTTCCCCTCTGACCGAGATCCGCCCATCAGGCGGCGGGGAGGCTTCTCACCCTGGACAGCCAATAAAATAACCCATTTAAAGATGGCTTGAGATGCTCATCCACCATCTGAAGTACAGCAGATGTGGAAAGCTCAGGTCCAGCGGAGTGGACGTGCCGAGGCTGCGGTGGAAAGCAGGCGTCACGGCGTCAGTCACTAACCTTCGATGTTGGTTTTGAAGTGGGGGAACTGGTTGAGTTTGTCCACCTGCCTCCTCCAGTCGAAGTCCCGTCTCCAGTAGGAGACCACCTTCTGCAGACACTCAGAGTTGAATCCATAGTGGAACTGGCTGTCCTCCAGTGAGGGAACGGGTCTCGTCTGGTCTATCCTCCTGTGCAGGTCCTGGCCCAAAGCCACAGATCAGCTTCTTTAGGTTCCATCCTGGCGCTCTCAAATCCAGCTCGGCAGGAACCTCCAGTTTGCAAACTTACCTCCAGCTCTTCATCGCTGGTGCTAACAACAAACGGTCGGATGGAGTCGTCCTCCACGCCGCTGGGAGGAGCTCCGGCCCCCCACCAGCCATCCTCTGTCTTCAGAACCTGGACCCTGCTCCTCTGGACCAGGAGATAGATGACTCCACCGACCAGAAGAGCGATGAGCACCTCCGTGATCATGGCGGCGATGGTCCTTCAGGAGGAGGAGGAGAAGGAGGAGGGAACACATGTTTTGAGGAAAATTACGAAAGACTCTTTTCAACCAACTTCCCTCAGATAACTCTTTGGGAACGGGTTTACTTGGTGAAACAACAACCTCTTGAAACCAGCCGGTCAGGAAATGGCTGACGACAATTTCCAAGTCATTACTAGAAATGTTTCTGGAGATTTTTTCATGAACGTGGATGATAAATTTCTGATTTCACTTTTTATTTTTCAATCGTTTCAGTAACTTTCGCTGGATTTTTTTTTTGCTGAGTTCGAGCTCAGAGTTTTTTCAGCAGGATTTCAGCTGACCAGTCACTGAAATTTAGGTAAAAGTGCTTATTAGCCATTAGAGAATTTTTTAAAACAAATTTTCAGGTGATTTTTGCTGACATAATTTAATACTGATTGTTATGTAGTCTCTCGTTTTATTTTTCATTTGGCAGAAAGGTCTTTATTGGAATGATAAAAATGACAGAATTCAGACAACTGTCATTATTTTGGTTATTAACTGCATTTTTGAAGACCTGCTAATTTACTGATGTCTTTTTTGTAATTTTTCTGAAAAAAAGTATGATTAAAAGGAGAGGGGTTTCAAATTTCCGGTTCCCTGAACATTTCCGGTGACAGCCATGGAGCGAGGATGCACAGATGCACCGTGGCAGGGTTTTCCAGATCGCACAGAAATAGAACAGACCCCGTCCGTTCTATTTCTGCCCCGGACAGTCAACACAGCGCGACGACGGCTACTTCAGCTTCTGCATCTCCACATCGCCTCAATGTCACCTGAAGCTACACTGCATCACCTGTGTGAAGGCGTGGCTCGCATTCTTCTAAAGACCAAGATAACACAAGTTAACTAACGTGGATTCATTTTTTAATTATTAAAAAACAAAAAAATGTTACCAGATCACATTTGGACGGAGTAATTCATTTGAAGGCAGAGGATCTACAGCTGCACCGCATTTATGGAGCCAAAATTGTTAATATTTAGCAGCAATATCCAAACCAGTTTTGTAGGCTTGTCTTTACTCAAATGTTTCCAAATGGGTGAATGACCTCGCTCCAGAAACGCTGGCAGCTGGTAAATAAACAACATCTGGACGCCCCAAAAACTGACAACTCAAGGTTTTTTAAATGCAAAGGCTGACACTGAGACGGGCCTGCACACACTGACGATCATATACCATCGCACCATTTGAGTCTGCTCCCCTCATCTGTTATGTATTTTAAAGTTAATCAACTATTTCGACTTTGCTCTTGAACCTTTGTTTAAATAGCAAAGGGCTAACCAGTGGACCGGGGTTGCAAGAAGGCTAGAACTCCGTAAGCATGACATCTGTTCGGTCCAATGGATCCTTGACTTCAGAGTGCGTCGACCTGGGAGTTTTCTGAGATCCCAGCCGTCGCCTCAGTGGATGTTTAGCTTTGTGACCGGATGGACAGGATCAGGAATGAGTTTATCAGAGGAACAGCACATGTTAGATGTTTTGGAAAGAAGGTCAGAGAAGCCAGACTGAGATGGTTGGGTCATGGACAGAGGAAGGGGAGTGAGAAGAAGAAGAATTTACAAACAGAAGAGAAAACCAATTCATTTTAATGGGGGAATAGATACGAGCAAATTAAGTTATGGGCTTGGTTACGGAACCAATTAAACTCTTTTTCTTTGTATACATTTTGTATAAAAATAATGTTTAATGCACAAGTCCATGTTAAGTGAATGACTAAACATAAACAAGTGGTAGTTTGAGTCCACTAACAGGGGTTGTGTAAGAACCTTGTGGAACAGGGGGACTATGGCGACCAGCTGACTGGATCAGGAGCAGGATCAGGACCCCCCCCCTTCCGGAGCTGCACGCCAAGCACTTCTCATTGTGTGTGTGTGTGTGTGTGTGTGTGTGTGTGTGTGTGTTTGACTTATTTAAATCCCAACCGTTACAGCCCCCCCCCCCCCCGAGTTAATTGTTTGCTCGCAGTGTAACCCTCCGCGGGGCGGCCCGCCGGCTGAGATCCCTCCGCCGTTCTAGAAAATTCTCGGTTGTCGGCGGACTCAGAGCTAGCTAAACACGCTAACATAGGATAACAAAATGAACTTTAAAAAAAAAAGTACATAACTTGATAATGGAGTCTGCTCACCTTTACGCGTCGGTTGGGTTGCACACCTGGTCGACGGTAATGTGACTTGAAACTAAAAAAAAAAAACAAAAACAAAATAAAAACCGGCGTCGTAGCGATGATATCGAAGCTACCGCGCGCGCGCTCCGATCTTTATTCTAGTATTAAAAATAAGTAGTGCATTTAACCAAGCGGTTCTGTTCGGTTCTTTCCTCCCCCGGTTCTCCCGAATGTTCCCCGCCCCGAGGACGACACTCACACCGGAGAAGCTGTCAACTATTTCGGTCCGGTGATGTTCGGTGAGGTGTGGAGCCCCGGCCGTGACAGGTGTTTCTATTCGATTGTCGATTTGAGCCGTACTTTTTATCACCTTCGGAATGTTCGCGCGAGCACGCAGCATCCGGCGGACGTGCTGAGGGGGGCGTGGCACCGGTGGGATGACGCTGCCTGGACGCCATATTGGAAGGACCATCGCCCGCTTGCCGCAACGGACGCGGCTAATTTGACATGAAAAATAACCCATTTCCAACGTTTCTCAGGACAAAACCAGTTTGTTTCAATGTCTCCAGATGACACATTATTGGGGCTTTTCTTCAGGAACAGGCAAAAAACAAAATAGAAATACAGGTATCCGTTCATAGTGACGACGGATTTCCTCACAAGATGGTTGTTCATCCACATATTTATCCATTCACACATCACTCCAGATATTTAGCCATAGTGTTATTCGCTGCGACAGTTGAACCAAAACATGATGAGCTCAAACTATTCCAAATGTAAAGTATTTCCCGGTTGACTGACTCCCTGACATGCAATCGCTGTAGCGGCTACAGAAGCAGGAAGGGGGTGCAGTTTTTGACAGCATTGGATTCACCTGTGTGCAAAAGGTCAGGCTCTGCAGACGTCATGCAAACGATGCATTCAGGCTTTTTTTCAGGTGAATAAAACATTTATTGAAAATGTAACGCAACTTTTGTCAAAAGATGGCATCTGGGGGTGTGGGGGTCCACCCCTCCTCCACACAAAAACAAAAACAGCTGAAAGGAAACGAGAAGGTCCCGCTTCGTTCACGGTGCGTTCAGATCCAGATGAAACCGGCCAAGGCATGCAACGCCTTCATTCCCAGTATGTGTAACCATTGAAAAATCAAAACGAGGAAGCTCCGCGGCTGAAACGATGGCGCCAAAGCTGCTCGTCAAACGGCAGTTTTGTATTTGTACGTTTTCCTATCTTTACATTTTCCCCAGCGGCACGCCGGACCCAACGCCATCAGAGATGTGGTCGAAAGGCCCGGTGTGGAAAAGCTCGACTCTGGGATTTCATGCCAGGAGAGTCTCGGAGAAAATCCTTGGCAAATTAAATATTTACAGTACATATGGTCACATCTCTGACAGTATTAACCCAAGTCCTCGCAGCTTCCCTCAGGCTCCCCGTCAGGCGGTCGCCCGCATCAGCTCGGTCCAGGTGCTCCCAGGAGGTCTTAGTCCGTCTCCATGGAGCCGCTGTGTGTTTCCTTGGACACCATGAGCCTCATCAGTTTCCCATGCAGCTTCTCAATCTTCTTCACGTCCTGCGCCTGGTCTGTCTTGTACTGTAAACACTGAAAGGACAGCCAGCATGTGAGGAGGGCCTTCAAACTCCACAAAACCTGCTTCACTTGGATCTGGAGCTCCGGAGAATTTACTTTTTTTCCCATACAATCAATGTCAAAAAGTGGAATAAACTGAACTCAGTAAGCTCAAAAATAACCATTTAGGGGTTATTGTTGTTTTCACATGTTGTTTTCATATATTTTTAGAAGGTTCAAAGGGAGTCCACCTGTAAAGGGTTAGTATAGGTCTGCTGTCTCTGCTTTCCATGAAGTGGGCAAGAAACAAACATCTGTCCGATTGTTAAAAAGAAGGGATGCAGCCAGAACAGACCTGGAAGACCTCAGAGGAGAGAATTCCTAACATCCAGCCATCTTCAGTGAAAAAACAGAGGGTTTCACAACTCCTCAAGCCCTGCTCTGCTGTGGAGCAGTCTGACAGCAGGAACCCAAAGCTGGAGGACAGCGTGAACCATCAGGCTGTCAGACTAACCTCACACTGCCACACACACTTTAGGGCCGTCAACAATGACATCCTCCGTTTAAGCCCCGGACAAACTATGTGACTCTGTCTTCATGTTTATATTGTTACTTCGTTTGAAGTTCATGGCTCTGCTGCAGCTCACTGTGGCTCTGGAAGGAATTTTTAACTTAAACCAAGTTTAGTTCAATTCTAACATAATTCTAAATTTGAAGATTATGGTGATTTTGGATCATTTAAATAGAACTTGTTTCAATTCTTGTCGTGCAAAACATGCATCACAACTGCCGGTAGGCGATATACTGACTATTACAGCTGTGACATGCACACACAGTGCGCTGAGGCTGCAAGGAAAAATATAAATATTTTCAGTCACTATTGTTTGGAATAAACATTTTAAATTGCTCAGAGAAATAGTCGTTTGTTGTCGTGTTGGACGGCGGACCGCACACCCCTGTACATGCCGTAAAAGGATGACAGCACACAGAAGCAGACACTAATACTGGTGTAACTGCGGGGAAATAGTTTAGGTTTGGGCTTTCTTCCTAAATACTCAGATAGACGTTGAGTACGGTCTTTGAAAGAAACCTTCAACCCAGCGTCTTTTTCAATCAGAACTCAAAATGTGTTTGTCGCAATCATAAATAACATTCAGATTTTCTCATTGATTTCACACCTGAAGCGCACTCTACTTTTTATATGTAGCCTAAAGGGAGAAAAGTATGCATTCAGTTTCACAGGTGTAATTTTTTCTGGGGCTTCAAATGGCTCTTGGAGTGTTCCAGGCAGCAGTTGCAGACCTGTAGTAGACGTGTTCGGCAGGTGTGGTGCACTAAATCCAGGAGAGACGGCGCCCACAGCGCGGTTTGGGACCTGGACCTCCCAGGCGTCTGCTCGGTCCGCCTGAGGGTCGTGGATGAACGCTGCGCCTCACTGAGACCTTTGCCTGAAGGAGGGAGCATCTCGCTCCTCCATCGGACCGACATTTAGCCCACATGAGTCACTTACCACGGCATTGTCGGTGACTTTAATGCACAGGTTGCCGTCGCAGTGCCGGTACTTGAGAACCACCCGGACCTGGAACGACATCAGCCGGTTATTCAGAGAACAGCTGCCCCGGAGCAGCTCCGTGTTCCACCGGCTAACCGGTCGAGCTAGCAGGCTAACAGGCTAAAGGGTTAGCCTTTTAGCCTGCTAGCTCGACTCTTCGTACCTTCATGGGATCTGTCAAGTAAAGTTTCTCAGCCGCCCGGGCGAACTCTTCCCACGTCTGGTAGTACGGCATTATTTTATATCAAAATACTAACGAGACGGAAACTCTGTTTGAAGCGGGCAAGGCTTGAGTCGGGCTCGCTAACTTCGGAACACCACATCAGCAGCGACGTGAAGCGAGCCAATCAGCGGCTAGCGGATGTGACGACACGATATCTTCCGGGTCAGCCTTTCAAAATAAGAGTGCGAGCCTTCGCTTTGGCTGACTGGAAAGTTTTGTTAGAATCAGGAATGTGTTTTATATCTCTGAGTGCCAACGATTACAGACAAATAAACGTGGCACTAGACTCATAATTATAGCATTAATAGATAATACCTCAACAGTTCCATTGTCTTCTGTGCAATCAATGTTTTACTGTACAACAACCCCAAAATTCAAAATGACTCCATGTAATCATATACATGTACTTGTAACAACACGCGTATTTACGTTACATCCATTTTTACATTACATACGTTTAACTTTACTTTATGTATTTCTTTTGATCTTTCCTGTTCTTTTTATTTTACTCTTGATTTACTTGAAACTCTGGCACAACAATTTCTTTGGGATAAATAAAGTCGTTCTTATTCTTATTCTGATTCTTTCCCATTTGACTCTATCGCAGGAGCTGCTTTCAACCAAAAGCCATTTCCCCCTGGAGGATCAACAAAGGCTTCTGATTCTGATAAAGCAGTCTTTTCATGTCGGTCTTCTGGTTGTCTTGCCTCGGTCTGTCATTGGTTCTAAGTTCAGGTGTTCCAGGACAGGATGCTGATAATTCCATCTGCAAAACACCGGAGAACTTCAGGAGCAGCTTCAGCACCAGGCTCATATGTTTGAAGGAAGGAGCCAGGACGTGGTTCCTACCCTCTGCCATCAGGTTGCATGTTCTCCTGCCCCGGTGAGATTTGCCATGAGAGAAGCTTTGAGGAACATCCAACATCTCCTGTAATGAGACACCTCCAACATCCTGTTCATCTTCCAGCTGTTTCCCTCAGAACTCCAGGCGGCAGATGCAGAAGATAGATAGATAGATAGATAGATAGATAGATAGATAGATAGATAGATAGATAGATAGATAGATAGATAGATAGATAGATAGATAGATAGACGGACGGACGGATGGATAACATAGATCTTGTTAAAACAGAATGAGAGGAAATATACATGTGTATATACACATAATGACAGACATTAGATACATAGAATGATATATATATATATATTACATACATATGACATGATATCTAATAAACATATCTTGTCTGGTTTACAGCTTTTCAAAGAGCTTTATATATAAAGTTGATAATAATCATATAAGAAGGTAATACTTTATTGATCCACACAGAGGAAATTCTTTTGTTATCTTCTTTATACGGCTGTCTGCTTGTTGTATCGGTGTGTATTTTTGTGTTTCTCCCGGCGACACCGATGTGTTTTGCTTTTTTAAAAGCCTGGCTTGTGGAACTCCTACACAAACAACCGATGATGCTCATGCTCATGATGCTCCTGGGACCTCCAGGAGGCCCCAGGAGGCCCCAGGAGGCTCCAGGAGGCTCCAGGGGGCTCCAGGGGGCTCCCATCATTGGAAGAGACGTCCATGTCCATCCATTCACCTTCTCGTGCACGCCCGTGGAGCCTCCAGGGGACCCGCTGACTGTTGGGACTGCATGAGGAAGATGGGGAACCCAGGGAGAACCTGGAGAACCCCAACCTCAGACGGCCTCTGACCCCCTTCGGTCGACGGCGCGCCGATGTTGGAAGCTGTTCCCAGATGTTCCCAGATGTTGCGTCTTCACCTCCTCCCTTCTCGCCTCCACGCCGTTCGTGTTTGTCCGGAAGAGGAACCTCTTCCGGTGTGACGCCTCCGCGTGTCTTTTGGGCCTCGCCGGCCGCCGTCCTGCGATCCACGCTCCGGCAGATGCTGCGGAGCCGCCCGGGGAAGATGGAGAGGAGGAGGAGGAGGAGGAGGAGGAGGAGGAGTCTGCTGAGGTCACTTCCACCCGGGCGGCCAGGACGGGATCCGGCTTAAAGCCCCGCACGGAGACCGTTATCCCGCAGGAATGTCGCCGCGACGCGCGCCGTGGACGCGGACGTGGACGGAAGAGTGACGCGCGGATGCGGGAGGATCACGGAGGATTTCACGTCCGCGTTCTCGGTTCTCCTTGTTTTTCTTCTTCTGCCCCCCCCGGGCTCCGGGGCCGCAGAGCCGATGTGGAGCCGCGGGGAGCCGGAGGATGGATACGAGTCCCACCGGACAGGTGAGACCTTCTTACCCCCCTCTTACCACCATCCTACCCCCTCTTACCCCTCCTACCCCCCTCCTACCCCCCATCCCTCCAGCAAATTCCATTTCCGGACGTCAACGGATAGCACGCATCCCAGATCGAACTTATCGATCACTATATCGATCGCAGATGTCGCGGCAGGTCGACCACGGTGCAGTTTCGGAGATAATACGCATACACACACACACACACACACACACACACACACACACACACACACACACACACCGAGCAAAGGCACACATCTGCTCTATTTCCATCGATACCAGCTATTACGCGTCCATTCTGGGGTAGAATGTGAATAATCCAGCAGATTATGTAATCTTTTTTTTCGTTCTTCCATTCCTGTCTTTCTTTTCTTTTCCAATAACGCCCTGTGATCCCGGAGGCGGAAAAGTCAAACCTCCTTCCCGCCGGAGCAGCCGGAGGCCGCTCGGCTCGGCTCGGATCCACTCGGGTGGATTCGGCTCGGCTCGGTTCCAGTCGGGGGGGAAATACGCAATCGGGTTCCCCCGGGCGTCACGAAGGTTCACCGATAATATATCGTGATATCGGCGTTTCTACTCTGTGAAACCTGATTTCCGGTTGGCCTCTGGGGGGGGGGGGGTCTGACACGTGACCGGAAAACACAAGTCAAAACACTGAAAATGCGAAGCAAGAAACGACCCGGAAGTGACGCAAGAATCGTAAAATGGAAAGCGGTGACGTCATGATAATGTCACGTCCAGGATTAGAATCCGCCACAGCAAGATCAACAATAATAATAATGATAATAACGATAATAATAATAATACTAAAAATAATAATAACAATGATAATGATAAAATGGTCCGGTCACCATGTCGTCTTCATCATCGGCTTCGCCTCCTCCTCCTTCCTGTTTGTATGAGATCACTTCCTGTGAGCCGTCTCGCTGTGGTTGCAGGTTCCAGCGGGGGGGGCTCCCCCGGCTGGGCCCCGGTCCCGGAGCCCGTGTGGCCCGGCAGGGTCGGCGGCGCCTCGGGCCGCAGGCACAGCGCCGTGTCGGACAGCGGGGACACCGGCATCGGGACCTACTGCTCCGACAGCGTGGAGGGTGAGTGTGTGTTAGTGTGTGTGAGTGTGTGTGAGTGTGTGTGAGGATGAGGGTGTTGTGGGAGCGGACATGCTGGTCCTACATCTGGTCCAGCAGAGCCTGGCCGCCTCCTCCTCGTGCTCGGCCCGTCTGCTGCAGAGCACCTTCCTGCAGCCTGCCGGCTTCAGCAGGTTCTGTCCAGAGTCTGCAGGTTCATTCGATCGTCCCCGGGTGTGAACGGTTGGATGATTGACAGGGAGCAGGTTAAGCCCCGCCCCCTGCTCCCTGGGCGCCGTCATTGGCTCCGCTCCTCCAAAATACCTCGAGTTCTTCTGAACTATCCGGAAGGTGTGATCGGAACCCAAGTTTTGTGAGAAGCAGGTCCTGGACAGAAGAAGCTCCAGAACCTTCTTCCAGTAAGAGTGTTCTTCCTCCTCCTCAGATGACTCCAGCTCCAGCACCACGCCCTCCTCGTTGCGAGCCCTGTCCCAGAACCCTCCCGGGCCGGACGAGGGCTTCGGCGTCGCTCCGTTCCGAATCCGCCCGTCGCTGACCTTCGCCGGCCTGCGGGCGCCGCCGGCGCCGTCCGCCTGCGGCCCCGAGCCCGGGGAGCGCCGGCCCCTGCGGCGGTGGTCGTCGCTGACGCGTCTGTCCGGCGGCGAGCGCCGTCCGTCGGATCAGCCGGGCTCGCTGGACCGCGGGCTGCGTCACGGACGGCGGAAGGATCCCGGTCCGTGCGGGTCGGACCTGTTCCTGCCGTTGTCCTGCTCGTCCTCTCCGGGTCACAGCCTGCTGCTGCGCTCGCCCGGCGCCGCGCCCTGCTACTGGAACCGCCGGCCCGCCGCCGACCCGTCCTCCGCCCTGTCCTCTCCGGTCCGGCACGTCGGCCTGGACCCGGGCTACCCCGCCCCCCTGGACGCCGGGCCGGCCCGGGTCTTCGGCCTCGGCGCCGCCCGGCTGGCGGACTCGTCCCCGGGGCCGCCGCAGGACCGCGACTCCCCCATCCAGCCCGCCGTCAGAACCCAGATGTGGCTCACGGAGCAGATGGAGTACAGCGCCAAGGCGGAGCCCGCCGGCAGCACCGGCGCCGGGGCCTGCGGCGCCGACGGGCCCCCGCCGTGGCCCGGGCCGGCGCCGGAGCCGCCCGGCAGTCAGGTGAGGAACTCCACCAGGGAGGAACCAGAGGCACTTCTGAGATGGATACCTCCTTGCAGGAAGTGATGTTATCATTCCCTGTGTGTGTGTGTGTGTGTGTGTGTGTGTGTGTGTGTGTGTGTGTAGGTGCTGAGCTCCCACTCCGTCAGCGCCCTGGTGCAGATGAAGGAGGGTCTTCTGAGGCAGAGGGAGCTGGAGATCGACAGGTGACGCAGGCTAACTGTTAGCGACCGGCTGCTAATGGCGGATCATTAAATCTCTGGTCCCGACAGTCCGGTCCGCCTGCAAACACGGCGGCTCCGGGATTTAACGTGACGTGTTTTCCCGCCGGCGCCATCTTTGCTCGATCCGACGCCCCGCCCCCACGGCGCCGGCCCCGCCCCCTCGCTCACCTCGTGCCGGCTCGTGATCAGGCTCCGCCCCTCTGACCTCCAGGCAGAAGCAGCAGATCCTGCAGCTCCAGGTCCGGATCCGGGAGAACGAGCTCCGGGCCCAGCAGGTCCTCCACGGCCAGCGCGGCTGGATGGACCAGGCCGGGTTCCTCGGCTCCAGGGTAAGGAACCCGCTGACGTTCTGCGACGCCGCCGCCGCCCGTCCCCGTCTCACCGCTCCTCCTCCCGCAGTGGGAGGCGGCGACGGAGCCCCCCCGCGGGACGGCGGGTCGCCATGACGACCTGGGCCGGAGGCTGGCCGTGGCCGAGCTGGAGGTTCTGCACCTGAGCGAGATCCACAGGCAGGCGGCGCAGAGGTACAGCGAGGACGTCAGGAGGCTGGAGGACAAGGTGTGTGTGTGTGTGTGTGTGTGTGTGTGTGGTCCTCTTTAACCCACCTCTACTAAGAAGCTGCCCTGCCCGGCAGCCAATCACAGCAGGTGAGAGGCGGGGCAATAAACCAGACCGGTCAGCTGTCAATCACCGGGCCTTCGTTAATATGGAGCCTTCTAATTGGTGGAACCTCCACCAAACAAGCCCCGCCTCCTTCTCCTTGATTGACAGATCCGGACGAGGGACCGCTACATCAGCAGCCTGAAGAAGAAGTGTCAGCGCGAGAGCGAGCAGAACCGGGAGAAGCAGCAGCGCATCGAGACCCTGGAGAAGTACCTGGCCGACCTGCCCACGCTGGACGAGGTGCAGGTCCAGGCGCTGCAGGTTCGGAGCTCCAGCTCAGACCCAAATATCTGGATGGAACCATCTCAGGGCTTGTTGGCGGCTCGTTGAGGAGCTCCGCTCACGTCCTGGTTTCTCCTGGCGCCCTGAACATCCCGTATCTCCGCCTCCCGTGTCGTCACTCAGCTGCAGAAGGTCCAGCAGAAGGCCGAGGACCTGGAGAGGAAGGCGTCCCGGCTGCAGGAGAGCCTGGAGGAGGGCGGCGCCCTCATGAAGGACAAGGACGCCAGGATCCTGGCCCAGGCCAGGAGGGAGCGGGAGCTGGTGGCCTCCGTGCACAGGTGAGGACCTCACACCTCCTGAGAAGAACCAACCTCCTCCAGCTGAGCAGATGTGTGTGTGTGTGTGTGTGTGTGTAGCCTCCAGCAGAAGGTGCAGCACTGCCTGGAGGACGGTGTCCGGCTGCCCGTGCTGGATCTGAAGCAGCTGGAGGTGGAGAACACCGAGCTTCTGGAGCAGCAGGACCACAGCAGCAAGGTGACACACACACACACACATGCATATGTCCACGCAAACACACACACACACACACACACTGACACCTGACACGGCGTCTCCCCACCAGATGATTGAGCTCCAGAGAGACCAGATCGAGAAGCTGACGTCTCGTCTGAAGGTGAGTAGATCCGGCGTCAGATCCTCCTCGTGGAAGCAGGACTCTAAATCCAGCGCCGCCTCCCGCAGGCCGCCGGCGCCCGGCTCCAGAGGGGGAGAGGCTCCGCCCACCAGGCGGCGGCGCCCCCTGCAGGCTCCCCACAGGTACTGCAGCTAATCCAGCTTCACTAGCAGACTCAGATGAGAACAACTTTATTTATCCTGAAGGAAATTGTTGTGCCAGAGTTTCAAGCAAAAACATGACAGTAATAGATAATAGTAGGACGGAGGAGAATAAGAATGTCTTAAGTTCTTAAAAAGTTCAAAGATTTGAAGATTCCCTGCAGCTGAGGGAAGAGGAATTAAAAAGTCTGGTAGCCTCAGGTAGGAAAGACCTCCTGGCGTTCAGTGGAGCTCCTTGGAGGTATCAGTCTACGACTGAAGGAGCTCCGACAGGACGTCAGTGTCCATGCGGGAGGTGATGGACGTTGTCCATGAAGCTGAGGAGCTTCTCTGACACCTGCACCACAGACTCCAGCTCCACTCCAAGGACAGATCCAGCTCTCCTGAAGAGCTTGTTGAGTCTGTTAGCGTCAGCTGTCTTGATCCTGCAGCCCAGCACACAGCAGCGGAGAAGATGGCGCTGGACACCAGCGAGTGGTAAAACAAACGAGTGTATCTCCACCGGCTGAAGCTTGTATCTTCTCCCGTGCAAAGCAGCAGCAGCTTCCCGCAGAAGACGAGGAGCCGGCGGGCCTCGGCTCGCCGGAGGTGGGACGCCTGGTGAAGGAGATGTCCCTCTGCCTGCTGGACCTCCGAGCCCTCTGCAGCATCCTGGCTCAGAGGGCCCAGGGGGAGGAGCTCAACCTGTCCCTGCTGCTGGGCATGAAGTGTGAGGCACACACACACACACACACACACACACACACACGCACATGCACGCCACTGTCAGCTCTGTGGCTGTCAGCCTGATCTGTGTGTGTGTGTGTGTGTGTGTGTGTGTGTGTGTCAGCGCTGAACCTGGTGGAGGAGGGTGATGTCCGTGTGGAGGAGGAGCTGAAGGGGAAGCTGGCGGAGGTGGGCCGGCTGCGGGGCGACATCGAGGAGCTGCGCAGGAGCATCTCCGACTGCTGCGCCCACTACCTGGGCGACGGCTGCGTCTCCCAGTGACCTCTGACCCCCAGAGGTTTAGCGTAGCATTAGTGCTACGCTAGGCTAAAAGTGACAGCAGCTTCCCCTTAACCTTGGGTAGGAGGCACAGCTGCCACGCTAGGTGCTAGCATCCTACACGACCCTCTTGCTAGCCGCTAGCTGACGCTTTTGCAGACACCAGCAGCTTCCTGTGATGCTAACGCTAGCTTAGCATCAGGGGAAGCAACCCGTAACACATGAATAACAGACCTAGTAACCAAATGAGGATGAAAGGATGAAACCAAAACCGATGAAGGTCCATGGACTCTGGGAGGAACAGGGTTCAGGAAGCTCCGCCTCCCTGATCAGGTTCTCCTGCAGCCGAAGGGAACCCGTTGGTCGACGGCAACAGTTCTTAATTCCTTTGACCGGCCGTGCACGTGCGTGTGCACATGCGTTCCACCTGTGGATGACGTGGCGAGCTACTGGATGGCTCCTCCCACTTCCTGTGCTCGTCAGCCGCGTGGTTTCCTGTCCGTCCCAAGCACAAATAAAAGTTATTTTTCTAAACCGAGCGAGTCTGCAGGTGCTGCGCCGGGAGCAGGAAGGTCACTGGAACCAAAGCTTTTATTGAAAGGCTGAAAGTAAACAGTGCAACAGAAGATGCACGGTGTGCACGTGGAGGGACGTGCACACACACACACACGCACACACACACACACTTGGAGGTTGTGGGGGTGGAGGAGGTTAGTATTACATCTGGTCTTCAGGGTCAGAACACTGGACGGTAACAGGTCAATGCTGATGGTCCGACCGCACACCGGTGTGTGTGTGTGTGTGTGTGTGTGTGTGGGGGTTATTCACTGCATTGGACTCCGGTCTGAGCCACGTGGTGGTCCAGGCTGTGGGGGGTTACTGGCCACCTGGACTACATGAGTGAGTCCTCAGAGTCCACAGAACATCACAAGCTTCTCACGTGGAGCCTTAAAACTGCCAGACCGGATCCAGAGTCCACAATCCAAAGTCCAGGGTCCAGGATCCTGGATCCTGAGGATCTTTCTGGGGTGTGTGTTCAGTAACAGCGGCGGCTGCAGGCAGCAGCCTCAGTAACAGTCCGGTCCTGGAGGGGGCGGAGCCTAACTACCCTGGCACGCCCACATGCAGTGATGGACAGAACCTTAGAAGCAGGAAGTCTTTGGGGATAAAATACTTAAAAAAGCCTCAGGTTACAGTTGAGATGGATGTCAGAGGTGAAGCTCTTCAGAGACTCTGGTTTCCAGATGAGGACGTTTGAAAAAGCCGAATGAAAGCCCCGAACGTCCTCCGGAACGTTCTCCTGGAGGTTCTCCCGGAGGTTCTCCCGGAGGTTCCGGAGGGAGAACGGCGGTCTGGTCTGCGGGACGGGAGGGAATCAGCTGAGTGGATCAGGAGGTGTGGAACCTTCTGGAGCCTGGAACCACGCAGCTGCTCCTTCAGCCCAGAGACCTGACCCACCAACCCCAACACTCACAACACTGACAAAGTAGGAACATGAAGGTTCTGCCTAAGAGTCCTCCGAGGGCCTCCTCCCGCCGGGACGCTTTGGGGGCGGAGCCTCTAGGCGGGGGCGGAGCCGTCGGCGTCGGGGGGCCTGCAGGGGGTCTCCTCTGACGGCGTCTCGCTGGACAGCCCGGGGCCACCGTTCTCCTGGCCGCTGTTCAGGGACATCTTCTCCAGAGCTGCAGGAACATTTGGACAATCAGTCTGAACCTCATTGCACCTTGAGAACATCTGTCTGAACCCACCTAACTCTTGGAGAACCTCCCACTGAAGCTACCCAGATCTAAAGAACATCTGAAGGCGGCTACTTCGGCTAGCCCGTCATACAATGAGGCTAACGACACGATGCTAAGCTACCTCTATCTGTCTTCTGGGTGAAGGGTAAGCAAAAGACCATGAGTGAGCATACAAGTCAGCAGGTGTCTCTGCGGGGTCAGACCTTGCAGTGAGGCGGTGGTGTTGCTAGGAGGCGCCGTGCCGCCGTCCTCCAGCTCGTCCAGGTAGAGTCGGTAGCGATGTCCGCTCTCGTCTTCGTACTCCACGTTCTCGTCGTCGCTGTCCACCTCGGGGGCCACGTAGACCACCTCGAACTCGATCTGTCCGCCCTGGAAGCCAAGCGGGCTCTCTGAGACGCCCGGAGAGGGGGCGTGCGCATGCACGTGTGCATGCACGTGTGCACGCACGTGCGAGTCCACCTTACCTGCTGGGACAGAATGGTGACGGCCTCCTTGTGCTTGGCGTCTCGCAGGTTGATGCTGTTGACGGCCAAGATGGCGTCCCCCACGTGCAGCCCGCCGCACCGGTCTGCCGGCTGGTTGGGGTGGATCTCCGAGATCAGGATGGGGACGCCGTGCTCCTTCCCGCCCTGAGGGAACACCGCAGTAAGTTCTCCTCGAGAGCAGAAGGTCCAATCGCTACTTCCCGTTTTCATGGAGGGTCTGCGCCGGGTTCTCTCCAGGTTCTCTCCAGGTTCTCCACCTTCAGTCCAGAACCAGTCGGCTGGTTCTCTGAGGACTCGGAATCGTCCGTAGGTGTGAATGTTGGATGACTGAGAGCTGATCCGTCCAGGTTAAGCCCCGCCCCTCGCCCTGTTTGCTTCAATGACCTCTGATGGATGTAGGCTAGAACTTGTTATGCTAAGCTAGCTGGCTAATGAACAGAGGAGGCCATCGACTGACCCCCGGGACCTCCTCGCTCCTGCTTTCACTGGTCGAGAGGCGGGGCTTAACCTGCACGACTCAGCCGTCAATCACAGACATCCAGCCGTTCACCCTCTCACCAACACCGAGACATCTCAGGGTCTTCGATGGTTTTGGACAGTGGGAGGAGCATGAATGGAGAACATGGAGAGAACCCAGGTTGGAGCACCCGGAGAACCCCGGAAGCCAGGGCGGGGCTGGTAAGTAAGCTCCTCGGTTCTGTCGATTCCTCTTCCACGAGGAGATTGGGGATGGTGAGGAACCCCGGCGGTTTCTTACGGTGATGGAGATCCCCAAGCCCTCGTGGTCCTCCTTCACCAGCGACACCTTTCTGATGGGACCGACGCCCTGGGTCTTCTTCAGCAGCTCCTGGTCCTGTAGGCCCAGACAACATTTCATGGTGGACTCAGTGTCTCTGCGTCAGGAGATGAACATCCCAGAATTTTCTCTAGACTTTTCAGAAGCCCGTGTGAAAGGCCTGAAGCCGGGCGGCCATCTTGGATGGTACCCTACTTGTATGCCTGAAGGTGAAAGTCAAGGGGTTCCTTGCGGTGCACTCACGTGGCCCACGGGCGACGGCAGGGGCTTCTTGGGGTCATTGCGCCCCCTACAGGCTCGGATGACCGTCTTGTGGCGGTGGAGGTGGATCTCGGCCTCCAGCTGGTTCCACAGCTTGTCGTGCGCCGGGCCCTTCATGTCGCGGCCCAGGAGCTGGATCTGCTGCACCCTGCAGGACGGATGCAACGTCTCACCACAGAGACAACCACCAAATACGCCTCAAAGGTACTAGTACAACTCCTGAGGAGCACACTAGCAGGTGCTGGAAGTACTCTGGCCGGGGCAGATCAGGGAAGCTGGGGCAAAACTTACAGCGGGCCAATGTTCTGAAATCCATTGGCAACGGGGTACCTTCAGCCCCTGGTGGTTCCACGGGGCTCTGTCAAGCATACATGGGGTTCCCTGGGGTTTACAAACACCCCTTCCTATGGTTTTAGAGAAGGTACCTCCCAAAGAAGGAACGTTCAAAGACGAGGACCTTCTCAGCTCAGTCAGGGACTGGTGCCGGACGTGGGCTCCAGGTGTTTACCTCCCGGCCAGCTCCTTGTCCAGGTACTTGGCGGCCAGTCTGGCTCCGTAGACCTCCGCCTGGAGAACCGCCATGTGCCTCCGGAGAGCCTCGTTCTCCTTCTTGTACAGCCTGACCTCGGCCTCCAGCCGGGCCTCGGCCAGCTTCTCCTTCTTGCTGGCCTCCAGCTCCTGCTCCTGCAAAATGTGGGCGTCGCACGTCAGCCGCCGAACCCCGAGGTTTCGAGTTGAACGCCACGGACCGACAGCACGGAAGCAGCAGGAACCGACCACCGCGACGGTCGGTAGGGCTGCCGCTCGCTGTCGGAGGCTCGCGGACGGATGGCGGACGGATGAAGGTCCTGGGTCGGGTCAGACGAGCGGCGGTTTGACCTTCTGACCCCGGCCTCCATCCAGCTGACCAGGCCTTCGCTGCCGTGAGCCTCTGAGAGCGACCGACGGCCTCGTCCGAAGGGGTTAATGTTTGTTAACACACACAGATGGGGGTTCGGGTGCTCCCCGGCCCTGAGCGCCCGCTTTCCAACCCGGGGCAGCCGTCCCTGAAGGCAACACGCTGAGCAGGAGCTCTACTTCCTCTCCGCAGATCACATGACCTCCTTCCTGGTCATCAGACCCGTCCCAAGCGTGGTCAGTACGCTAAGTAGTTTGGCTTCCCGCGGGAAATAAACCCGGGATTATCTCTCCAGCTAATGGATGGAACTAATTGCGAGCACTAATCCCTTTAAATAAAAGCGGAGATTTCTTAATCTGGATTAGGCCGAGGACAGGAGGCCTCAGGAGGCCTCAGGAGGACCCAGGAGGACCCAGGTTTAGGTGTTGCTCTTCTAGATCCTCCTCCGTGGAGAAGCGGCCTGCAGGGACCGGGACGGCCGAGGAGCACCGGGGGTCGGGTTCTGCTGCTTCTACACTCACATCCATGCTTTGTGGCAAAGATGTGAGTGTGTGTGTGTGTGTGTGTGTGTGTGTGTGTGTGTGTGTGTGTGTGTGTGTGTGTGTGTGTGTGTGTGTGTGTGTGTGTGCGTGCGTGAGTGAGGTTCAGATCCAGGTGTTAGACCGGCCCGTACAAAAACACACCACCGGATCGCCGCCCGTGCGGGGCGAAGCAACACACACCGCCGTCCAAACTACAGACTGGCAAGCAGAGGCGAGGCGAGGGTCTGCGGGCGAGGTCACACTCACCAGGTCCTCCAGGGAAGGTGCAGGCTTTCAGAAGAAGAAGGAGAAGAAGAAGGAGAGGAAGAAGAAGAAGAAGGGGAAACAAAAAGAGGTCAGGGGTTAGAGAAGCAACAAGCTTTTATCACAGGGAGGGAAACTTCTGGAAGGTCATTCAAAGCGGCAGGGGGTGGCAGCTCTGGTGGAGAAGCTCTGGTGGAGAAGCTCTGGTGGAGAAGCTCTGGTGTGAGGGCCACCGGGGGATCTCAGGGGGTTAAAGGGGGTCAGACGAGGAGAACCGATGATTCTGATGGCGGGCGTGACACCCGTCAAACCAGAGTCCTGGAACATCTGGATCGCTTGTGGATGAAGATCTCAAAGACCTCACCGGCCTATTGCTAAGCTAAGTGGGTCCCGAACCGGGTCCATGGAGCCGAGGAGCTCCGACCATCTGGCAGGTTACCGGTGTCCAACCTGAAGGCCGGCGTTGGATTCACTGCCGGTGGACAGAAGGTCCAAGTAGCTCCGTACGGCAAACTCTGGCTTACAGGCTGCCACTGAACGTGGCCCCGGCTGGACCACGAAGCTACGCTGCCTGGCAGCTGGTTCAACGTGAGGAAGAAGAAAGAGGAAGAGAAGGTTCCTGACAAGCAGGAGGGAACATCAACCATAACTGCAGCACCTCCGTTGGTCCTGGACGCACGGGGGGGGCGGAGCCACCACCCTGCGACCAATCACACAGCTTCCAGTCGGTAAGGGGGGGCGATGGGGTCCACCTGGACCTCAGGAGGCCTTGGTAGGACATCAGGAGATCCGAGCGCGCCCCCTTTAGGAACTCCGGCGCAGAGCGGGAGACGGCCGTACTCACCAGCCGGTCCTTGATGGAGTCCGAGTCCGGCGCCTGGCCCTGCTTGGCGTGGAGCTGCAGCTGCAGGGCGTGGAGCTGCAGCAGCTGGTCGTGGACCTCCCTCTCCACCGCCACGTGCTCCGCCTTGGCCTCCATCAGCTCAGAGCGCAGGTCCACCAGCTGGGCCTGGGGGGACGGGGACCCGTCAGGACACGACGACAAACAACAGACCTCCTGATACCTTGTCCAGAAGAACCAGGACCGGGGGGTCCAGGTGAAGGACACTGACGAGGAGAACCTGGGTGTCACCTTGTTTTCAGTCCACCTCTATCAGAAGCTGCACCTGGAGTGGACTTCTGCATGCATTCATTGATTCTCTTGCACTCAGGGTCAAGGCTGGAGCCCGGCACCTTCTCATCTGCAGGTCTGGACCACGAAGGGTCTCCACTGGATCTCCTGCATCTGTGGGACGGTGGGAGGAACCCGGAGAATGCCGAGGAACCCCACGCAGACACGGGGAGTGGGAATTCAACCGGGGACCTTCAGCATGTGAGGAGGAGGTTCTCCAGCTGCTCCAGCGAGCCTGTTTGGAGATGTTTGTCCACAGCAGCAGACCAGGTGCTTCTGGTTCTCACAGCCACAGGAATCCTTTCTCTGGGAGGAGAAACAGGTTCAACCTGGACAACGGGTTCCTGACGGAGGCCAGGAGGACAACTAGAGCACCTCCAGCTGGGGTGGAGGCGGAGGTCAGCCGGCTCCAGTGACAGCAGGTTTGAGGACCTCAGGTCTCCTGGGGGAACCTCAGAGCAGAAGCAGCTCATCCAGACCTCTTGGTTTCTCAGGTTTCCTCTTCCTCTTCACAACACAGCCTGAAGCTTCACTTCATGGTTTCATGGATCCTGTTTGCTCCTCCATGACAGGATGGGGATCTTCTCGGATCATCAAATGATCATGTGGATAAGAGTCAAAATCTGAAGGTCCATAAAAAGATCTGGGTGAAGGTGAAGGACCTGATGCCCAACACGTCCTACACGCTGTCAGCAGATACTGATCGGCAGCCTGTCCACAATCTCCATCACCGAGGTTCTCCAGAGTCCTTCAAACAAACAGTTTCTCAGAGATCACTTCCTGACCACACCTCCACAACACACACCATGTGGAAGATCTGGTCCTCGGTGCAGGACATGTGGCTTCACAAACATGTTAGTGTAGATCTTGGTCTGGTGAAGGAACCCCAGACCAGGAACTCCTGTTGAAATCAATCTTCCCGTGTGTGTGTGTGTGTGTGTGTGTGTGTTTGTTTGTTTACTGGCGCCTGATCTTCAGGTTGCATCCAAACAAATACTAGGAGAGACCTACGCGGAGAGATGGGATCTCCATTCAAGATGTGCGTTACATCGTTACTTTGCGTTACTCGTTACCCACCTCCAGCTTGTGGTTGAGCTGGAACACCGTCTGGCTCTTGTGGCAGAGCTGGGCGAAGCAGGAGCTCAGGCTGGTCATCTTCTGGCGGCCCTCGTAGGTGATGTCCACCTGGTCCGGGTCGATCTCCCCCAGCAGCAGGTCCACGTCCACGAAGGCCTTGTCGAACTCCTTCTCCAGCACCTCCAGCCAGCGGAACATGGACATGCCGGGGCCGAGGCCCGGGCTGTGGCCCGCCGGGGAGCAGCCGGCCGACGCTGACATGACTGGACGTTAGCTGTTAGCTCGGAGGCTAACTAGCCAGCTAGCTAGCTAACTAGTAGCTGTGTGTGACGACGTCTCGGTCGACGGCCGCGGGGAATCCGGTGGAGCCGCGGCGAGGAGATTCCGCATCGGTTTAAAAAGCACAACACGAAGGAGTACCTACGATTTCTTTAAAAAATTCCTCCGGTGGATACGTTCCGCCTAACCAGGAAGTGCCATATCAGACGGGGCGGTCCGCGTCGCTCGCTCGCTCGGCTCCGGGCAGCGGCTGCTCCGGTCTGCCGGACTTCCCAGGATCGACGGTGGATCCCCGAGCGGCCCGGGGCGGAGAGCGCAGGCGCGGAGGAAGCTTCCTGTCGCGTCTGACGTCACTTCCTGTTTGGAGCATCGCGACGGGAGACCGTGACGTCACACAAGGACGCCGTGTGATTCCACCGAGTGATGCAAGAGAGAAAGGAGGATAAAGGGTGAGGATGAAAAGGTGGACAGATTAGATAGGAGGGGAGGGAAGAAGATATTTAGGACACAGATGGATGGAAGGGTCGATGGAAGGATGGTTGACGGGAAGGAAGGATAGAAGGAAGGAAAGATAGAAGGATAGATATTTCCCTCCTTCCTACTATTATCGATTATTGTTATGTTTTTGCTTGAAACTCTGGCACAACAATTTCCTTCGGGATAAATAAAGTTGTTTTTATGTTTATGTTATCTTTAGATGGAGGGGGTGGAAGGATAGATAAATAGATACAAGGCTAGCTAGAAGGAAGGAAAGATATAGAGGACACAGATCGAAGGAATGATTGCTGGATGGATGGAGGGAAGGATAGATAGATAAATAGGACACAGATTGACTGAAGGAGGGATGGATTGAAGGAAAGAGGGATGGCCAGAGTCCGTGGGCTCTTTGTGGATGACTGACATCTTCACGGAGTGGTCATGATGGTAGCGATGATGTCATGGGCCTGCTGTGACATCACACTGTGGGGGTGCAGCGAGGTGTCAGAGATGGAATTAAATAACACTTTCAAAACTAAAAACAGCATTTTATTGGTCAAAAATAAGACTGGAAACGCTCCTTTTTTGTCCCCGGTTAACTTGGGGTATCCCCGATGCAGCCATCCCACAATGAGCAAAGTAACCAAACACAGGTGGCTGTTCCTGTATCGCCGTGGCAACTGATGCCGCGGACACAGATGCGGGCGCCGGAGGCCGAGACTAAATCGCCACAGTAACAGATGCTAGGCTTTGAGCGGGACCGTGTTGCCATAGCAACGGCGACCTTTGGTATCGGTCCGGAAGGAGCGCAAACCTCGCGGGCCAACAGCTTGATGAACTATTATTGGATGTTTTGTTTTTCTGGGCCTGACCGGACGTCTCCTTCACCGGGAGGTCCGTCTGTCGGCCAATCGGATGCGACGTGGAGAGAAGGCGAGGTCTCAGGTCTCCGGATCTTCAGCTCCGCTCCTCGTCCTCTTCCTCTCGGCGCTCTGCGGCGGCGGGAGAACCTGTCCGGGCGCCACCACCTGTCTGATGGTCATGTTGACCCTGGAGTTGCGTCCGTAGCGCGAGCAGACGGCCCAGTCCTCCTCGGGAACCGGATGCAGCGCGGCGCCGTCCGGCAGGGGGGCGAACGCTTCGCCGTCCGGCGCCGGGCGCCACGGCGGGGGCGGGAGGATGCGCGGGACGGCGTGGTACAGGAGGCGGCTGGCGCCGGACATCACCATCACGTCGCCGCTGTGCATGAACATGGCGGCGGGGGCGTCCTGCCTCCGCAGACCCCCCAGGAGGAAGACGGCCGATTGGCCGAAGCTGAGGAGACAGGAGAAGGTCGGTCACCGGGACCGTCGGCGCGGCGCCGAGCCGAGACCCCGCCCCCTTACCTGAAGGACAGCAGCGGGCTGCTCAGGTCCAGCTCCGATTCGTCCACGTGGATCCCCAGGGACGAGTCGGACCCGTAGTAGTTGAGGATCCCGGCCTCGGCCGAGAAACGCGGGAACCCGCAGGCGGCGGCGACGTGGCGAGACAGGAGGGCCAGATCAGGAGGGAACGGGGTCTGACGCTCTGGGGAGTACGTCTGCGGCGAGGAGAACCACTGCTTCAGCAGGAGATCACACACACACACACACACACACACACACACGCAGCTGCAGCCAATCACACGCGGCTGGGGGCGGGGCTTGACTGTCAATCATCCAACCATTCACCCTCTCATTCACATCCACAGAACGTTTGGAGCTTCAGTGGACCAAGGACATGGAGAGAACCCAGGTAGGAGAACATGGAGAACCCAGGCCCCCCCCCGTGCACCTTGGTGTCCCAGTCGTAGTGGAACCCCAGGGTGACCCATCTGAGGCGCTCCAGCAGGGTCTTGGGTCTCCTGGGCCCGACGTCGGGGCGGCTGAGGAACCACGGGAGAAGAAGTTAGGCGGGCGAGATGGCGGCGGCGGCGGCGCTGACCTCGGAGCTCCTCTGACCTGAGGGCCGGGGCGCTGCGACCCCAGATGTCCTGGGTGTCTGCGGGCGCCATGTGGAGGTCCAGGTTGCAGACGTTGGGCTTCTGAGGGTAGGTCTTCAGGCAGGAGGTCAGCCAGAAGGCCTGGCAGCCGCGCAGGAACGGGTCGCAGATGAAGATGAACCCTGCAGGGGGCGGGGTCACGGGGTCAGGGGGCGGGGCAAAGGCGGCGGAAGTATCCGCCGACCTTTGACCTCCAGCTACCTACCTGGAAAGCCCCTGAGGCCGCAGGCCCGCCACTGGCTGACCGGCCGCAGCCCCGCACGGGCGGCGTCCTCATCGCTGACCGCTGTTGTGTGAAGGTCAATCGGCACAATCTACACACACACACACACACACACACACACACACACACACACACACACACACACACGCGTTAACGTTATTAAAAGATCCTCACAGCGCTACACATGCGCTCTGACGTCAGTCCGCCATCTGTATGACGTCACACGAAGGCGCCGCTTACCGGGTCACGTGATTCGCTCGCGGAGAAGTCGAGGACGTCGCCGAGGTCCGGCGGCGGGTTCCGCCGTTTGTAGAGTTTGAACGCCTTCCGGAAGGCGTCCTCCGCGGCGGCCATCTTGGCCATAGCACGGCGGCTCGCGACGGGAAGTCGTAGACGAAGAAGGAGGCGGGATCCTACGTCACATCCGGGTACCGGTGAGCAAGATGGCGGCGCCCTCTAAGAAAGTCTTCGAGCTGTTCGTGTCCAGGATCCCGTGGACGCTCGCCGGAAGTGAGTCCACCGCCGCGGTTATCCGTCCGAGACAGAGACCCGCGGTCACGCGTCTCCGTGCGTGTGTACGTGCGCGGACGGGACGAGCTCACACACGCACACACACACACACACACCGCCTCCTCGTTCAAATCCATCATTAAATACATATATACACATATATCAGACGTGACCGGCGCTTCTTGTAACTCCTGGTAACTGAAAATCATTTCCGACAAGGTTTTATAAAGTCGACATCTTGAAAACGACTTCCGGTTGAATAGCGAGCCTGTGACGTCATGATGTTATACTTGTACTGCGTGTGACGCAGAGAAGTACGACTTCTGTACTTTTACTGTGAAAAATGGGATTGTTTCCTGTCAGTGTGTGTGTGTGTGTGTACTGATGGTGTGTGTGTGTGTGTCTTGCAGAGGAGATGCGGGAATATTTCGGACAGTTTGGATCCGTCAAGAAGTGTCTCCTACCCTTTGTAAGTCCTCCTCGAGGTCCTCGAGGTCCTCTGGCCTCCAGCTGAAGGTCCCTCAGGTCTGCAACCTTCTTGCACGCGTGTGTTTTCTCCAGGACAAAGAGACGGGTTTCCACCGAGGGTTCTGCTGGGTGGGTTTCGCCTCAGAAGAAGGTCTGAACAACGCCCTGCAGAAGGACCCCCACATCCTGGAGGGGGCCAAGGTACGTGCACGCTCTAATGTGCGTGCACACACACACACACACACACGCAGCGTGCACCTGAAGCCAGGCTGAGCTTCTGCTTTCTGGTTCCAGCTGCAGGTCCAGAGGAACCGCCGGCCGTTCGGCGGCCAGAAGCCGAGCCGAGCCGAGTGAAGCCGGAGGACCTTCTGCCGGTGTGTGTCTGGGCTCTGCGTCGTGGCCTCCAGTGTGTGTGAGAATGTGTGTGTTCATCTTCTTAAAACTTTCCATGAACTGACACCTCTGACTCTGGTTTGTGTGTGGAGCAATGCAACTGCAGAACCCGGTTGGACCCGGTCCAGAGGTCCAGCTCCTTCTGGAGCCCCCTTGTCTTGGTTAGCCGGTTAGCTTAGCACAACAAATGCTAGTATCTGGCACGCCTTGACCTGCCAATCATCTCACCTTTGGGCAGCAGGTCCCGCTCAGAACGGTCAGTGGAGAAGGTTCCACCAGAACGGAGGTTCTCGGTCCTCGGCTTCGACCAGAGGAAGAATGTTCCTCTGGGATGTTCTGATGACGACGGGGTCGGCGAAGACCAGAACCGGCCCCGGGACGGGACCTCGGCGTCCCTTCCGTGGTCCGGGTGCAGAGCGGCCGACCGGAGAGGAGAAGGCGGACTGAAGAAGGTTGAGATCCGTGAAGAACCCCTCGGTCCCCCCAAGAAATTGAGAGGCAGACCGAAATCCTGGAATTGTTTATTTTGATCTGCGACCTTCACAGACGAGTCCGTCCCCTCCGCTCTGGGACGTCGCCATGGAGACGTGAAATCCCAGGGACATTAAATATCTACGGGCGGCGGCGCTCTACCACGGCTAGGCTCTCACTGCACTTAACAAGAGCTGCATCTTTTTTAAAAACAAAACTATTTACACAAGATTCAGTCGGCGCAGCAGCTCCACATCCTGTGTGTGTGTGTGTGTGTGTGTGTGTGTGTATAACATTGGTGCTTAGAAGAGCTCGGGGTGGGTGAGGAAGCAATGCCACTGGAAGAGGTTCACCACCGGGAGGTTCTCTCACACACACACACACACACACACACACACACACACCATGCATGTCTGCACCTCGTGGAGAGCGAGGAGCATCTCCAAGACTGAACCAAAATGCAAAGCTGCTGTGTCTCTGACTTGCCGGTCCTGAGTTTCACCATTCAATCCATTCTTTGCAACACTCACACACACACACACACACACACACACATGTGCGTGGCCTCCATCGCAGGAGGTCTTACTTACATATCAGCATCATCTCAGCCAAGCAGGGTATTGCAGAAGGAGATGGCTCATGGAGAAATATAAAACAGGTATGTACAAGCTGCACCCCAGCAGACGCTGTCCTCCATTTTGTAAACTTTTTTTTTAAACTTTTCCTATTATTACTCTTATTATTATTATTATCATCTTTCTTATTTTTTGCATCAAAGATGGCTTTCTTCAGAGTCGAGTCCCGGATGCTAATCTTGAGTTTCCTTCCCGTCAAAGACCTGAGATGCAGAGACGCTCCAATGGTCCACATTCAATAATAAAAAAAAAAAGCGCTCCAATGGCGGGTTCGTGTCGGACCCTCCAGGAACCCGAGGAACCCGAGGAACCCGGCGGCAGGCTGGAGGTGAAGGTCTGGGTGAGTCTGCAGCTACAGTCCTGGGCGGCGCCTCAGTACACGCCGGGGAGGATCCGGTAGCGGACCGTCCGGCAGTACTCGTCCCACGCAGAGCCGTACTTCCTCCTGCACTCGCTCATGTCGCGCGAGTCTCGGTGCACCAGCAGGATGAGGAAGTAGATCATGTAGTACCAGGGCAGAAGGTGCCTGAAGCCTGCACGCACACACACACACACACACACACACACACACAACAGTGTCACAAGAGGACGAGCGCCGGGCCGCAGCCGAGGTTCTGAGCTGGAATATGTCGGACGCGGCGGTGGAGCCAAGGGGGCGGGGCCTAATCTGACGCTACGCTGTCCATCATCTGACCATTCACCTTCTCCTTCACACCAAAGGACAATTTAGAGCCTTCGATGGAACGTGGCAGGTTCTGGACTGATGGAGGAAGGAGGAGAACATGGGAAGAACGGAAGGAGAGAACCCAGGCGGGAGAACACGGAGAGAACGCGTGGAATGGACTCGGGCAGAAGAACATGGAGAGAACATGTGGAGAACACAAGGAGGAAGAACATAGAGAGAAAACCCAGGCAGAAGAACATGGAGGACACAGAAAGAAGCCAGGCCTCCAGGTCAGGACCTCTGCGCCAGTTCTTCAATGGACGGAAATCTGGTTTCATCTGAGCAGGTGCCTCCTGGCCTCCACCCCCGTGTGTGTGTGTATGTGTGTGTGTGTGTGTGTGTGTGTGTGTGTGTGTGTGTGTGTGCTCACCACAGGGCAGGGACCAGGCCAGGGCCATGAGAAGGTCTCCCAGGTAGTTGGGGTGACGGACGACGCCCCACCAGCCCGACACCAGCAGGCTCTTGCCGGTGGCGGTGGGGATGGTGGTCAGGTCTGGAGGAGGTGGACAGCGAGCGCTGGATCAGCGAGAAGATACCGCGGCTCGGGGGGGCCAAGCCCTCCTCACACACGGGAGAACTTACGGGAAAATTTGGGGTCCGACGGGTTTCTCCTGAAGTTGTTCTTCTCAGAGTTGGACTTCCTGAAGATGTAGAAGCCCACGACTGGAGGACAGACAGAGGAGGCGTTAAGGCCCGGGGCGACAGGAGGAAGCTTCTTCTCGGACGGCGAGGGCTTCCTTACGTTTGAGGGAGACGATGAGGCCCAGCTGCAGGGGGCTCAGGGGGTTGGGGTGCTCCACCAGGTAGTAGGCCTGCAGCGTGTAGGTGAAAGGAACCCACACCAGGTCCCCGAACGCCAGCATGAAGCCAAAGCCATCGTGCATCAGGTCCATGGTGGTCAGGATGGCTTCCTGAGAGACACACACACAAACGACAGGCAACCTTCAGGAACTTCTTCGTTCCTCTCCAGCATCTCCACCGGCGAAGGCCCCTCCTACCTCGTTCCACAGGCCGTCCACCACGTACAGCAGCTGGAAGAGGTTGACCAGGACCATGGCGCTGGACGGGGTCTCCAGGCCCTGCTGCTTCATCTCCGCCAGCGCCATGGCAACATTGATGAGGATCTGAGGGACGGAGGAGGCGGTCAGCTGACAGGAAGTCGCACCAAAACTCACTTCCTGTTTGTGCGCTGGGATCTCAGCAGTGTGTCATGACAGAACACGGGGAGAACACCCAAGAGGTTTGTGGAGGACATCCAGAGTGACCAACCACACAACAATGGTGTGTGTGTGTGTGTGTGTGTGTGTGTGTGTGTGTGTGTGTGTGTGTGCGTCCAATCACCCAGCCAATGAGTCCTGGACGCATCTCACAGAAGAACTTCAGGTCGAAGGCTCTGATTCGAGGGTTCAGCTCGCGTCCCTTGAAAAAGTCGTAGACCACATTTCCTGGAGAAACGGAGGATGGAGATGACCTTGTAGGAGTGCCACAGTGTGTGTGTGTGTGTGTGTGTGTGTGTGTGTGTGTGTGTGTGCCTCCTCACCAGAGTTCCCCCCGAGGGCCAGCTGGTCAGGGGCAGCGTAGCGTGAGCGCCAGTACAGGTAGATGCTGAGCAGGACAGAGATGAGGAAGGAGGCCACGGCCAGCTGCAGGAAGCGGCTGTAGATGTAGGTGAGGTCCACGCCGCAGTAGATGGCGGCGCCGACCGTGGCGGCGCTCACCGCCATGGCGAAGAAGCCTGTGGGAGGGAGGGAGGAGGAGGAGCGTGAGAGGCTACGCCCTCATGCTTAGGTCTAAAATGACACCTTCTTCTTCTCCTCCGTCTCCTGGAGCTGCTCCCACCAGGGGTCACAGACCTCCTGTACCTCCATCCATAAACCTCCTCTCTGGTCTCCAACCTCAGCCTCCTTCTCCCTGGACCTTCACCCCCCTCATCCATGTTCAAACCATCTCAGCGTGACTTTATCTCTGGGACATCTGACAGGAGCCGTCCCTGTGATGGACTCCTTCCCTGATCCTCTCCATCCTTCTCACTCCTCCAAGAGGAACCTCCACCTCTTCTTCTCAGTATCTCCAAACCAGACATGATGGCTAATCTCAGTCTTCAACACCTTCAGACCAGGGAGTTCCAAAACCTTCAAGCTCCTGAAGCTGTGGAGCAGCTCCACTATCCTGACCTGACACTCAGCATCTATTCTTATGTCTGCAGGCTTCAAAGAGTGAAGCTCTGAGAAGACAGGAGCCGCCTGTGGGCTGATCTTCAAGGACTCTCCACAGGAACACCATTTGTAGCTTCTTTGCTAAACTCCCTGAGTCGCCTCGCATGGTGTGTCCATCATCATCATCACCATCATCTGGAGCTCCATCCTTCACTTCCAGGCTCCCCCTTAAAGCTACAACATGTTGCTAAATGTCACTTTGCTCCACTGAATCTTGTCTTCACTCCGTCCATAAACTTTAAAACCATCAAATCGTCCTCGACCGGCTCTGAACGCCTCCCGCGTCCACGTTCCCGCAGATCCGAATCCCCGTAAACATCTCCCACCTTCTCACACACGATGCTTCTCCATCTCTTCATGGATGAGTCCAGGACAAGTAAACCTTACTCAAGTGTCTCCTAGGGGTAGCTGGCGGCAGCGGCGGCGCGTCCTACTGTCTTTAAACACCACTCGACGGACAGCGGCGGCCATGTTGGCGTCAAATACATTCACTGCAATTTGTTGTTCCTGGTTGCCAGGCAACGCCTCAGCTGACGCACCAGGAGGTCAAGGTTCTTCTGCTTCTACAGTCCACGACGGACGCCCAGACTCACCGTTGGTTCTGTACTTCAGCCTCTGGCCCGACCTCAGCGGCATCCCCTCGCTCAGCTGCACACACACACACACACACACACACACACACACACACACACACACACACACACACACACACACACACACACACACACACCAAGAGCCTGTTACATTTCAAACAGAGTCATGAGCTTCAGCGGTCCACGTGTCGGCTGTTGTAGGTCAGAAGGACCAGCAGGGGGCAGCATCGGGGGGGTTGTGGCCTCCTGGAGAGCCTCTGGTCCACGTGCTCCACCATCTTGGTGAGCCCATGAAGAGCGGCTGGAGTTAATGACACCCAGGCTGACGGTTTGCATTCCAGGTGTTGGAGTGGAAGAAGGGACCTGCTGCAGGAACGCTCCAGGACCAACATCTACCTCCTGGAGAGGAACGCTGCCGCTGATCTGCCTCCTGCCAGGCTCACATGACGCCCGCGGCCAGGTGTGTGAGGCTCAAGAAGATGCAGAGCAGCACACAGGACACCGGCTGAGATGCTGTGTGTGTGTGTGTGTGTGTGTGTGTGTGTGTGTGTGTGTGTGTGTGAGAGAGAGACTCACCTTCCCCACGGGCAGAAGGTAGAGCAGGGCCTGGAAGAGGATCCACAGGAGCACAAAGCCCAGGGCCTGGGGGTCCCAGAAGGCCTGGGCGGGGGGCAGAGGAGGGGGGAAGTTGGCCAGGCTGGGATCTGCAAGGTTGACCTGCAGGAGCAGGAAGAGGACCCACGCCGGCAGGAAGAGCAGCCAGAAATACGCTCCTGCGGGCGGAGGAGTGAGAGGTTAGCCGGTTAGCATTTGTTTCACGCCTCCGCTTTTTAAAATCAGTTTTCGCCGGAGATCTGGACCGGAACCCGACCCGAGCCCGGACCGGCTGCTCCGGAGCCTGCTGAACATCTGTCCAGAAGGCCCGAGAGCCTGGACGCGTACCGATCTTCCCTCCGAAGTCCAGCGGGGTGGCGGTGGCGGCCGGGGGAGCCGCCGCCGCCGCCGCCGCTCCTTTGTCCCGCTGCTGCACTTTGACGCCCGCCCGGTCGCCGGCCTCGCCTCCGTTCTTCCTCTGCCGCAGGTTGTAGCGGCTCTGGCTCTTCTCCGGCTCGGCCTCGGACATCTCCTGCTTCTGAGGGGACAAGGAGAACCCCGTCAGGAGAGGGCGAGGAGGTGCATCTGCCCTGGAGGCTCCTGGAGGTGGACTGGTCTTCTCTAACATTGGGGATGAATGTGTGCATGAGCACTTCCTGCTTGGCATTGATCTCTGCTGGAATCGTCCACTGATTCAGGACGTGTGTGTGTGTGTGTGTGCGTGAGTGTGAGGGGGGCTGCTGTGATGTCACACAGGGGGTGTGATTGCACTCATAAAGCTGGGATGTCCATCTAGAAACAGGACACCGTTACTTCACAAAGACACAGTGATGTCACTGCAGGGTGGAAGGGCAGAGGTGTGTGTGTGTGTGTGAGTGTGTGAAGAAATTTGATATCTTTTAATTTCTACCATCTAATACAAATAAAACCTCCAGGGACTAGAGAAGTTCAAATGCCATCCATTTTATCTTCTGACACACACACACACACACACACACACACACACATGTGTGTGTGGAAACACCACAGCCTAGGAACACACACACAGCTTCACCACAGGAAGCTGGTCCTGAGGTTTCAGTGTAGGAGATGGGGAGTCGGGAAACGGCGGCCGTCAGGTGACCTCGTGGGCATGGGCGGCGCCGAGGGCCCGGGGGAGTGTGTGACCCGCTCAGTGAGGCGTGGTCTTGTGAGGCCCCCCCCCCCCCCCCCCCCCCCCCCCCCCACGTGCACGCATCATGACATTCCAGCAGGCCTCACCTAGCACAGCCCAGACCTGGACCAGGGGCTTCCTGTCATTGTGCTCCACACAGGCCGGCTCGCACCATGTGACGGCAACGTCACACCACATGTGTGTCTGCAATCCTTGTGTGTGTGTGTGTGTGTGTGTGTGTGTGTGATGGGCATTGCGGGGGGTGATAACACACACACACACAATTGAAAGCAGGGACCTCCCCTCCCCCACGAAGACACCAAAGAGCCCCTCGTGGTCACTCACCTCGCTAACTTGGTTAGCCGTGTTATTGTCCTCTGTGGGTTGGTGCTTATTGTTGTCCGTGGTCTTTGTGTGCTCCTGCAGAGACAATGGGAGGGTGGATGGCGGTGGACGGAGATGAAGGGGGGCCGTTAGAGCAGAGAGGAAAAGACAATGAGTGTGACAGCGGTGGGGTCTGACGCCGAGAAACGCAAACGTTCTCCTCCAACGCTAGGGGAACGGGGAGGCCGTGACCTTCTGCGGCTCTGGTTCTCACACAGCTTCACTGGTCTTCAGTGATAAATGTCTGAGGATCTCAGACAGCTGAGGTAACCCTCGGTGAGGCTGGAGGTCACGGGTCCGGCTCGCGGTCTCAGAGCGACGCCGGAACCGTCCACTCACCAGGGAAGTGATTCGGACCTCCAGCGCATCCTTGAGCTTGAGTTCCTTGCGCGATGACGAGGGGATCTCCTCTGGCGCCGCGGCGCGGCGGGAGGAGATGCGGCGCGACGTCCTCGCCGGCGAGCGGGAGCGGCTGCGGCGGCGGCCCGGGGATCGAGAGCGGGAGCGGGAGCGGGTGCGGCTCTGGAAGCTGCTGGCGCTCTGGGGAGGAAACCAGGGAACACATGGCTTTGGAAGTCTGCTTTTAGACACACACACACATGCACACACACACACACACACACACACACAATCACTCCTACCCTGATGTCGTGGTCTTTGAGCTCCAGCTCGGTGCCGTCCTTGTAGATGACGGTGTAGAGCTGGCTCTTGGGGTCGAAGCCCAGCACCTTGACCTCGTAGAAGAGGCTGCTGCCGGGCCAGCGGCCCATCACCATGTCCCCCCTCTGGTACTTCACCCCCGCCATCGTCATCACACCTGAGGAGACCAGGGTTGGACCACACGCCGCATGATGTCCCAGCAGAGAAAAAGCTTCAAGCTCAGCTGAGGCTGAGGAGCGACAAACATCAGGCACCACCAGCACATGGATGTTCAGGACCTGCCAGCTCCTCATGTCATCCAGGAGGAGAAACACCATGACATGATGAGGAGCACCGTGAGCGTCTGATGCTCCTCACAGCAGGAGCTCCAAACGTACCGGCCCTGCTGGTGGCGTCTCCAGGATTTCAATGAGGTCATTGTTGTCCACACAGATCGGGCAATCACACACACACACACACACACACACACACACACACACACACACACACACACACACACACACACACACAACTCTAACTGTCCACTCTGACCGCAGGTCTACCCGTCTATGACATGGACCTCTGAGGTCATCACGTTCAAATCCATGACGTCCCATTGCTGACCACAACGCTCCTCCTGATTGGCCGTGAAGGATGCCGCGTGCTTGGTGTTTACATAAACCGACGGGTCTTCTTCTACTTCCTCCATCCAAACATCTCTTCTCCTCCTCTTCTGTGTCACCAATGCACTTCCTGTCCTCTTCCCCATCCAGAAACCTCCTCTGTGGTCTTCAACCTCCCCACCCTTCCACCCAGATCTTCTCCATCCCTAATCTGTCCATATCAAAATCATCTCAGAGTGACTTTCTCCACAGAACATCTGACACATGCTGTCCCTCTGATGGACACATTCCTGATCCTCTCCATCCTCCTCGCTTCCAGACAAGAAGCTCCACATCTTCATCCCTGCCTCCTGTCCTCTCCTCAAAGCCACAGTGTCCGAACCTCTCGCCTCCACCTTCTTCACCTTTCCTTCGGCCCGGGCCGATCCCCTTCCCCTCCGAGAAGATCCCCGGGGACTCCTTCCCGGTACGCTCACAACCCAACCCTGCTGCGACGTGCTCCAGGAGTTACCACGGGGCGGCGGTCGAGGTCAGCGGGTCCCGGGGAGAACCGGGGAGAACCGGCGAGCGCCGGCGGCGCTGCTGACGGGCCCGTCCCCGCGAGGTTCGCCCAAAGCCGCGGGACCAAAGAGCCTGAAAGAGGCAAGGACGTCCCGCGGCTCAGCGCTGGCGGCGGGTTGTCTACTTTCCACATTCATGCCGAGCAGACAGAACAATGGCGGGGCCTCCCCCGGGATCGCCGCTGGACGAGAGACCCACGGGTACCGGATCTCACACCGCCTCCGCTTTTAGAAATGAGCCGATGCGGCGAACTGACACCGGCAGGCGGCGGGAAGAACTTTCCTTCTGGAAGACACGTCTGCTCCAGACGGGCCGGACGCCGCCGGCTCTCTCATTAAAATTCCAGAAGAGCCACAGTGGAGTGGTGTTTGTAAGGAAGCTGTGATTTTTTTTAATTTTTTTTTTACCTTGAATCTAAGCCCTCCTGACCGGGGAGAGATTAGCGGACAGTAAACCACCGCTGAGTAAAGCCACACCAGTTTGCACCAACGCCATCATCGGCAACACCTTCTAAATCCACCCATTTACAGCTGATGTCTGCTGACAGGTTGTCGCCCCTCCTGGGATTCCAGCAGAGGCAGGGAAAGCCACACAACCCCTAATCCCCCCACCGCATCCAGCCACGAGGACGTGAACGCCGACACGCCCTGGGTGGGACTCCGTAGGACCGACGAGCTTCTCCATCGGGGTCGACCGGAGGGTGGGGGCTTTAAATGCAAGTCCAGCAGACCTTCCCCTGGTTTGAGGCCCCTTTGATAGGAAACACGTGAATCAGATTGAGAGTCCAACCGAGCAGCCGGGCGCAGATCCGCTTGCACAGGGTGGAGAGGAGAACCAAAACAACAAGGAGGCAACATCTAACCCCCTCCGCTCCTTCCATGCACGGTCTTCCTCTGGACCTCCAGGCTCCCTCAGCACGGCCAAACATCTGCAAAACATCTCCTCCCACATGGTCTGCTGCTCAACTTCACAACACATTTTCAAACTTTCAAAATGAAAGAAGCACTTCATTCCAAACCCTGATCTTGTGTCGTGACTGACTTTTAAATGAACAAGATGCTAAATAATTAGCATAACAACAACAACAACAACAACAACAACAACAACAACAACGGGGGTCCCGGTGCTAAGCGGTCGCTGTGTCTTTAAACGGCCGGCGTCGGAGTCCCGGCGCTCCGGGGGCGAACGCGGCGCGGCACCGAACGACGGGAACCGAGGGAGGGAAAACGTCACAGCGTTCAAAACGGCGGCCGCGGAGAGAGGAAACGACGAGAGCCGGCGGGAGCGACCGGGAAGGCGAACCCCCGCCGGGGGCGCCGCTAACGTTAGCAACACCGGGAGATATCGATTACCAGCCGACTCACCCGGTGCCGTCTAACCCCCGCAGTGGGCGCGTATTACCGTTATACGCCGCGGCGCCGTTGGTTGTGAAGTTAGTGTTAAGTGAGAGAACCCCGTGAGGGCGAGTTTAAGAAAAACAAAAACTAACCGGCGTGTCTACCCGCTAACCGACCGGGGGAGGCTGGAGTGGGACAGCCCAGCTGAAGGCACCCAAAGCCGGCCCCCTGTCCGCGGCGGCAGCGGGAAGTTGCCGCTCCAGGACATAGCCGGAGCCCGGCTGGAATTAGCCCGGGCTCGACAAAGACTCGGCGGGACGGGGGTCGCGGAGGCACAAACTTACCGTCAATTAGCATCTTTAAATCCCCCCCGTCCGACGCGGATAAATCCTTCGTTTTACGGCGCGGTGAATTAAAAGCTTTGAATTTAAATTTGTTTTTAAAACGGACTTGGCTAGCGGTTGGCGGAGAGATACTCCCTCCCTCTCAGCGAAGAGCCACCGGTGACAGAGAAGGCGCGAAGGCTCCTGATTGGTCCGCGCAGCGTTCAGTTCAAACGCTCCCGGCTCGCTATTGGCTGGCGGTGGATTCGAACTGCGACGCGATTGGCTGCAGGTGGAGTCCGCGACCCGTCTGTTTACCGCCGCTTCATGTCTCGCTGTCCTTGTGCTCATTCTGACATATAGCGTGAAAATAAAACTAATGTCAACAAATAATCATGATTATTGCTGAAGTCAACATAATCACTGCTCTGAATGGAAATGAAGTACAGATTTAAACACTCAACAAGGACAAATCCTTCCCCCTCCATGCAGAAGGTCCCTGGTTGGATTCCCACATGGAGACTCCTTGTCGAAATCCAGTCTCTGCAACTGGACTTGAATTTCGACAAAGATTCACCGTGACCTGGATGATGGAGAACCTCCGCGCAGATGGAGGCGCCTTCCTGTGTGGAGCCTCCATGTTCTGCCCGTGCCTGCGTGGGGTTCCTCGGGGTCGCTCCCTGAGGAACCAGCCTACATCGTCCAGATGTTTGAATGAGAGGGTCGTAGAACGATTGAGCGACGGAGGGAGTTTTTTCCCCCAAAACTCCAGCTGATGCGTCCAATTCTGAGAAGATAACCTTCAACCACTTCTCGCCCACCACCATGCAGGGACGAACTCATGAAGACCACGACGGTCCTCTGGTTCATCGGGACGGGGAAGATGTTTGAATCACCGCCGTTGCTCTTCTCTCCTCCGCCCAGGGAACTTGCATCATAAACCGACGGCTGTTGCGTCAAGTCGCCATAGCGACGACTTAGCGGTTTATAAAAAAACCCGTGCGAGCTAAGGTGACGGTCCGGAGGCTCGGCTCTTCGAAGCTGGAGTCTCCACAGAGAAGCAGGAACCCTCAGGCCCCGCTGGAGAAGAGCTGCACGGCAGAACCCGGTCCAGATGTTCCCTGTTGAAGACCGGGTCTTCGGACCAAAGCAGGAACCGCCTCTCGTATTGCAGTTTTTATTGAAGTTGCTCAAACAAACAAAACAACGTTAGCATGTAAGAAAAAGACGAGGACAAGAACCCGACGACGGGGGCGGAGGAACGGACCTCCCGAACACCACCCGACCCCGGCGGCCATGACGGGCGGAGCTCCGGGGGGGCGTCCGAGCCCCGCCCGCCGCTTCTTTCGGCGTGCGAAGAGTGACGCCGACAGTCTGGTGTGACATCCCAAAAATCAAACAACAAAAAAAAAACAAATGGCACCAGGGAACGACAACACCGAGGTCCGGCCGGCAGAACCTCGCCGGGGCGCGAGGCCTTCAGGGAGCCGAGGTTCTCGCGCCCCGGCGAGAGAGCTTCCGTCCCAGAAGAAACAAAGACGAGATCGGCTCCACGCCTTCTCGGATCTCGGGACTCCTCAAGGCACAGACCGCCCCGGGCCCCGGAGGACGCCGCCCCTCTCCGGACGGAGATGGTGGAGATGATGGACGCCGAGCGGAGGCTTCTGATTGGATCCTTTGGTGAAAGAGTTGACGGAGGACGTCTGATTGCTTGTGAGGTTGTCCTCATCTCCCTTCGTGGCGTCTTCTAGTGCAGGCGGAGCAGGCGCCCACGCTCTCGGCGGGGCGTTTCCATGGAAATGGGCGGGGTCACGGGGTCACCCTCCGATCATGGCGCTAGTTCGATAAACGTGAGCGAAGACAGACTCCGGAACAGGAGCCTGGACCCGAGTCCAGGGAGAACCCGGGAGGACGCCGGCCAATCGCAGCCGGGGGGGGGGGGGGCCTTCTGGCTTGGATTTGAAGGCCCCGCAGTCAAAGCTTGCACCCTGGATGGAGGACCAACACGTGTCTGACGCCCAACCAGGTGTGACCTCACTCGCTGTCGGTATAGACCTCGTTATTTGACCGCGCCACTTTTTCCCATTTTTTGATAAAAACACGCCTGCGAAGCCCAGATGAGGGAATAGTTCTCCCAGCGTTGGTGAGACGTTTGTGTTGGAGATGTGGAAATGTAGGAGAGGACCAGCCCCCCCCCAAACATAACCTGATGACTTTTCTACATTTCCACCCATGCTAATGCTAATTAATGAACACATTAATGCTAATGTTAGCGGTGGGTCGCTTTAGGTTTGTGTTTTTTCGATGGTTTAACAAAATGAATGTGTGAAGGGGAACCCTGGTCAGAGGCGTAAATGCCACGTCAGCGATGCAAGGCTTTGTCTGCGGGGTCAGAGGGCCTCCCGGGGGACCCGGCCCCCCCGCCGCCAGCCCGGCGGCCCCTCAGCGGCTTCTCACTGGACATCAGCGGGGAGCATGGAGTAACAGAAGTCAACAAAACGAAACAAAACCCAAAGAAAAACAACAACAAAAACGGCACTTTCTTCCTCTGGGGAGTGAAAATAAAGGCAAAGGAAGGAGAAGAAGAAGAGGTGAATGAGTGAATGGCACCTCTCTGTTAGCCACCAGCTAAACTCAAAAAGAAACTAACCCCCCCCACACGTCCATCACTGGCAGTCTGCGGACGTGCACGGACAACGGGCGGGTGCCGCCAAACGAGAGGGGGCGGGGCATGTCGGGGGGGCGGGGCTAAGTACAAGATGCTACACTTATTGCTTGTAGTAAAATATGTGTTAATGCTAACTTGTTCGTGGCAGGTTTGTGACCCTCAACCTTTTTTTGATTTTATTTTTTAAGAAAGCGTGAGCTGTGACAGAGTGTGTGTGTGTGTGTGTGTGTGTGTGTGTGTGTGTGTGTGTGTGTGTGTGTGTGTGTGTGCGTGTGTGTGTGTGTGTGTGGGGGGGGTCCATCCTAGATGTCCAGTGATGGCCAACAAGCATGATGGGTCATTAGCGCCTCCAACAGGAAGGGTCTGAGCTACGATACGCACACGCACGCACACGCGCACACACGCGCACACACACACACACACACACACACACACACACACACACACACACACACACACACACACACACACACACACACACAGGTGGGGTTGCTGGGCTACTGTAGCTCCGCCCACACGGCAGTTTCTTCTATCTAACCTCTCTCCTGTAAATATTCAGGTTAAAATAGTGTTTTTATTTATATATTCTTTTTTTTTTTTCTCTGAAGGAAGACAAGCGTAACAGTGTCCTGCAGTCTGATTGGCCGGTCGGCCCCCCTCAAGCACGCTCACACGCACGCTCTCACACACGCACAAACACACACGCTACCCATGGCGTAATGGGGGGGTGGGGGCGGAGCCAAAGGCTTAAACCCAGGGGGGGTGTTGCCATGGAGACAGAGAGGAGACATGGCGCCGGAGGGGGGGGGGGGGGGGCACTGACACCCCATTCTGCGTCGCTATTGTTGTTGTTGTTGTTGTTGTTGTTGTTGTTGTGTGCACCCCCCCACCACCATCAGTTTCCACCATTCCTGTCGTCATTGTCGTCGCCGCCACCGCGCTGTCAGATCTCAGGGGTCGTCTGCAAGGTCACGTGGGGTGGAGGGGGCGGGGGGGCCGACGTGGACCTGCTCCGCTACGCCGTGCTGGACCTGCCCAGCTCCTCCCTGATCGCTGAGGGACACACAGACAGGAAGTCACAGGGAGGGACGGCGAGGTGGCGAGGAGAGAGGGGGAGGACGTACCATCGATGAGCTCCTCCTTCAGCTTGGACAGCTCCTTCCGCATCTCGTCCAGAATGTCCTGGAACACAAACTCAGTCAGCGGGGGGGCATCGGCTTCTGTAGAGACTGAGTGCAGGCTCACCCCCCCCCCCCCCCCCCCCACACACACACACACACACACACACACACACCCCGAGTTAATCCCGGGGTGATTAGTCGGGACCTGATTAGCATCGGGAGTAAACAAACAGGAGGCGGCGGCGGTGCTGTGGGGGGGCTGCGGGGACAGATAGGCCGGGCCGCCTGGGGTGGGGGGGGTCCGAACCCCCACTTATCAGAGTATCTGATGACAGAGCGCCCAGGGAGGAGCGGCGTCCCGCCGTGAAGACGCGTGGCGACACACCCGCCGCGAGGATCCGCTAGCATCAGCGTCAAAGTTTGGGGCGAAGCCGTCACGGGCGCCGCCTCTTTGGGCAACCCACCTGCTTCAGTCTGTCGTAGTCCAGAGTTTCCGCGGGGACACCGTTGGCACTTAAGGAGGCGGTGGGGGTCGGGGTGGACTTCGGTCTGGGCGGAGGGAGAAGGAGGGAGAAGGAGGGGGTGGCGTTAGCAAAGTCTTGCCATCTTGAGTCACGTCATGCTAGCTTGACCCTGATTGATGGAAAAAGTCAACCGGCGAGTGAAAAGAAAAAAGTCAGACTCATTCTTCTGTGTTCTCTGTTATAAACACAGAATGTGTTTGATTCCCTGCCACTGCTGTGATTAAATATCAGTGTAACACACATGACAGCTTCACAGATTTGACCAGCTTTTCTGTAAAGGCTTGCAGCGCTAGCACAGCGGAGGGTGCACCTGAGTTCCAGCGCGTGCACTCCCCTCCACATGCAAAGACACACACACACACACACACACACACACACGGCAGCAAACACACGCACACAGGAAATGAAGCAGAGCAGGAAGTCGTGTGTTTCCAGCCGCGGCCGAAGACGGTGTGTTATTGGTTTTTTTGGTGCGTTGGGCGCAGCCTGTCCGCCTGGCGGACGGCGATAAGCTGACGGCGTGGGCGTCGTAGCGCTAGGAGCCCGTCGCTAGGAGGACGGGAAGTCAGACAGGAAGTGGAGGCGATGAGACAGGAAGTCAGACAGGAAATGGAGGCGGTGGGACAGGAAGTGGGCTCTGCAGCTGCTCGTTAGCTGCCGAGCGGCTGGAAAACGCCCAGAAAATAACAACGCGAACATCCGATCGATTGAAACCCGACCCCGCACAGAGGCGGAGCCTGTCGAACCATACAAGTCATCAATTGTTATTTTTTTTTAATGATTGAATTAAATCTGTAATTAAAACAATACAATTATTTTTCAGCTATTTTATTTATGGATTTATTATTCATTATTATCAGAATTTAATTTGCAATTTTTGAGGGGGTTAACAAAACATGGAAATAATATCATTTTGGTTAAATTATTAAATTTTGATCGATTTCTTCCAGTGGGTTTAAGTCTTAGATGATTATATACAATATTTAATGCATGCAATACACATATACAGGTGATCAGATTTTTGCTTGCAATAATGTATGTGTATTGATTTGTAATTCTGTGTATATGTAATATTATGCACACACACACACACACACACACACACAGAGCAGGGCCTTATCTCTGAGGCCCTGCTGGCCCTGCATAGATAAACCCATGTCTGGAGGCGTCTGCGTCTCGGCGCGCATTCAAACGCGGCATGTTCATGTGCCAGGCGGCCATTAGCGGGGCGGCGAGCAGAACGGCGTGAGGACGGCAGTTAGAGACGCAACACACACACACACACACACACACACACACACACAGGATCAGCACACTGAAACGTAATGAAGACTTGTGGAGGACAGAGGTGGCGGCGCGGAGGCTCCGACTCCTCCGCCGTCCGACTACCTGCTGGAGGAATCTGCGGCGGCGGCGGCGGCGGGGGATCTCCACGGAGACTCTCGTCTGTGTGGGCAGAGACAAGGATCTTCTTTCACCACCGTAGGATCTGCGCTGCCCACCTCAGGGTCTCCTCTCACCCAGGGAGGATCCACTTCCTCGACCTCGGGAACACCTCAGGGCCTACCTTCCTATCTGGAGGATCTACTTTGGTCTCTGGCTAGATCAGGGGTCGGCAACCCGCAGCTCTGAGCGGCTTGGGAAAATAAATTATAAATATTTGATTAAAGTGTATTTCATTTGTGTTCATTCCTTTTTTTAACTTTTAGTTCTAAGTTGGCAGATTATTGTGATCTTGAAATATTAAAAAAAATTATATTCATTATTTTTCGCCGCTCAAAATAACGTCACACTGGCGGAAGCCGGTATACCCGCCCGCCGGTAAAGTCCCGATTTGCAGATGCTGTGCGCAGAAGTTCAGGAGCAGAAGTCCCATAAACCAGGTAAAATAAATATTTATGAAGATATTTTGCAAATGTTTATTTTTTATTGTTTACTGACACAGTGATTTTTTTCACGATTTATTTTTAAAATTCAGGTCAAGGCTCCGCTACACGCTCTGAAAGCCCAAAGCTCAAAATGAGTTCATTACATAAATAAAATTTAATTTTCTCCGTAATACTTTGTGAATTTCAGAAGCAACACACTACACCCTTGTTTATACAAAGTGTAAAGGTAATAAAAAGCAATATATACAGTGGTACCTTTATTTTAGTCGTCACAAAGTAATTGTGGCTCCCAGTGTTTTCTTTTCTGAGGAAACCGGGTCCAAATGGCCCTTTGGGTGTTACGGGTTGCCGACCCCTGGACTAGAGGATCTACTTTCCCGCCTGGAAGATCTACGTCCGCTTCCTGGACCTCAGGATCTACTCCCCCCCCCACCGGATCCACTTCCTCCACCTCGGGACCTGATCTACAGTGTTCCTCTGCAGGCCTTTTATCCCAGGGTTTCTCGGCGGGCGGCAGGGAGTTGTGTGTGGTGTAGTGTGCATGGACAGATGGACGGAGGTATCTTCTCGTGGTCCATCAGGTGACGGGAGAAAAACCCCCTCCAAAAAAAAAAGAGCCAGTCGCCAAACCTGCACATGAAGGCGGCGCTAGCTCGTAGCAGTGTTAGCAGCACTGAAGCGGCTCCAGCGGGGCGCCATGCTCCAAGCTAGCCTGCGCGAATGCTAAAGGCTAAAGCTAACCCCCCCACCCCGAAAAAGGGCTCCGCCCCCCCAATTTTAGTGTGTTTAGCATGTCTTACCTGCCGATGACGGGGGATTTGCTACCGTTCATGGTGTTGGTTCGCTCCCATGGCTTCCTGGGCATATCTGTGAACACACACACACACACACACACACACACACACACACACACACACACACAGGAAAGTCAATAAGCCCACAGTGACAAAAACACACACACTCTTCCGGTGTGTGACCCTCACCTGGTGTGCTACAGGCTGACACCTTAGGGGTCGTGGTCATCTCGCCCTCCTCCTGTCCAACACACACACACACACACACACACACACACACGATGTGTTCAGCATGGTGGTGATGATGGAACAGTGGAGATTGTTAGCTAGCTAGCTAGCTAACAAGGTGAAGGACTACGTTTCCCATGATCCTTCAGGGCGGAGGGGCGGAGCTTATCTGTCACGGCGGGCGCAGGACAAGCCGCTGCCACTCACCGATCTCTGGTCGGGTTCCGGAGACGAGCCCTTCTCTGCGATCTTTCTCCTGAGGGACAGGAGGACAGCAGACAGGTGAGGGAGGAACATCTGCAGCTTCACCCCATCTTCTCCCCATCTTCTCCTCCCTGCTTCTCCCATGTTCTCGCTCGTACCTTCGCGCCAGCAGGGCACTCATCTCCTCCATGAGCCCGCCGCCCCCTGGCAGCGGGCCGTTGCCTCTACTCTCCGTCTTGGCCGCCGCCGCCCCCAACATGGCGGCCGCCAGCGCGGCTCCGGCATCATCACTCTGTGACACACACACACACACACATACACACACACACACACACACACACAGAGGTGGGCTCAGAATGGCGGTTAGACATGTGTGTGTGTGTGAACATCCCTGACAGTGTGACAGATGGAGACTGTGTGTGTGTGTGTGCTCATGCATGAAAGAAGCATGTGTGTGTGTGTGTGTGTGTGTGTGTGTGAGACAATTCAAAATAACACACTCACTCTTGGCACTTTGCGCAGCTTGGCTCCGGCGAGGGCGGCGGCCAGGCCGGACATGGGGCGGTCCTCGGCGGGGGAGAACAGGCCGGCGGGGAGGGGGGGCGCCGGGGGCGGGGGCGGGGCCCCGGGAGGAGGGGCGGGGCCTCCGGACGGGGACGGCGTCGGAGGCAGGGGCGGGGGAGGCGGGGGCGGAGGGGGGCCGCCCGGGGTGGTGGGGGTGACGGCCGGGGTCGGGGCCGCCGAGGTCACAGTGGAGCCGGGGGGGAGGGGAGGGGGAGGGGGAGGGGTGGGCGCCGTCTGCGCCGACTCTGGGGACACACACACACACACACACACACACAAAGAACAACACACCGTCAATCATCTTACTCCATGAACCTTCTCACCATTTACCATTTAACAGATAACAGCTAACTCTGTCCACAATTAGCCTCATAGCAGGAGCTAAACGTCCACGAGAACGTGGATGTCACGATCCTTGAATGACACATTCAGCTTAAGCCCCGCCTCCTGGGGGGTGGCGCCTCTGATAGGCTCCGCCCCCTCACTCTTCACGCACGCTCACTGGCATCGGTGGATAAATCACACACACACACACACACGCACACACACACACACACACACGCACACACACGCACACACACACTGTGAGCTGGTGACGACGTCATGTTTGAAGCTGATGAGCAGAAACATCTCACGTAGCATCTGGAGGGCAGATGTGACAGTGCAAGCACAGTGGCGAAGCAAGCGAGCACACACACACACACACACACACACACACACACACACACACACACACACACACACACACAAGATATTGTCATGTCTATCAATCTAATCTCATGTCGGAGAAAATGACAAAGTTCTCCTTACAAGCGATCAATAATCAATCAGCGGGAGAGGAGGAGCCGGATCAGATAAAAGATCTCTGAGGTCAAAGGTCAGTGGAGCGCGCCTCCAACCCCAATCGCTAACATGGGGACAAAGGTCACCGTTAGCACACAAAGCTAATTGGCTGATTGAATGTTAGCAGAGATCTGGATCTCCATATTTGTAGTCTTTAGATGATACTTTAAAACTACAAAACAGATGGTGTCCAACAGAGGTTTTTTACAGGTGCGTGGAGACCCCGCCCCCGACCCGCCTTAGCCCCGCCCCCTCACAGCCACAGTGGGGGTGCTTTGGTTGCATAGAACTGTCGAAGGTGGAGGAAGCCTTCTAGGTGAGGATCCCCGGGACGACCCCTGACCCCGCTGACCCTTGACCCCACCCTGCCCCGCCTCAGCCCCGCCCCCTCGCCCCCGTTAGCATGTGAGTCCGACGGCGGCGACGGACCGGACGTTGAACGGCGGTCTTACCCTGGGGCTGGCAGGGCGGCCCCCCCTGGGCCTGGGGGGCGTCGGGGGCCGCGGGCTGGTCCGGCTCGCCGCGGCCCGGCGGTCCCACGGGCAGGGACAGGTGCTCGGCCGTGACGGCGGCGGCGGCGGCGGCGGCGGCGGTCGCTGTGGAGGGAGAGGGCAAACCAGGAGCGTGGGATGAGGAGGGGGGAGACGAGACGCAGGAGGAAGAGGGGGGCGGGGTGGGCGGGGGGGGCGGAGTGGGGCAGACGGCGCCGAGGGGGGGGTGCGTCGGGATGGTGACGGGCGACGGCGCCGGGAACATCGGGGGGCCGTTGGGCGACGGCGAAGGCGGCTTCTGGGAGAGCGGGGACGGCGCCGCGATGGGGATGAGCGGCCGCGGCCCGGCGGCCTTACCGGGGGGGCTGCTGATCATCACGGGGGGGGACGGGGGCAGGGGGGTGAAGTTGTACGCCGACCACGCCGAGGTTTTCGGAGGGGGCGGGGGGGCCGGGGCGGGCGCCGGGGGCGGGGCCTGCGGCACGGCCTGCTGGCGGCGGGGGACGGTGGCGTAATGGGGGAGCACCGGGTGGAAGGCGGAGCCGAGAGACGTGGCGAAGCGAGAGGCGGAGTGCCTCAGGGGGGGCGTGGGGGGGGCGGCCGCCGCCGACGGCGTCCCGGGGGGCGGGCGGGGGGGCGCCGACGGCGAGGACGGCGTGGACGGGGGCGGGCGGCAAAGCTCCGCCGGCGTGGGGGTGCACAGGGTGCTCTCAAAGGCTGACCCACAAACAACCACGGGCCGACGCAAACACAGGGGGGGGGCAGAGGGGGGGCAAGATGGGGGGGCAGAAGGGGCAGAGGGGGGGCAAGATGGGGGGGCAGAAGGGGCAGAGGGGGGGCAGAGGGGGCAGAAGGGGCAGCCGGCGTGCACACAGGAGGGAGAGACAGGTGGGGGGTGAAGGAGGGGCAGAAAGAGAAGGGGGCAGATGAAGCAGGAAAACCAGCAGAGCTACACAGTCCAGGGTGTGTGTGTGTGTGTGTGTGTGTGTGTGTGTGTGTGTGTGTGTGAGGTGTTCAGTTAGAGGAGTGTGTTAGGACGCACACAGGCCCTTGGAGGAGACGCCAGCGGGGAACACGAAGGAGAACCGGCTTCACCACACACACACACACACACACACACACACACACACACACACACACACACACACACACACCAGGGTTGAAAGCTTGGGGTTCCTAATATTTTGGACAGCCTGAGCTTTAAACGCGCTGCCATAGCCTGGTGTTTCTCCTCAGACTGAGAACCTTCACCCTGAAGCTCCTGGAGGAGGCCTCGCTCTTCACCTGAAGGTCCAGGTTTCCTCACAGCATCATGAGGATCGGAGAAGGGATTTGGTGTTTTGTTTGCTCCATCAAACCAGGAGGAACCTCCATGGCCTCCAGGAGGAGCCTGGGGTTTGGATGCGTCCCTCAGAGGCTCAGGGGGACCTGAATGTTCTGATTTGAATCCTGGAGTTCACAGAATCCAGATGAAGATCTCGTGGATCCCGGAGTTGCTCCTCCAGGCTCTCCATGAGGTGCAGCACCATCTGCTTCCTTGGAGGCAGCAGTGTTAATCCTCACCTTCTGCACCATCTGCCCCCAACGTTCATCAAATCTCCTTTACTGGGGGTGGTGGGGGGGGGCAAATATGGCGGCTTGGACCGGAGAAGGTGATTGGATGAGCTCCAGGTCAGGGTCACCGTGACCTTCAGGTCCACCCAGGGGTCGTGAAGCAAGATCTCAGCATCTTCACAGAGGTCCAGTCAGACCCAAAGAGGGAACCGCCTTTGTGGGTCAAAGGTCAAGATCAGGTCACGTGACCGCATCCCTCGCGGGGGCCTCGGCTAGGGGTCAAAGGTCGGGCAGGCAGGCGGCGGATATAGAATCATGTGACACTCCACGTGCACATACGTGCACACACACAAACACTGCTGAATCTTCTGTAAACCAGCCTTTCATTCTGACCTCCTGACCTCTGACCTTTGACCTCCATCCATCCATCACCCCTCAGCCCCTCCCACAAGCCCCGCCCCCTACGTGCCCACGTGCACAATGCACGACAACAGGTAGTGTGAATGCTTCAGCACACACACACACACACACACACACACACACACACACAAAAACACACACGGTGAACCAAGGAGCGTAGCATCGCTAACGTCACGCAGCTGCAGGCTCATCTGTTCAGTATGTGCATGTGTGTGTTTGTGTGCATGTGTAGGAAATGCCAACTGCCGTAAAACCTCAGTGAGTGTGTGTGTGTGTGTGTGTGTGTCTGTGTGTGTGTGTGTGTGTGTGTGTGTGTGTGTGCGTGTGTGCTTTTGCATTCCTGTACGCTCCAATTTCCATGTTCTGCCTTTTACTGTTTATGACATGTGGACGCCCCCCCACTGTATGCCTCTATCCACACACACACACACACACACACACACACACACACACACACACACACACACACACACACACACACACTGCACCCCTGGGGGTCTTTCCCCCCCCGATTATACATATATTTTTAGCCTGTGAGTAACTCTGTGTGTGTGTGTGTGTGTGTGTATGTGTGTGTGTGTGTGTGTGTGTGTGTGCGCCTTCCCCCACTGACCCAGTCCTGGAATGGACCATCAGAGCTGTAGGCATGGAAGGATCCTTCTCTACAGATCCAGATCCTAGTAATCCTCCTTATCTGTGGAGAAGATCTCCATCCAATGGAACCTTCTTCTGCTCAACCAGAAGAACCAAAGATCCTGAGAGCTGCTGTGTTCCTCCAAACATCTGACCTCCTCCCAACATCTGATCTTCCCCAAACACCTGACCTTCATCCAACATCTGAACTTGAAACACCTCACGTCCTCCACACACCTGACTTGTCCAGATACTGGACTTCCTCCAAACACCTGACCTCCAGAGAACTTCTCCATCTCAGAGGTCAGATGTTCTCCCGTCCTCAGACGCTCTCTCGGACCCTGAACCCGTGAAGTTCATGGTGGATGCGAGGTTCTCGCTTCTTCTCGGACCCCACGGTCCCCCTTCAGAATAAGAGCTCTAAGCCGGGTCTGGTTAGTGACGGCCGCCTGGACGGGAGATGACAGCAGGAGGAGGAGGAGGAGGAGGAGGAGGAGCAGGAGGAGGTGGAGATGTTCCTCCAGGCGTGGAGACTCACCGGCGTTGGAGATGCGTCTTCCTCTCTCCCAGTCCTGCTGCTCTCGGTCCACCTGCTCCTGCTGCTCGCGCTCCACCTTCTCCCTCTCCAGCAGCTCCAGCAGCTCCTGGCGTTCGCGCTCCGCACGCTCCGCCTCCTGACGCTCCGCCTCCAGACGCTCGCGCTCCTGACGCTCCGCCTCCAGACGCTCGCGCTCCAGAAGCTCCGCCTCCAGACGCTCGCGCTCCTGGCGCTCCCGCTCCTGGCGCTCCAGCTCCTTCTGCCGCTGCAGTTCCTGCAGCTGCCTGCGGGGCGAGGAGAACATTCACTCATTCATCACATCCACCACCAGCTCTCTGAGGAAACATCTCATCACATCCACCTCCAGCTCTCCTCTGAGGAAACATCTCATCAGATCCACCTCCAGCTCTCCTCTGAGGAAACATCTCATCACATCCACCACCAGCTCTCTGAGGAAACATCTCATCACATGACTGCGCCCGACCGTTCACCCTCTCATACACTACATTCACCCTGTCACTCATTAGTCATATACAGACATCCAACATTCACCCTGTCATTCAAACATCTGGACCATGCAGGATCTCCATGACCCTCCTGTGTGTGTGTGTGTGTGTGTGTGTGGACTGTGGAGGAACCTGGAGAACCCTGAGGAACCCTGGCATCTACTCCACACAGGAAGGAATCCAACACTTATGCTGGAGGAGTTAAAGCACTTCTGCTGCTTCCATTCATTCATTCATCCACTCATAGATGAGCAGCTCATCCATGTATTGATCGTTGATCGGCTGCGATCCATGTATTGATCGTTGATCGGCTGCGATCCATGTATTGATCGTTGATCGGCTGCGATCCATGTATTGATGGGTTCTGATCGCCTGCAGAAGCTGAACCTGCCGGGCGTCTGACCCCGACGACCCCTGTTGTCATTATGTAACACAGAAGTTGCATAAGAGGGGCTCTTATGCAACCGCAACACACACACAGACACACACACACACACACACACACGCACGCGCGCACACACACACGGAGCCTTGTGACGACGAATTAAACACACTTTCCACCACCTGTCGTACCGGGTTTGGCCACTAGAGGTCAGCAGAGGGTCACTGTGCACATGACTGCATGCGACTGCAGAGTCAGCGTGTGTGTGTGTGTGTGTGTGTGTGTGTGTGTGTATTCCATCCACAGCGTTGGGCATGGAGAAGCATGAAGGGGGAACCCGCTGGAAGCGCTCCAGATACCCTCCAGACGTGAGGAGGTTCTGACCGTTGCCCTCTGACCCTCCTGAAGCTGGTGGAGAACCCAGAGAGGTTCTCCTGAAGGCCTCTGAGGGACCTGAGGGGTGAGGAGGAGGAGGAGGAGGAGGAGACGCCTCCTCTTTCAATCTTCTCACGCTGGAGCAGCAGTGTGGATGGTAGAACCCATTCTCCTGAAGAGACGAGATCTTCTCCCAGCTTCCACAGAACCCCTAGAACCCGAGCGTTCTCTCCGGGTTCCGCTGCCTCTCAGGAGAAAGAGAACCCTCTGCTCCAGTTCGCCCCCCCCCCCCCAACTCGCAGGGGTTGCCGGGGAAACCGTTGCCAGGGGAGCGTGGGCGGCGGCGGCGGCGAGGGAGCCGGAGCCCCGAAGCCGAGGCAGGGGCGGAGAAGAAGGGGAAGAAGACGGGGTTCAATCCAGATCTTCTGGGGGTGAAAGGGGGACGCTGTGATTTTCCGAAGGGGGGGGAAGGTCACGCTGTCATGACTCAGGGCGTCTGTGAGGCCGCTGTCATGGACGCTCGCCGAAAATCATGACCCGTCAATCACGCGGGGGGAGCGGTGACGTCACACACCGGCGGCGGGCGCTGTGATTGGCCGCCGCCGCCGCCCGTCTGTGTGAAAACAGGCGGGCTATGAAGCGAGCGCGGGTGCGGCGGCGCCCTGTGATGTCACAGGACGCCCCTGTGAAGCGGCTGTGAACGGGGGAAGCGCCGGCATGTTGTAAATGCAGGGGCTGTGTGGCTTCCGCCGCCGCAGGACGTCGTTTTTTTTCTTTGGGCGCCGTGTCACATGGAGCAGGACGGAGGCAGCGCGCAGCACGCCGCCGCCCAGAGGACCGAGAGGCAGCGGCAGCTGGACGCCAACCGCCAGAACATCCAGCAGAGGATCCGGGACAAGCTGGAGGACGCCAAGGCGCTGCAGCAGGAGATGAAGGCCGTGGACGTCTCGGCCGACAAGGCGGTGGAGGAGAGCCAGAAGATCTTCCACGACCTGTTCCGCGTGATGGAGAAGAGCCGCTGCGACGTGATGCAGCAGATCCGCTCGCACCAGGAGGCCCAGGTTGGTCGCGTCAAGGAGCTGCTGGAGAAGCTGGAGCAGGAGGTGACGGAGCTGCGGAGGAGGGACGCCGACCTCAAGCTGCTGTCCTTCACCAAGGACCACCGGCAGTTCCTGCAGAGCTTCCTGGCCACGGCGCAGGCGGCGCCGCCGGCGCCCTCGCCGTGCGTGCGCTTACGGGCCCACGGCTACTTCCAGGGCGTGACGGCGGCGCTGGCGGGCACCAAGGAGCAGCTGGAGGACATCCTGCGGGAGAAGTCCTCCAACATCGCCCGGATGGGCGCCGAGGCGGAGCCGCCGCCGCCGGAGCCGGAGCCGGAGCCCGGGACCCGCGCCGAGTTCCTGCGCTACTGGCGGGAGCTGACGCTGGACCAGAACACGGCCAACGGACGGCTGCTGCTGTCCGAGGGCAACCGCAAGGCCACGCTGGTGCGGACGGAGCAGACCTACTCCAGCCACCCGGAGAGGTTCTGCGACTGGCACCAGGCGCTCAGCAGGGAGAGCCTGACGGGACGCTGCTACTGGGAGGTGGAGTGGACGGGGGGCGGAGTCAGCGTGGCCGTCGCCTACCGCAACGTCAGCCGCCGGGTCAGCGACTGCATCTTCGGCTACAACGACCGCTCCTGGGCGCTGCACTGCGACAAGCAGAGCTACATCTTCTGGTACCACCGCGTGCCCGCCGACGTGGTGGGGCCGCGCTCGCGACGCATCGGCGTCTACGTGGACCACCGCGGCGGCGTGCTGGCCTTCTTCAGCGTGGCCGACACCATGACCCTGCTGCGCAGGGTCAAGACCACCTTCACGCAGCCGCTGCACGCCGGCATCTGGCTCTACCCCACCGGCGCCACCGTCGAGTTCCTCCGGCTCAAGTAGGCTCGGCGCCGCCCGGCGGCCATGTTGGCTCGCCCGGCGTGCACCTTAGTCTGCGGCAAAGCGGGGGAGGCGGGGCCCCGCCAGCCGGACTGACCAATAAATGTGTAAATAAAACGTCTGACTCGACCATCGCATCCGGGCCCACCTTTAGCTAGCTCAGCTAGCTCAGCTAGCTCATTTAGCTCAGCTAGCTGATTAGCTAGCTGCTCGGCTAGCTCAGCTAGCATAGGTAGCTCGCCAGTAACAACATCTTATTGGATTGGAAAAATGATCCACGAGGACGTTTTGCACGAGAGAAATTGGTGAACATGGGGTTCGGCCAGGTTTGGAGTCAAGTTAAGGAGTCGAGGACGACGTGCATCCTAAACCATCTACGGTCCAGTTTTGCATAAAGAATTAAAGAACTTCATAATAAGCCGGTATTCGTACGAAAATAAACATGTAAATAAAACGTCTGACTTGTCTGACACCTTCAGCTAGCTTAGCTAGCCCGCTGACTAGCAACATCGGATCAAAAATGATGCACGTGGACGTTTTGCTAATGCAATATTGAGACGTGCATCCTAAACCACCTATAGTCCTGCTTCTGCTTAAATAAAGAATTTCAACAAGAAGGCAGTATTGATACGAAAATAAAAACGTAAAAAAAATGTCTGCGTGGTCGATCAAATCCTTGCCGACCTTTAGCTGGCTTTATCAGCTCCCAGAAATGACCGGAGAGGGCTGGGGGAGAACTTTCGGGAAATCGGCCATGTTTGTAGTCCAGATTCATCGAAATGCGGACTACAAACATGGCTGATTTCCTCTCAAAAGGAAACTCTCTGAACTCTCTGATTTGAGGAGGAGAACGTTCGAGGAGCGCATCCTAAACCATCTACAGTCTGGTTTTAGGTCAGAGTATTTAACAATACACAGCATAAAGATGTAAATAGCAAGGATGGGAGTTTAATGTGTAATTACTGCTTTAGTAATAGTTTATTACACCTCCTTAACTGGAAGTTGGCATCGGCAGCTTTCAGATATTTTTTCAGCTGCGATACCCGGGTTTGTGCCGCCCTCTGGATTCTAATCCTACCACGGGCGGAGACGACAATGCCAAAATTACACGGGGGGGTTCTGGTGGTGCCGCGTTGCCACGGGCAACGGCGGCGCTGGAGCTCCCGGGGCGGCGGCCAGCTGGAGGAGGCGGCTCGGGGAAACCAGGAGACTCGTGTGAGAGGATGGAAGCCCAGATGGACCATATGGGCCCGCTCACTGCGAGAATCCGGTCAACACACACACACACACACACACACTCACACACACACACACACACACACACCATGTGTTGCACCCGACCAGCATAAAATCCCCAAAAGTGTGTTAACAGAGCAAAAGCAAGCATATGGGTTTAACGGGTGAGTGTGTGTGTGTGTGTGTGTGTGTGTGCAGGGGGGAGGGGGGCAGAACACACACACACACACACACACACACACACCTGACAGCCTCTGAGTGACATGGCCTGCTGAAAGCTGGCAGACATTTGATATTTTCTTTATAAATGGTTGTTGTTAATTTGTTTGTTTGACCTCCATCTCTCCGCCTCTATCACTCTGTCACTCCTTCATTCTTTCACTCTGTCACTCCTTCACTCCAGCAGCGGTGGAGTGAAGGAGTGGAGGAGCTCTAGCGCCCCCTGGAGGCCACCAGGGTCCAAACACCTCCAGGAGAGGATGGAGAGATGGAGGACGAAGAAGAAGAAGAAGATGGAACAGAAGGAGTGGATGGAGCCAACAGACACCGCAGTTACTGACACCTCCTCCTCTTCATCCTTCTCTACCTCTTCTCCTTCTTCATCCTTCTCCACCTCTTCTCCTTCTTCATCCTTCTCCACCTCCTCCTCTTCTTCCACCTTGTCTCCTCCACTCGTTCCTCTTCTCACCTCCACCCATGAGAGGAAATGCTGACTCACTGTGGAACCATGTCTAGCGTTTTACTACGAGTGTGTGACATGACAGAGGAGAGAACACACACACACACATGCACACGTACACACACACGCACGCACGCACACACGCACGCACACACACACACACACACACACTGATCTGTCGAAGTGGAGATGAAGCTGAGCAGGAGTCGATAACGGACGCCGTGTTATTTTTACATTTGTCAGCTCACGTACAGAGGTCACTGCTCACTGCGCACGTGTGCGTGCGTGTGTGTGTGTGTGTGTGTGTGTGTTGGTGTGTGTGTGTCTTTGCAAAAAAGAATTAAAATTTTAATTAAATCCTCAAATTAATTTTGTGGTGAACAAGGTCTAATCCTCAGCTGACAGCTGCTCTACTGAAATACAGCTGTGTGTGTGTGAGTGTGTGTGTGTGTGTATGGGGGGAGCAGCTGGAGGTGGAGGAGAAGGTGAAGTCCTACCTTCTCTGCAGGTCCATCTCCTCGGCTGACGGGCCGTTCTGGACCTGCGGGGCCTGACGGGGCAGCGTGGGGCCTGCAGGGGGCCACACACACACACACACACACACGCAGAAATCAATCAATAATCAATAACGGTTGGAGATTCATGGGATTCAGAAGAACAGAGATCATCATCCATCAGAAGAACCAGAATCATGCTCATTACAGACGTGTGTTATTAAGATTATAAACAGTGGATATAAAACATGAGCAACGATAAACTACTATATGTAGCGCGCGCACACACACACACACACACACACACACACACACACACACACACACACACACACACACACACACACACACACACACACACACATAAAACACTTATTTTTCACTCCCACTGTGACACACAGTCTGGTCAGCAGATCAAGCAGATCGTGTGTGTGTGTATGTGTGTGTGTGTGTGTGTGTGTGTGTTTATACAACGCTGTAACTGGCATTGTTTCCAATAATCTGAGCTGTGGATCAATAGTGTGTGTGTGTAAGTGCAAGTCTGCTTACTGTAAAGTCTGAGTGACATCACTAAGCAGACACACACACACACACACATATATATATATATAAGAATATATATTTAGCGATATCAGAATCCAACTCATAATGAACAGGGAATTCTCATATTAATATATCCAAGATCAGCTCAAAAACAATCAATACCATAAAATATGGATCATTAATAACTAATAATTCAGAGAAAAACATGAACAACAAAGTAACAGCAAAATGATCAAAAGATGTCGCAAAAGAATCTGCTCTGATATTAGCACAAGAGGCTAATAATAAGTGTTAAAAAAGCTACATTAGACAAAAAAACATAAAAATAACGGTCAAAGAAAGGCTCCAAATGAGAGAAAACATGAGCAAAATCTAAATATTGATTTTGAGCCTGAATAACGCCGGAGCCTTCTAGAAAGGCGCTGAGAAATCAGATCAATTCTTGTAGTTTTCCCAGCGAGCCGGAGAGGAGCGGGAGGTTTCCCGCGGCAGCCGAGGACCGACGTCACCTCACCCGGCCTCCTCCGGCAGCAGACGGAGCACCAGGGCCGTGCCGGGGGTCCGGGGGGTCCGGGGGGTCCGGAGGGTCCGGAGGGTCGGTCCGGCCCGCCGCCGGCCCCCGGCCTCGCCGTCTGCAGCGCCATCCCCTCCTCCTGCACAGGAAGAGCTCCTCAGACCAGACGGCCTCCTCCTCCTCCTCCAGATGAGGAGATGCTTCCAGACCCGCCCCGTCCAGGAGGACGGCGGCGGGCGGGGACGCTCTTTGTGCACACATGATGTCAACAAAGGGGAGGGAAGGACGGCACGAGGAGGAGGAGGAGGAGGAGAGGAAGGATGGAGGAGAGGAAGGATGGATGGAGGGATGGAGGAGTGCAAGTGCTCGGTCACTGTGTACTTCCTGGATCTATTATTCATACGCTGGATGCTGTTTGGGGTATCATTTCCAGTGTGTGTGTGTGTGAGTGTGTGTGTGTGTGTTCTCCCAAATACACACTCAAGAGAATAACGTATATAGATACATACATATATGCACATACATATATATACATGTATACAGTCGATCTTCTAAAGAAGAATTTATCCTTGACTCCAATTGTTGCTTTGCTAAACCCCAGCTCACCACAATATGCACATATCTACATATATACACACACATATCTATATATGCATACATATACTACATTCATATATATATATATGTATATATATATTATTCTTTTGAAAATTTTCTTAAACATTATTCTTGATGTTCACCATTTTGATGCTGCTTCCCCATGTGCTACTCTTTTAAGATTATGTATATGTGTGTGTGTGTGTTTGTGAGTGTGCGTGCGTGTCTGTGTGTGTGTGTGTGTGTGTGTGTGTGTGTGTGTAAGCCTCTGATGCCTGATGTTCCCTAAAAACGTCCTTTAGCTCAATCCAGAACAAACCACAGTGACATCAAAGATGGCGACTGAGTGATGGCTCCGCCCCCTCCTCCTGACTCCTCCCCCTCACCCCGACCCTTCACCAGGACTCCGCCCCCTACTCATGACCCCGCCCCCTCCTCCTGACTCCTCCCCCTCACCCCGACCCTTCACCAGGACCCCGCCCCCTCCTCATGACTCCGCCCCCTCCTCATGACTCCGCCCCCTCCACACATCCAGGTTCCTCATGTTTTCCATCTGTAGATCCCAGAAGGTTCTGGTTCTTCTGGTTCCTCCTGCACCTTCATCCAGGTCAGCGCCAAGAACCAATCAGGAGCTCCCGTTCAAAATCCTTAAATGCTCCATCGCCATGACAACCAGACCCCGGTGGGGCGGCGGTAGGATTTCTAGGAATGCGGTCAGACACTGAACCCCCTCACACACACATCCTGCTGAGAATCTGCCCGGCAACAAGATGACCCCCCCATAGGTCCATGCTGAGCTTTGTTCTCCAGGTCACCACCAGGCCGCACACACACACACACACACACACACACACAACCTCATAAACAGGAGTTTGGCTGTTATAATGGGGGCGGAGCTTGGAGAGAGGGGGAGGAGCCAATCCCTGGCAAGAGGTGGGGCTTAACGCAGACCGTTCCCCTTGAGAAGGACCTCCACCTGCTGGAGATGAACAACCTGCAGGAGACGCTTTGACCTGATGGAACTCTCAGGTGGCTTCTCTCCATGTTCTCTCCATGTTCTCCATCTTCCTCACGTTCCTTGAATACTTGTGAATGGTTGGATGATTGACAGGTTAAGCCCCTTCCCTCTCCAGGTGCTTGTCAGATGTTCTGCTGTCCAGAAGACCAGCCGAAGCCCGGCTTAGAAGACCAGAGGACAAGGAGCAGGTGGACTCACTCCTGAGGAAGATCTGGGTGCTGCTGATCTTCTGCAGGCGCCGGTGGAGCCCGTGGTGAGTCGTGTCTGCGGGCATCTCCGTGGACGTCCGGGAGGCTCCTCGTCCTCTTCAGCTTTCCTTCACGTCCAAGAGTTCCTCCTTCATCTCAACTTCTCCTCCACCGCCTGCAAATATACGTCCCGTCTTCTTCTCTTCTTCTCAGTCTTGGTCCAGCCTTCCTCTTCTCATTCTTCTCCCTATGTCCTCCTCCTCCTCTGGTCGCTCCGCCTTTCCATGAAGTTCTCGTCCTCCTGGTCCTCCTGGTCTCTGGTGCCTCAGCCGGCGTCCAGAAGATGATCTCATCCAGAAGGAATTGGGACGGGGGGGTCCTGATGTAAATTTGGTTCCCTGCCATCACATGACGGGTCTGACGCCACAGGAGCAGCCCGGGTCAGATTTCACCCCCCAACACACACACACACACACACACACACACACACACACACACACACACACACACTGATAGGTGCCCAGAATAACCCCCCCTCCTCGAGTTGGACACTTTTCACTGGTTACCATGGAGACAAGCGCCCCACCGACACCGGATGACTCGTCAATCAACTGATCAATCCATCAATCATCCATGATGTTTGAGTTTCTGTTACCATGGAGACGTCTGCACTGTATTATTATTTGTGTTATTTTCACTGGGCCTTGCCGCCTCCTCTCAGCCAATCACGGCCCGCCACGTCACACTCCTGTTCACGACCTCATTATTACTAAATTGTTCTGCTATTTCACATTTATTACCACATTTATAAATTATCTATATATTTTTTGTTTCTATGAACCAACAACAAACACTCAACCGTGAGCCAATCAGACGCTCAGGAGCCTCAGAACAGGAAGTGGAGGGGACCGGATCGGGAGGACCTGACCAATCAGGACGCTCCTTACGATTCCAGATCCTCCAATCAAAATGAAAAGGAACAAATGGAACAAAATCAATAAAAAGGAATGCACTAATTCATTCAGTACTCCTGCTGATTCGTCCATTCAAGTCATGTGACACACACACACACACACACACACACACACACACACACACACACACACTAGAAGTGGAATCAGGAAGTGGAAAAGTACAATCATTTTTTTTAAATTCAGAAAAGGAAGCAAAGACTCACAAAGAGAAAGTTGGATCAAGATGTGTGTGTGTGTGTGTGTGTGTGTGTGTGTTGAAGGCCCCAGAGCAGATGTTCCGAGGACCCGTGTTCTCCGGTTTCTCTGACGGAGAACCTCCTCCGCCACGCCGCCGAAACTCGACCGTCTATTCCCGTTACCATGGAAACTCGGGCCGGCGGCCATCTTTGCGAGGCGGGGGCGGGGCTTACCGGCGTCCTGGGAGTTGAGCACCTCCAGCGCGTGCATCATGGCGCTGGCGAACACGTTGGCGTCCTCCTTGCTGCCGAAGTTGAGGCCGTAGACCTGCCGGGCGTCTCGCCACTGGTGGAACGTCTGCGTGGCCTGGTTGTACTTCAGACCTTTGGGGATCGCACAGTTTATCACCACCTGGGGGAGGAGGAGCTCCATGAAGGACCACTCAGGAACATCTCAGGAACATCTCAGGAACATCTCCGCCAGCAGAGCCTTCAAGCTCATTCACATTCAACGGCGAACGGATGGCAATCAGAAAGGAAGCGGCGGCGACGCGTGATCTCGGGATCTTCATGGAACAGCTTTCCTTCAGCAGAGGACCCAGGAGGACCCAGGAGGACCTTGGAGGACCTTGGAGGACCCTGGAGGACCCTGGAGGACCCAGGAGGACCCTGGAGGACCCAGGAGGACCCTGGGTTCTTTCACAATCAGTCCCTGGAACCGGAGGGGATTCAGAGAAGTCGGTCCCGGATTGGGAACATGCGAGATAATCTGGGAGGCTTTGTCCTAATGAAATGTGGTAAACACACACACACACACACACACACACACACACACACACACACACACACACACACACACACACACACACACACACTGACAGTGCTCATCAGATAAAGTCTGAAAAGTGGTGTAATTCGGTTTAATCTCCTAATCACATGTTCCCGCTGATAAGAGGCGCAACTGCCGCTCCCAGTCGTCACGGCAACGACTTGGCCAATCAACACCTCACCTTCTGCTGAAACCTGTGTGTGTGTGTGTGTTTGTGGGGGTCTGACCCCCACTCATAATGGCCAAGAGTTGATTTGTGATGGAGAGAAAAGGTTCTCCATAGCAACGAGGGGGAACCAATCACAGCTGACCATGGGCGAGGAGGCGGGGCTTGAACCAGACAAGTCAGCTGTCAATCATATCTGGACGTCTCACCCTTCACCGCTTGATCAGAGCCTGGACACACACACACACACACACACACACACACACACACACACACACACACACACACACACACACACACACACACACACACACACACCCTCGTGGCGCTATACACTGAGCTTCTAGCGTCCAGCTGCGAGCCACATGTCCTCCCGCAGGTCCTCCATATTCGATAAATCTTTATTATGCTGTGTGTGTGTGTGTGTGTGTGTGTGCGCACACACACCGTGTTTAGTGTACATCGTTTGCAGATGGCAGGATGTGGAGGAGTCGACGAGGAATAAGGTGTGGAAGAGGTTCAGTGAGGTCAGGGTGTGTGTGTGTGTGTGTGTGTGTGTGTGTGCATCCTCATGACTGTGTGTGTGTGTGTGTGTGTCTATTATTTTAAGATCTGCTGCGAACTGTAACAAGCACGTGTCGACACAATGCTCCCTAAAGTCTTTCAAGCCTTCATGTAAGATCATCTGGCAGGAGATAAGAACAGCGTTGTGTGTGTGTGTGTGTGTGTGTGTGTGTGTGTCCAGGTCTGGATTCCCAGGATTCTCCAGCTCCTCCGTCACGTGATGACATCACCGCTACGCTAACCTGCAGGTCTGGACGCACCATATTTGGTCGCGGCGGCGGTTCACCCTCCGCTCAGATGTAACCGATTCATACAGTGAAATCAGAGCAGGGAGACACACACACACACACACACACACACACGCACACGCACACATACGCACACACACACACACACACACACACACACACACACACACACACACACATACACACACAGTCCACATTTAGGACTGCAAACTCACTGGAATGAGTCATGTGGTTGCTTTTAAACACCATTGGTGAAGTGCGCGCACGCACACACACACACACACACACACACACACACAGCTGGCTGCATTCTAAAGAGGAAGCGGTAATTCAAGTTGTGGCCACCAGGTGGAGCTCTGCTCTGCTCATGGGGCGCCTCTGCTACCTGGTCAATGATCAGGTGAGTTGTCTCTCTCACACACACACACACACACACACACATATACACACACACACACACACACACACACACACAGGCGCTAGCTAGCGCTGACCCGGCTGTCTTCACAGACCAGGATGGAAGGGACCTACACGGGTTCCTGCTAAAGGCTAACGGCTAAAGGCTAATCCATCAGAACACACAAGTGTAATTCCATGTAAGAAATAAAGTGATGTTCCTCCCCCGGCGCCACCACTGATGATGTCGAGCGCTGATGTAACCG
>NC_141319.1:7537500-7595000 GCF_037954325.1 Fistularia commersonii | reverse complement strand
CTTCACGCCGCGCCGCTGCTAGCCAGGTGCTAACAGTAGCGGTAGCTAACGACAACATAGCGAAGGAAATTTGAGAAAAAGATGTTCTTCCAACTCCCGAGGAGCAGATGGTCTCCACGGTGGTCTTCAGGACAAACATCAGCCAGGAGAGGGACTAGCATCGAGGCTAACAGCTGCTGCTAATTCCCATTCGTAGTGCTAAGCTAACTAGCAGGAGTGTCCTCCTTCATTCCTTAAGCTAACAGTGAGAAAGTGTTCATGTCTTCCAGCCGCCAGAACGTCCCGACCTGAAGACTTTGGATCTGGTGCTTGGTATCCATGGCAACGACATCCCAGCAGGCCCCCGAAACGTGAGCCCTGGCCTTCACCGAGGCTCCTCAATTATTCAGACGCACGCCACCTTCGGGCTGGACGCCATCTGCCGCGTCTCCTGGCAACCAGCGGAAGCCACATGACACGCCCCTTCAGGGGGGGGGAGGGGGAGCGGAGCCAGGCAGCCAATCAGACGCAGCGGCGAGATCAAGAGGGAAGGTGATTGGCTAGCGTGACCAGCGTGTTTCCAGCAGATGAGTTGGAATTCTCAAGGGTTTTTTGTCAATAATAATGTTCCACCTGTCAATCAACGTCACCCCCCCCCCCACACACACACGCACACACACACACACACACACACACACACACACACACACACACACACACACACACACACAGGGTAAACAAACAGGAAGCTGGATGGTGAAATATCTGAGCGCCGCCGTCATTTGACCTGTGCCGCCTCTGTTGTCCAGCAGGACAATTATGTCATTGTTGCTGGGTGAATCACCCCCCATCCCCACCCCACACACACACACACACACACACACACACACACACACACACACAGGATCTGACCATGCACAGATGGACACACACCCCCTGGGTTCGGCCAAAAAGGGGCGTCATCGCTCGCCAGGGGGGAAAATGACCACGGAGGTGAATCATACACCACGCCAACATGTGTGTGTGTGTGTGTGTGTGTGTGTGTGTGTGTGTGTGCACAACACACACTGATGGCAAACCACACACACACATGGCGGAACACTGGAGAACGTGCGGGGAGTTCTGGTTCCCGCCGTCCGTCCACGGGAAAAATAACAACATGGAGGCCAAAGCTGCTCCCCCACCCTGCTAAACCACTAGCAAACATAGCAGAGGAGGAAAGTGCCTGGTCACATGATGAGACCATTCCAACACCCCCCCACCACACACACACACACACACACACACACACACACACACACACACACACACACACACACACACACACACTCCGGGGGCCTTTTAACAGCCTATAAATGCCGGCGCCGCCGGCGAGGCTCCAAATAATGAATGAATGAATGAATAACAGCAGCGGCGCTAAAAGCTAAAGCTGGTTCTGGTGGGTGGGGGTGGTTTGGGGGGGCAGGTCGGGTCCGAGTCCACCCCTTCTGCCCCTTCTGCCCCTTCTGCCCCCCCTGGACTTACGAGTCGCGGGTCATCCTGGCCTGGTTGGATCCTCCACCTCCGCTCCTCTTCCCTCTGACTGACTGAGCAGCTGCAATGGCCGACAACTGTGGGGTCCTCGGAGGGGGGGGGCTAAAAGTGGCGTGGGGGGGGACGGGCCCCTCCCACCGCCCGGCGCCCAGAAATAGCCGCTCGGCCCCCGAACGCGTCGGCGAGCCGGGACTCCCGGACGACGGCGTCTTTCACCCGGACCCTGAACCCAGCGCGAGCCGCTCAGCTCTGACGCGCTGCGTTCGAGGACTTCGATCCGGCGTGTTCTTCTGAGCCATCAGACAAACTCATAGTGCTACAAAAGCACAACATGTACTTTCCGTGTGTGAACCTCACTGTTGATGTTCTCCGATCTCCGGTCTGGATGTGAAACGGTTCCTCAGGGAAGATCTGGGTGCAGCCTCCTGGAGGAGTTCCAGGTTGGTGGGACGGCTTCCTGAGGATGGAGGTGGGTGGAGGTCAGAGGTCAGAGGTCAGGGCTCTGGACGCGTTGGTCTTCAGACCTCTCCGGGCTTTCGCTCTTTTGCGGCGTGAACCGGCAGACAAAGCTGAACCCAGGACCTCCACCCTGGGAGGAGAAGTGGGTCAGATGTTCAGACCCCCCCCCCCCCACCCTGGAGGTCAAAGGTCAGAGGTGTCCGGTGTCGCTGTTTGCTCCTCAGAGCCCGGAAATAGACACAGGATGCATTTCATCATGCAGCTCCTCCGGGGTGCGGTGAAGACCTTCATACCTGCTGAGATGTTTGATGGATCCCCCCCCGGGGCCTCCAGGGGCGCCGAGGGGCCACAAAGAAAGATCCGGTCCGTCAGATCATCATCTCCTCCTGGCCTTCGGCGCGCCGCCGCCATCGTGGTGTGACAGCTGACCTCCATGTCCTGCTGAGAAACATCTCAGCAGGACACAAATAGAGCTCTTCTCACTGACCTTCATGCGGTGTATTCCTGGAGCTCGTTGTGTTCAGAAGGTCACAGCTTTCAGCCAATCAATAAAGAAGGCGTGGGGGGGCACGGACACATCAGAAGCTAACATTAGCCATGCAGAGGGGGTCGGAGGAGATGGAGGTCCTGGATTCCCATTGGATGACACCAACTCAGCTCCAGCGGAGGTCTAGAAGCCGACAACACGGTCGATAGCTAGCAACGTGCTACATAATTAGCACGTTAGCCTCAAGGCAGGAAGTTTTGGGCTACCATAGCGGCGAAGCTCCGCTAGCAAACATCTGCGCCCGCCGTGTGGCCGACCTGCTCGGGCAGGGGGCGGGGCCAGAGACGCGGGGGGGGGGGGGGGGGGGGGGGCTTCTGGTGAGGTCACTCAGCCTCTGTTAGCTTTGCTAGCGTGTCTCTGGAGCGGCTAACGCTGTGCTTCGCAAGTAGGAGAGGACCACGGGTTAGCTTAGCGGGGGAGGATCCAGCTTAGCTGAGTGTGCTAATGGGACCTCTTCACTGAAGATCCCCTTCCAGAGCAGCTACACACACACACACGCACACACACACACACACACACACTGTTGTCATGGAAACAACAAGCAGCTGTCAAACCAGCCCCGTGGTTTTGTCACAGCCGGTGAAACAAAACCCTTCGACCTTCTGCTTGATGAGGCCCGCAGTCTGACCTTTGACCCCTGCGGGGATCAAACACAGAGGAGTCGCCCAGAACCCCCCGGCCCGGATCACATGGTACGACCCGACCCGACGGGACCACGAGCTTCTCTTCAGGACCTGAACAAGGATCCTGACGGGACGCCTGACGTTCCTTCCAGAAGCAGAACCTGAAGCCTGAAGGAACCACGTTCTCCTCCGGCCCGAGGTTCTCCGAGCCTCCACACTGAGCCGACCAGAACCTTTGCATCCAAGGGGAGGAACATCTGACTGGTGCTTGGGGGGCAGTTAGAGGGCGGGGGGGTTGGAGGGGTTGTTGGAGGGGTTGTTGCCCCCCCAGAGTGAAAGCAGTCAGTGTATCACTCCTTCACCCCCCCCTCCTCTCCAAAACACTCTCTCCATTCATCAGCCCCCCCCTCCTCCCCCCTCCTTCCTCCTTTTCCCACACTGTTGCCCCCCCTTCCTGCCCCCCTGCCCCCCCCCCTTCATTCACTGTCTCCTTTCTCCTCAGCTCACCTCTCATGCTAATAGACCATTAGCCTGGTCTCTATGGCGATGTACTTTTCATCCCATTTGAAGGAGGGGGGAGGGGGGGGGGGGGGGCATAGACACGGAGCAAATTGTCAGTGTGTGTGTGTGTGTGTGTGCGCTCTTGAGGGCAGTTGCTGCTGTGGTTTCTGAGAAGGACGGACTCCTCGCCGTCGCCGTGGCGATTCATCAGCGTGCACGGAGGCTACAGATCCCTATGACGTCTCCTGTCGCTCAAACACTCCCGACGTGCACGCCTGTCTGTCACACGCTTATTACTGTTAGCCGTGGCGTCGCGTTAGCCAAGCGTCTGAGCCGCGGCGGCGAACACTGAAAATAAATAAAACAAATAATAACTCCGGCTGTCGGCAGTCAAAATAAATGATTACACTATTCTTAAAATAAGCCTTTATAAACACGTTACATTGATAAATAAATTTATATTTGAGTCGTCCCGTCCGGTCGTCCTTTAAGAGATCATCCTCTGAATTAAACCGTTGTGCGTTTTGTTCAACGTGTGTTATTATTGTTTTGGTGTTATTAAGACGTCATTACCAAGACATGTTTATTACTAAGTAATTACTAGTGTTGGATCGACCGCTTCTGGACCGCCACCACTTCCTGTCTTCTCTTGGCAGCCAATCCTGGACCGAGGTGCTCGGTCCTGGGAAACACAGCGCCTGCCACGTCTCACACACACACACACACACACACACACACACACACACACACACACACACACACACACACACACACACACACACACATACACACACATACACACACACACACACACACACACACACACACACACAGTGCCCAGTTTAAGCAGGTTGAACCAGTCAGGCTGCAACGCTCGCTCTGGCACAAACCCATCTGTGTGTGTTGGTGTGTGTGTGTGTGTGTGTGTGTGTGTGTGTGTGTTAATGGGAGACACACAGCGTTCCCTGCCTCGCCGCTCGGCAGAGCAAACACACGCTCTGTTTGGTAGCAACCAAAGCCCATCCGTCAAACCCGGTCGTCACGGGAGACGGACTTCCTGTCCGCAAGAACAAGATCCATCTTTCCAGCCATGACAGTGTGTGTTTGTCTGTGTGTGTGTGTGTGTGTGTGTGTGTACACTGGGGTTGGGGTGTGTTGCACCCTGAGCCATCAAGTCTTTGGACTTTCCCATTCTTGCTTGATCTAGAGATGATGCACATGAAACTTGCATCGCAGTGTGTGTGTGTGTATGTGTGTGTATGCCTGCTAACTTTTACATGCTAAGCTAAGTAGCAGGCCGTGGGGATCACAGGAAGAAGGTCAGCTTCTCCTTACACTCTTTTTTAATCCCTCTATTTTTTGATTTGTACATTTCAGTCTCCATCCAGGGACCCAAAACACAAACGTCCCACGTTTACAGGGACAAGCGAACGCAGCACGACGCCCACTTTTACCACAGGTGAGCAACAGGTTCAAACCTCCCTGTGTGTGTGTGTGTGTGTCTGTGTGTGTCTGTGTGTGTGTGTGTGGGGGCGACCGTGAATGTGACCAGCACTGACCGGCGGCGATGCATTCAGGGACTTCATCCGCCGATGCCACGCGGCTGGTTAGCATTAGCAACGTGCTTCACGTGCCGCTGACACCGGGACTGGAAACAATTCCGTGATAAAATTCTTAAAAAATTGCCCGCCGTCTCCACGGCGACATCTCAGCAGCTCCTGCTTCAGAAGATAAGGAACCTTCAGGGTTCTTTTTTTTTTTTTTCTCCCCACATGAATTTATCTTTTCTTAATAAAATCCGCGACCTTGACGCTCGGCTCCGACGGACGCCGGAAAACAGATTAGGTTTGGAGGCTTTTCGCCGCACAAGCTGTAATTTCATACGATTTCATAACAGCTGCGGGCGGGGGGGCGGGAGGGGGTTCTCCTGCGGTGAAGGTGTCGGATATCGTGGCGTCGGGCTGATAAAGCTGCCAGGTTATCGCAGCAGCAGCATTAACATTCCACAGTTGTTAAGTTTTATTCTCCTGGCTCGCGACCAGTAGAAGCTGTGCTGGTCTGCAGGACCTGCAGGAGGGCGGGACGCCGAGGCCCGACGATAAAACATCCCTCGAAGTGCCGACGCTAATACCGAACGCTGTAGCGGCGCCTCTGCTAGCTCTGTTAGCCACATGCTAACATCTATCAGCCTCCATATTTGTCTATGTGACAAGCGAGTGGCTGCATATTAGCATCTGTGTCCCCCCCCGCCCGGGCGCAGCTGTTGTTTCTGCAGCTGCTGCGTCTGTTAGCGTTAGCATTCGGAGGCACAGAGCATCTTCCGTCGCTGATGTTGACCTTTGCTAACTGTTTTAATGCCCCCGCTAGCTTGAGACAGCATCCCGTCGTCTCTGTTTCAGCCATTTCATACTCAGTCATCAAGTAGGTCACACATTTTAGCATCTTCCCCCCCGCTGTCAGGGGGTTAGTCATGTTTCGGGCAAGACTGCTAGCACATTAGCATTAGCATCAGGTCCCCACATGATGCTCCTTCACCGATGGGTTAGAAAGTCCGAGCGGCGAACAGCTTCGGTCCGCCGCTGATTTAGCGCCGCTAGCATTGTATTACTTTCCAATTCAACCGCGCTTCCATGGCGACGGGTCGTCTCAGACCCGAAGAGCCGCCATTCAGAAGAACACGGTCCTCACAGGAAGGACACGCCTGCTCTCATGCTAACTAGCTTAGCACTATGAGCCGCGGCTTGCGCTAACATGAGCTGGAAAAGTCCACGAAGTGATGAAGCCTGGACTGCGCTCCCATCCGTGATGTCACAGTGATGTCACACCGATACGCCCGTCTGGTCATCGATCACATGACCCATAATCGATCGCCTGATTTGCAGGGAGTATTGATCCGTATCAGGTCCTCCTCCTCCTCGGTCTGGAGGCCGAGGGTGGAAAAGCGGCGCCGTGACTCGCCGCCATAAAATGTAGCGGGAAGACAAACGTCACGCCAGCTCCCCCCCCCCCTCTATTTTCCCATCTCTTCTCATTCATCACGTCCCTTCCAGCCCATAATAAGCGGAAGAATGAGGACTTGCGGCTGAGGGGGGGAGATGTTCTGGAAATCCACAAAAACCAACAGGAAGGGGCGGGCGGGGGGGCCGGCGTGCCCGTGAGGGCGCCAACATGGCGGCCAGCCTCTGTTTGGACACTTTCTCAATCAGCGCAAATGTTTAGAAGGTCGGAGGTGAAAACGAGGAGCGAGGAGACGAGGAACCGAGGGAGGAACAAGGAAACATCTCAGGAGAGAAGGAGCCAGGAGGAGTTTAGGGCGGGAACGAAGGAAGGAGGGAAAAAACGCGATCTGTACCTCCACTGTTACCATGGCAACCCCAAGAAGGCCTCCATTACATAAATGAGAAGACGCAGCGAGGAAGTGAAGGGACGAGGAGGAGACACAGGGAGGAGGACGTGGAGGACATCAGCCTCAAGTCCAACGTCTGCCTTCAGGGAACCTGTGATGAAAACTCTCCTCCAGAAGAAGAAGCCACCAGACAAAGCACGAGGACTACATTTCCCATCATCCCGCGCTCTGATTGGCTCAGGCCGGTTCTCGCAGCTGTGACATCTGCAGGGGGTTTCTCTTCTCCACCCCCGGGAACATGAGAACATCACGCCGGTGCAGGATTACCAAAGCTGGTCCAGAAGGGGCCTGGGGGACGGGAGGTCCGCCTGACCCACTTGGCCCAGAAGAGACCTTCTGACGCCACGTCCTGCAGGCGGGGCTTCGCCCTCACGCTTGTGAAGAAGCAGAAGCAGGAAGCAAAGCATGGAGAAGGACCTTCTCCCTGAGCTCCATTAGCATGTTAGCATGTTAGCGGCTGAATACAACACAGTGTCGCCATAGTGACAGGGTGATTGGCAGCATGTCTCTGTATGGCGCACACACACACACACACACACACACACACACACACACACACTCGAGGGCGGTGAAGGCCCAGGGTGCGAGCAGGGACAGGTGGACCTCCTGGACCAGGGACTCCCTCAGCCTGGACTTGTTAATGCTGCTTATTTGCCGGGTGTTTCTAATCTTAATTGGATTGATGGCTTTCAGCGAGCAGGTGTGTGTGTGTGTGTGTGTGTGTGTGTGTGTGTGTGTGTGTGTGTGTGTGTGTGGAAACAGACTTAGGGGTAGATGAAGTCTTCGGACAAGAGCTCATCTAAAATCCTGGTCTCCTAGAAACTGAAGTCAAAGTCCAAGAGGATAGTGGACAACACACACACACACACACACACACACACACACACACACCCTGCGGTGGCCCAGCCAGGGTAAAATAGATTGACATCTAGTCCAGGTCCCGCCGCTCTAATCCCAGCGGGCAATCATCTTAACCCAACCTCCCGCTGACCGGACACACACACACACACACACACACACACACACACACACACACACACACACACACACACACACACACACACACACACACACCAAGCCCTTTCAGCCAGTTGTTTTCTAATATTTGTGTCTTTGTTTCATCTGCATTCATGCATTCATTCATGCTGACGGGGTCGGAGAAAAGAGGCGGAGCTTAACCCGGACAGGTCAGCTGTCAATCACCAAGGGACCAATGACAGCCCTCCATGGAGCTGATGGGCGTGTCTGGACTGGTCAGGAACACGGAGAACATGGAGAACATGGAGAACCCACGGGGTGAAAAGAACAGATATCAGCTGATGCATCTGAGTGTGTGTATGTGTGTGTGTGCGTGTGTGTGTGTGTGTGCGCACACGACTGTGTAAACAACGTTCCAGGGCCAGTCAACAGGTACACACCGTGCACGGAGAGCCAAATGCTTCCTTATGCAACGGGATGAATAATTCAACAGCACGCACAGACACACACACACACACACACACAGACACACACACACACACACCCTCACACACACACACACACGAGAGAAGGTCCAGTGTGTGTGTGGAAGCTCAGCGGCGGTGCAGGGTTGCTGCTGTGGCCACCAGACCTTCTCCAAGGTTCTTTGAGGAACGTCTGGGTCCAGAGGCGAGGGCCCCACCCGCACCGCCGGCAGCCATCTTGGACTCAGGCGGGGGTCAAAGGTCACAGTGCAGCAGGTAATGTGCACGCACACACACACACACACACACACACACACACACACACACACACACACACGCGCGCGCGCGCGCGCTCAACCAGTTTAAAAAGTTAGACAAGCAAACAAAAAACATCTACAAAAATGGCAACATTTTAGGATTCTGTGTGTGTGTGTGTGCGAGTGTGTGTGCGTGTGTGTTTGCGAGTGTGTGTGTGTGTGTGTGTTGCCTCTGCATTCAGCAGTGACCTGATAGACGGTCGGCGGAGCCTCCAGGGAACAACAATAACCCCTTTGACCAGTGAGCCAGCGTCCCAGGGGGAGTGTGTGTGTGTCTACGCTTCCGTCTGAATAAAGCAGCACCCCGACACACACACACACACACACACACACACACACACACACACACACACACACACACACACACACACACACACACACACACACACCCCCTCCCCTCAGAAACTCCACTTTTAACCAGCTGGCTGCTGACGCCTGTGAGAGTGACTCCTGCAGGAGGAGGAGGAGCTGAGTCAGCAACACACACACACACACACACACACACACACACACACACACACACACACACACACACACACACACACACACACACACACACACACACACACACACACACACACGATCCTGGTGAGTTTTCGATGTGTTTACTGTGACATTGCTTCAGCTCCAGATCTACCAGGTCTTCATCCATCCATCATCTCCACGATGGCGCTGCTGACAGGGTCAGGGGGTGGAGCCAATGCCCGCTGGGGGCGGGGCTTAACCTGGCGGGTCAGCTGTCAATCATCCACTAATAAGGACCGTTTGGAGTCTTCAGGGAGCCCATGAGAGAACATGGGGAACCCAGGAGATGAGAACCTGCTGGTGAATGCTAAACGGCTGACGAAGAAGATCTCAGTGCTTATCACACCTCCTGACGTGTGTGTGTGTGTGTGTGTGTGTGTGTGTTTGACGTGTGGTTGTCACACACACACACACAGGCTGGTAGGTGCAGCGGTCACGTTCACCACATTCCTGCGTTCCGTTCCCGACGGGTGACGTCACTGGCAGGATCTCGCCAAACACACACACACACACACACACACACACACACACACACACACACACACACACACACACACACACACACACACACACACGGCCCCAACTCTGTAAACAACTGAATGGGCCGAGGTCTGGAAGGTCAGAGGTCGAGGGGGGGGGGTCATCTGGTTGTCTGCAGTGAATCAGCAGGAATGGGAGTGTGTGTGTGTGTGTGTGTGTGTGTGTGTGTGTGTGTGTGTGTGTGTGTGTGTGTGTGTGTGTTCTGGCTGGTGGGTTCTGAGCGCTCAGCTCGGGTCAGATGACCTGGTTGCCGTGGTTTCCTGTCATATGACTGATTGTCAGGAAGCAGAAGCTGAGGTCCTTCTGAGGACCAGAAGTCCTGGTCTACACCTTCTCCTGGAGCTCCTGGAGGTCCTGGAGGTGTGTGTGGTTCCACCTGCAGGAGCTTCTTCTCCAGGCCTCCTTGGCAACTGTCAATCAGGATCCAGGCGCCGGGTTCCTTTCAGCGAACCCTCAGGGCTGATCTGGAACCCTGCCCAGATGCCTTCACCACCATGGAAACCACTGAGGAATGTCCACCTCCACCGCTTTGAAGGCCCTCCATCCTGGATTTCTCTCCTTCCCGGTTCCTCCATGTTCTCCATCCTCCTCCCAGTCCAACCCTGGACCGGTGAAGATCCCAGACGGTCCTCCAGACGGTCCAGAAGACCAGTCAGCTGTTTGGACGCCTGGCAGCAGGTGGACACACTGTCCTACAGGAGACATATGGAGCAGCTGGGGCCACCACACACACACACACACACACACACACACACATACATACACACACACACACACACACACCTGTTGCAACCCTTACACACAGACACAAATAGACACACTCTCTCTCTCTCACACACACACACACACACACACACACACACACACACACACACACACACACACACACACACACAGCTCCATTCTGAGCACAGATGTCTCTGGAACGGCAGACAAAGCAGGTCTGCTGGTCCTGCAGGAAGACCTGGATCCAGGAGGACTAAGATCTGGACCAGGAGGATGAAGACCTGGACCAGGAGGACTAAGATCTGGACCAGGAGGATGAAGACCTGGACCAGGAGGATGAAGACCTGGATCCAGGAGGATGAAGACCTGGATCCAGGAGGATGAAGACCTGGACCAGGAGGACCAGCAGCAAAAACTGCAGTTTCCCTCCCTGATTCTGGGATTTGAACACAACTCGACTCCTCTGGAAAAAGCAAAGCTATTGTTGAACCACAGAGATTCCAACAGCTGGATCCCATTAAGGGCCTTCTTTGGAGGGGCAGCTCCTCACACACACACACACACACACACACACACACACACACACACACAGCAACACGTCCACTGAAGCTGAAGAAGAAGAAAACAGATGCTTCATCGCCTCATTGTGAACCTTCCTGCCCCTCACACACACACACACACACACACACACACACACACACACACACACACACACACACACACACACACACACACACACACGCGCGCGCGCGTTGACCACCTGATCAAGGTGAGCTCTACCTGCACGAGGAAAGTTTGACACCACCGCCACGAGCCTGTGTGTGTGTGTGTGTGTGTGTGTGTGTGTGTGTAAATGACTACCCCTCCTCACACCCCGACCCCACGCAAGGTAATCCGTGTTCCGTGGACGCGCCTCTCCGAAACCCGTCTCGACCGTGAACGCAACACGATGAACCCGAGTGTCGTGGACCGAACCTTCCCTTCATAACCGACCGGCGTTCCGCCCTCCCGCGCCCGGCGGGAGCTCCGACCCCGCGGCCGAACGGCGCCGGATCCTCCGCCGCGACGCGCCCGTCCCGCCGCGCGTCGCCAAAAACACAACATGTGAACATTCGAGGGAGAAAACCGAGAAACGGCGGTTTTCCCGGCGGAGTCCGGCGGCGGGTGAAGAGGCTCCTACCTCATGGCGAAAGTGTCGCGGGCCGTGGGGGTCCGGCAGCCCGCGGGGTCTCCACGCTCCACCCGCTGGGGTTCGCACCAAACTTCACCGTGGGCGTGGAGGAGGAGAAGGAGGAGGAGGATGGTAGGGGGGGGGGGCAATTCGCAGGCAAAAAAAAAGGGGGGGGGGGGGTAAAAATGAGACGTGGGAGCGAAGCGGTCCGGTTCTACATGATCCGGCGGGTCGCAGCTTCCGGTCGTGAACCGTGGGGCTCCGTGGGAGAGCAGGGTGGGTGGGGGGGCTTTGCGCTCCTTTCCTTTCTGTTTTTTTGACGCACTCCGCTCGGCGTGCTGCGGCGCGGCTGCCGCTCCGGTGCCGCTCCGGTGCCGCTCCGCCGCCGGCTGCAACACGGAGGCGTTCACGGACCCGACGCGCTCCCGCCCTCTATACCTCCCTCTCTCTCTCTGTGAACAAATACTAAAATAAAACACGTCCCACTCTTTGTGTGAAAGGATCCTTACAGAAATAAACTGTTTTTTATTTTCATTTTAATGGATTTATTTTCTTTCATGCTGTTGTCATTGTGTTTTTGTTCCGATTCATTTTGTCATTTCGGTTGTCTATTTTCATCCTTACTGTCTTTTATTTTTTTATTTTATTGTCCATTCTGATCCTTGATGTTGTTGTCGTTCTCTCTGCTTTCAATTTTTCTTACTGTCTTAATATTTATATTCATATTTATTGACAATATAAGCGTTACGCTGCTGTGACAAAAGATTTTCCCCAATGGGGAACAATAATTTAATCTCATTTTATTTTATGTTATTAAGTCCTCGCCTTAAACGTGAAGAGACGCCATCTGCATAGGTTTTACTTTAAATTTCCGTTCAAAACATTTCCATTTTTTTAATTAAATGTTTAAATGTGAACGGAGCGTGAATGCCCCGCTACACGTGAACGCAACATTTGACGCAAGTTTTTTTTTCCTGTACGTAACGCGCACAGGTTGCCCCTGGCGACGAAACCGACACGCGCAGTTTTGCCGGTGAAAATATAATAATAATAATAAAAATAATAACAATAATAATAATAATAATAATAATAATAATAATTGTACATTCGGTCATGTTGCATTCACTGCACCGGAACGTTAAGTGTTTGCACCCCAAACTCTGCATCTCATCGATTTAAGAAGTAAAACGACAGGCTGAGAAATATCGATCCCTCACGTGACCAGAGTTGGGTTGACTGTTTCCATGGCAACGGAGGCTAACACGCCTTTTGATTTCAGACTTTTTCCGCCTCGAAAGCTCGGAGACTTTTTATCGATTCGATCGATTTAAAATGGTGTTTTACTTATATTTCTTAATAGAAAAGTTTGTTTTGTTTCATTGCGCCTTTAACAACAACAGTGTTTTTCATTTGTGAATTAATGGATTTTATTGATCTATTTCACTATATTTTGCCCAGGTCTGCAATGATGATTGGAGGATGAAGACGAAAAGCACATCCGTAATTTAGTTTAATTAGATGATATATTTATACACCCTGGTCATTCTTTTTATAAAATATTATGTCATTCTAAATGTGTGTTTAGAAAAAAAGACACATTCGTCACATTCAATTCTGATACATGAAACATAACATCAGCAAAATCTGCCACTGAATTGAGCCCATGATGGCTGAACCCGAGCAGAATATATACATATAGATAGATAGAGATCGATATCGATTATCTATTTACGTCCTTGTTTTCCGCTGAAAAGCCACATGCGCACTTCCGCTTCCTGTTCGTCTGTACTTACTTTGCCCTGGTTTCGTCCTGGCAGGTGCGTATCTTTTCTCTCCAGCGGTTCGGAGGGTCGCTGACCTGACACGGAGGTTTCTGATGGCACGGAGAGTCCGGAGGGTCGAACCGGACCGGGACCCGGATGGGCCGAACCCGGTTCGACATTGCGGGAAAGAAGCGCTTCTGCCTGCGAGGGTAAAATCGGGGGGTAATATGCCCGTATGCAACGCGCGGAAATCAAGCCGCGCCGGCGGGAGTCGTCCGGCTGCAGGGACGTCGGAACCAGAAACCCAGAAGAACCGAGTGGAACCGCGAAACTCGAATTCTAGCGGGGAAGCGGAACGTCGGCTTTGCGGCGGCCGGAGAGCCGTTTCCCCGGCGGAAGGTAAGGAAACGAAACCAAATAAATCGCAATAAATCTACATTTATCGGGTTTTAAATGGCAAGAAACCGAGCTACAAACTCTGAATCCACTTGTTTGTTTTACAGTGGATTGTTTATTTTGTGTAAATTCACTCATTATAACCTAGTAATGCAACATATTTTGTACCGGAGACTTAAATCCAGGTTATAGACGGAGCCGCATCCGGGGACTTTTGACCCGGAAGTGGTGTGTTGTAGTTTTGTGCCACAATATTAGAAAACCCAGTAGTTACAGGTATGGGAAACAGGTCAACTTCATCCCTTTATTTACTTTTATTATCACCAATTATTTTTTTTATGAATGCTAACTCCCTGTAACATCTCCCTACCGCTTCTTGAAACAATACCGTGGTCTTCAGGGGTCCTGTTGCCATGGCGATGAGCCCTGAGCAGGAGGCCCTGATCAGCCGGATGTTCGAAAGCTACGTGACGGAGCATCACCGCGCAGACATCGCCCAGCTCGCCGCCGCCGAGGACACGCACCTGCCCGTGGTAGTGAACGCCATGACGCTGTTTGAGGCCAGCATGGAGGTGAGCGCCACCTCCGGTCCAGGAGGTCCTGGTCCTTCAGAAGAAAAAAATCCCAGTTCCTGTCACGGCGTCCGTTCTGCAGGTGGGAGATTACTTCAACGCTTACCCCGGCGAGGTCCTGGCCGTCTTCGACAGGGTGCTGCAGAGGACGGCGGCCGAGATGCTGGGCGGCGGCGGCCAGAAGCCGAGGTTCACCCTCCACGCTCGCATCACAGGTGAGACCCACCACCTCCACCTCCTCCTGGCAGGTGGACCTTCTCTATCTGCATCACTTCCTGTGTGCAGGTCTGCCCGTGTGCCCGGAGCTCACCAGGGACACCATCCCCCGCGCCAGGGACAACGGCCACTTCCTGTCCGTCACCGGGACTGTCATTCGCACCAGTGTCGCCAAGGTAACCGTCTGGACTGCCAGTGGCCTCCTGACACACCCTGCCGTTACACCTTGTGTGTGTGTGTGTGTGTGTGTGTGTGTGTGTAGGTGTTGGAGTACGAGCGGGACTACATGTGCGCCAAGTGTCGCCACGTGTTTGCGTTGCGTGCCGACTTTGCCCAGTTCTACTCTCTGGCCCCGCCCTCGTCCTGCCCCAACCCCGAGCCCTGCACCTCCTTCAAGTTCTCCTGCCTGTCGGGGGGGGCGGAACCCACCGCCTGCAGGGACTACCAGGAGATCAAGATCCAGGAGCAGGTGGGACGCCCCGCACCAGCTTTCTTGTTGTTGTTGTTGTTGTTGTCTAGCATGGAGGGGTTGTTGAGGCTCTGGGTTTGACTGACAGGTGCAGCGGCTGGCGGTGGGCAGCGTCCCGCGGTCCATGGTGGTGGTCCTGGAGGACGACCTGGTGGACACCTGCAAGTCTGGTGAGGAGCACGGACATCTCCGGACCTTCAGTTTGATCTGCACCGAACACAGACACTTCCTGATTAGCATTAGCCACCCGCCTGAGATTAGCTGCAGGTTGGCAGCGAGTTTAGCGGCATGTCTTGGATTAGCTGCAGGTTGGCAGCTAACTTAGCCACCCGTTTTAGATTAGCTGCAGGTCGGGAGCTAGTTTAGCTCTATGTCTTGGATTAGCTGCACATTGGCAGCTTGCTTATGTACCATGTCTTGGATTAGCTATAGGTTGGCAGCTAGTTTAGCTACATGTCTGAGATTAGCTGCAAGTTGGCCTTTAGCTCAGCTAGCAGTGTGTTGATGATGTGATGATCACATGACTGACATGGAGGAGATGCTTCCCTTCTCCAGGAGGCTCTGGACCTCCTCCAGGTGAGTCAGAAGCTGAGTCCCTTCTTCTCCACATCATCTCCATACAGGTCCGTCGCAAACAGCAGGAGAAACAATTTGTTGCCATGGCAACCCGTGGCGTTGAATCCATGAGCCTGAAGCTGTGGTGTGTTTGTCCTCCAGGAGACGAGGTGACGGTGCTGGGGGTGGTGCGCCAGCGCTGGAGGTCCTTCTACGAGGGCGCGCCCTGCCAGGTGGAGCTGGTCCTCCACGCCAACAACCTGGAGGTCAACAACCAGCAGGGCGGCGCCGCGGCGCTCATGGAGGACGTCCAGAAGGAGTTTGAGGAGTTCTGGCGGCAGAACCGACGAGACCCGATGGCAGGTGCCGAAGATCCTCCCGTCTCCGGGAACCCGAGGAGGAGAACCTCCGAGCTGAACATCTCCTCCGTCCGCAGGAAGGAACCACATCCTGCTGAGCCTCTGCCCGCAGATCTTCGGCATGTACCTGGTCAAACTGGCTGTTGCCATGGTGCTGGCGGGGGGGGTCCAGAAGATAGACCCCTCAGGAACCAGGGTCAGAGGTACCACACCTTCATCTTCTCCTGACTAGGTTCTCCATCTTCTCGCCAAAGTTCCAAAACAAACTGCTGTGAGTGTATGTGTGTGTGTATGTGTGTGTTCCAGGTGAGTGTCACCTGCTGCTGGTAGGAGATCCTGGCACAGGGAAGTCCCAGTTCCTGAAGTACGCGGCAAAGATCTCGCCCCGCTCGGTGCTGACGGCAGGCGTGGGCTCTACCAGCGCTGGTAGGTCCTCCGACCCCGGGCGAGATGCTTCCTGGCCAGAGGTCTGACGGCGGCGTCCTTCAGGGCTGACGGTGGCGGCGGTGAAGGACGGCGGCGAGTGGCACCTGGAGGCGGGAGCTCTGGTTCTGGCCGACGGAGGTCTCTGCTGCATCGACGAGTTCAGCAGCATCAAGGAGCACGACCGCATCTCCATCCACGAGGCCATGGAGCAGCAGAGCATCAGCGTGGCCAAGGCCGGGTAGGAACCGGGGAACCCAAGCTTCTCCTGGAGGCTGTGTGTGTGTGTGTGTGTGTGTGTGTGTGTGTGTGTGTGTGTGTGTGATCCTCCATGGCTTCTCTCCATCTTCACTGGTCCACTGAAGACTAGAAACTGCAGGTGTGAATGAGGGTGAAGCCCCGCCTCCTGCTCCAGAGCTGACCTGTGATTGGCTGCAGCCCTTCTCACGAGGTGGATGGTAGATGGAGCTGATGAATGAAGTGTGTGTGTGTGTGTGTGTGTGTGTGTGTGTCCAGCATGGTGTGTAAGCTGAACACCAGGACCTCCATCCTGGCGGCCACCAACCCCAAAGGTCAGTACGACCCGTCGGAGCCCCTGTCGGTGTCGGTGGCCCTGGCCAGCCCTCTGCTCAGCCGCTTCGATCTGGTCCTGGTTCTTCTGGACGCTCGCAGCCCCGAGTGGGACCGGGTCGTCTCCTCCTTCATCCTGGAGGACAGAGGTCAGGCTCCGGAGAACCGAGGTCCCGGTCGCTCCCCGAGGAGCCGCCCGGGAGTCACCGTGTCCCTCCCGCTCCAGGACCTCCATCGGAGTCCCCGGGCCCCTGGTCCACCGAGAAGATGAGGTCCTACTTCTGCCTGGTGCGCCGCCTGCGGCCCCGAACCGGCCGCCGGGCCTCGGCCGTCATCACCTCCTACTACCAGCTGCAGAGGAAGAACCACCTCCGCAGCGCCGCACGCACCACCCTCCGCATGCTGGAGAGCCTGCGACGCCTGGCAGAAGGTGTGGGGCGCGCACACACACACACACACACACACACACACACCAATCTGTGGTCCCTCATGTTCTCCTCCCTGGATGTCCCAGCTCACGCCAAGCTGATGTTCCGGGAGACGGTGACCACTGAGGACGCCGTGATGGCGGTGTCCGTCATGGAGTGCTCCATGCAGGTGAGAGGGTCTGCAGCGGTTGGAGATCTGGCTCCGCCCCCCGTCGCTAACCGGGTGTTTGGCTCCGCCCCTAGGGAGGCGGCCTGCTGGGCGGCGTGAACGCCGTCCACACCTCGTTCCCCGACGACCCCTGGCAGCAGTACGCCTCCCAGTGCCGCGTCCTGCTGGAGCGCCTGAACCTGCAGGATCTTCTCCAGGAGGAGCTCCAACGCCTGGCCGAGCTGAGGAGCCCCGCCCCCGACCCAGGAAGCCCCGCCCCCGACCCAGGAAGCCCCGCCCCCAGCCCCGTCGCCACAGAGAGCGGCCTGGGCTGGTTCCACTCCATCGCTGTGTCACCCGGTGACGAGGCGACCCCGGTGGTCACGTCCACTCAGAAGGACGAGGGGGCGGAGCATCTGAGGGGGCGGAGCCCAAGATGCATGACATCATCATCAGGGGGCGTGGCTTTGAATCCAAACAGAGACACGGAGACGGTCGAGGACAAGGAAGAAGATGAAGATGGAGAGTGTGTCGTTCAGAAAGTGTCCAAGAGTCTGAGGCACCGGCGAATCAGCAAGCTTGGGGGCGGGGCTAAAGGGCCCGGCGAGGAGCCGGGGGACAAGATGGCGGCGGAGGCGGGAGGCGGCGACATGCACTCGCTGCTGTCGGGTTTCAAGTTTCAACCCAAGAGGATGAGAACGGCAGAACGGCGTCCCGATGGCGGCGCCCCAGGAGGTGGCGTGGCGTCCGCCAGCGGAGCCTCCAGTCTGCCCGCCCACAGCGCGCGGGTGAACGCCACCACGCTCGCCAAACTGTCTCAGTTCTCCTTCGCCGCCACGTCCGAGGGGGCGGAGCCGGGTCTGAGGAGAACGGAGAATGGGAAACGGAGGATGGCGAGCCCGGAGGGGCGGGGCGGAGCCGCCGGGGCGCCGTCCAAGAGGAGGAACTGCTTCCGTCTCGGGGGCGGAGCCTCCGGTCTGCTCGCCGCCACCACCCTGTTTGACCTCCCGGAGTCCCAGGACGACGTCCTGGACACGGACTGGGACCTGGAGACCTCCAAGTAGGAGGACCAGCACCTGCTCTCCAGCAGGACCTCTGATTGAATCATGGAACTCGGTTGAACTTGTAAGGTGAAAATAAAAGATTGAAACGATTCTATGTCGTCAATAGTGCGCAGCCACTTCCTGTCTGGGGGGAGCCGAAGCTCCGCCCCCCCGGGGCCTCCACCAATAGGAAGGGAGTTCGGACCGTCTGACACGAGCGCATCGTCTGCGTACACGGACAGAAAAGGTGTTAGCTTACTCTCAAACCTGCTAAAGGGCAGCTAAGCTAACTAGCGGCGCGGCGACGGTCCGGACCTTCATGGCTCTCACTCGCTCAGCTGCTTCATCTGGACTTTATTTGGAAAAGGCGTGAAGATCCGATCGCCGGGCCGGTGGAGACCAACCCCACGGGAGCTTCAGACGCTGGAGATCACGTGCGGGGGTTCCTTGTAGGCGCCGCTCCGCCTCCTCCTCCTCCTCCCCGCCGACACCCTGGAGATCATCAGGTGGAAGATCTCCACCACGTTGAGGAGCATGGAGAGCGCGGCCATCGCCAGCATGAAGATGATGAAGACGCTCTTCTCGGTGGGCCGGCTGATGAAGCAGTGCACGGGGAACGGGCACGGGTACTCGCCGAAGCTGATCTTGTCGGGCATGAGGACGAAGCCATAGATGAAGTACTGTCCCACCATGAAGGCGGCCTCCAGGAGGACTTTGGCCAGCAGCTGGAGAACGTAGCTGGCCAGCAGGGCTCCTTTCAGCTCCACCTTCCCGCTCTGGTCCGAGTACCCGGGGACCTTCTCCTTCTTCACCGTCCAAGGCTTCTGCTCGCGGCGCCGCCGCAGCTTCTTCTCCCTGCGGACCACCAGCAGGACGTGGCCCAGGTAGGCCAGCGTGGGCGTGGAGACGCTGAGGATCTGCAGCACCCACAGCCTGGGGTGGGACAGCGGGAAGGACCGGTCGTAGCAGGCGTTCCTGCAGCCCGGGCTCAAGGTGTTGCACCTCAGGTTCCCCTGCTCGTCCCCCCAGATCTTGTCCACGCCGGCCGCCAGGATGAAGATCCTGAAGAGGAACAGGACGCTCATCCACACCTTGCCCAGGACCGTGGAGTGGGACTGGACCTTGTCCAGAAGGTCCGCCAGCAGAGACCACTCCCCCATGGCCTCCTGCCGCCCCGAGGTCCTGCCTGGAGAAGATAAGGGACAGGGAGAACTTCACTGAGCTGACATGACCTGCTGACGCTCCATGGAGAACAGACGGAGAACCAGGAAGGAGAACATGGAGAGAACCCAGGATGAAAACCATGGAGAACCAGGAAGGAGAACATGGGGAAACAGGAAGGAGAACATGGGGAACCAGGAAGGAGAACATGGAGAACCAGTCAAGAGAACATGGAGAACCAGGCAAGAGAACATGGAGAACCAGGAAGGAGAACATGGAGAACCAGGAAAGAGAACATGGGTGAAGCCAGGGTGAACCAGGGTGAACCCAGGGTGAACCAGGGTGAAGACCATGGAGAGAACCTGCAAAGAGAACATGGAGAACCAGGGTGAAGACCATGGAGAGAACCTGGAAAGAGAACATGGAGAACCAGGCAAGAGAACATGGAGAACAGGGAAGGAGAACATGAAGAGAACCAGGAAAGAGAACATGGAGAACCAGGAGGGAGAACATGGGGAGAACCCAGGGTGAACACCATGGAGAGAACCCGGAAAGAGAACATGGAGAACCAGGCAAGAAAACATGGAGAACCAGGAAAGAGAACATGGAGAACCAGGAAGGAGAACGTGGAGAACCAGGAAGGAGAACATGGAGAACCAGGAAGGAGAACGTGGAGAGAAGCAGGAAGGAGAACATGGAGAGAACCAGGAAGGAGAACATGGAGAACCAGGAAGGAGAACATGAAGAGAACCAGGAAGGAGAACATAAGGGAACCCAGGGTGAAGACCATGGAGAGAACCAGGAAGGAGAACATGGAGAACCAGGAGGGAGAACATGGAGAGAACTAGGCAAGAGAACATGGAGAACCAGGAAAGAGAACATGGATAACATGAAGAGAACCAGGAAGGAGAACATGGAGAACCAGGAAAGAGAACATGGAGAACCAGGAAGGAGAAGATGGAGAACCAGGTTCCAGTCCTTGATCTTCCAGTAGTCACTATCTTCTCAGGTGTGGTTGGGTTCCTCTGGTCCTCAGAGCAGACCGATCATCTACTCGGCAGTCATTCACCGGAGAACCTCAGATGAAGACAGCAGGCTGGTTCTGCTAGTCTAGAACGTCAGCTCTTTCTGGAGGAACCTCCTCCATGTCTGTGGAGAACATGAGCAGCAAGTCCTACCCAATGAAAACTCTGATATAAAGTCAGGTGTCCTCTGGTTCTGTGAACATCAGAACACCAGCTGGAACCTCACTAACCTCTGTCTGGTTAGTCTGGTTAAAGTAAACATCAGCTTCTCGTGTGAGGTAACCGTAGTAAGGTGTGGTGACCAGCAGGGGTCAGGGTGACTTCGGACAGGCGGGTTCTACCTGCTCCAGGAGAAGACCGGAGGACGAGGAGGTTCCAGTCGCAGGGAAGAAACAGGAAGTCGATCCGTCCACTTCCTGTTTGAAACCGAGACGCGTCTCTGAAAGGAGAAGGAAATGAAATCATGGGATTTATTTTAGAAATAAATCAGACAAAGAAACTGCAGACGACAAGGGAGGAAAGGGGTGGATTGTTAAAATGATTATTTTATATTTTTAAATGTTATTATCAATAATAATATGAATCTTGTTCTTTTGAGGTTTGTGAGTGAGTTTTGAAGATTCTACAAAGAAAAAGCTTCGAAAAAAAACTAAAATAGATTTTTGAAATTCTGAATAAAAATAAAAATAGACGGGAAATGAAATGGTAGAAAAGATGGATAAAAAACAAAAAATGAATAAGAATTATGGATAATAGAAAAATAACAAAACAAATTGGAAATGTAGAAAATCAGGGCCAAACAGAAAAGAAGAATAAAGAGTTTTTTTTATCTTTCCCCCGACAGGAAGTGGAAACAATCTCGCCGTCGGAGAAAGTTGAAGCTGCGCGGATCGATAGAGCTGATCGGAAGGGTGTGATCGGGTCCTGGCTCGCAGGGAGCGTTCCTACCTCCAGGCAGAGGTTCTCCAGGCGCAGGTTCTCCAGGCGGAGGTTCTCCAAGCAGAGGTTCTCCAGGCAGAGGTTCTCCTGCTCTCACTTCCCTCAGACTGCAGAAGATACTCGCTCATCAAATCCTGCTGACGCAAAGGAGGAGGAACGACACACTTATATACATTTGTTTTATCAAGACGGATATATTTATATTCCATTTTATCCACATCCACCTTTTATATTAAATCCTATTTAAGGTATGTTTCTTCAATGACGTGTTTCTGCTGTATTCAGCATTTTATTATCAATTATTCTTAACCTGTGTATATGATGTGACAGATATACATATATTTATATACAATTTGATTTAAATTGTATGTATGTATGTATGTGTATACATGTATGTATTTCTGTTTGTATCAATGTGTGTGTATATCTATGTATTTATGTATGTATGTTGGTGTGTGTATACATGCATGTGTGTATTTTGTATGTATTATTTTATCCCTGCCTGCTTTAATAATATATACATTTAATTTTTTTGTATACTTATATTATACTACATTTGTATTTATATTCTATTGATATCAATTTATATTCATATGAAATTGTACAAATCTGTGTAGATGACACACACGTTTCAGAAGGTTTCAGAAAGGAAACAAAAACTTAAAAATAAAAAATAAAATGGTTTGATCTGAATAAATGATCTGGATGATTTTAGTTGCTGAGGGAAAATGGACAAACAACAGGAAATGTACAAAAAAAAACCCGCAGAAAAGGCGACACCGGAAAGGGTTTAACTATAAATAATAGAGAAAAGGAGGTAAAAGACCAGGATTAGGTCATTCAAAGAAGAGGAAGTCTGTTTCAAAAGGGTGTGTTTCGCTTTCAGGTGCTGAATCATGGAAAGTGTCACGCATGAATGTCAAGCAGAACATTCAACACTCACATTTACATGGATACCAGGATGAAGAGCAGATGTTCAGTGATGGACTGAGCCTGGGAGGAGAAGGAAGATGGGAATGTCTGGAAAACAATGCTTGAAATAAAAATCTAACTTATTACGCACATTTTAATCACAAGTACATATAACATGTATTCATGTTTTTTTTAATTGTATACACATTAAATTCATATTTACTTTTTTGAATTAGATTGATATTAAACCATTGTTTTTGTGAATTCCAATTATATATTTAAATTATAGTCATGATGTGTTCACAAAAATATGAATACATGCAGAACAATCAGGTAGAAATTTATCATTTAATGTTTGGAAATTAAAATCATTAAAAAAATGATTTGGTTTTACTGGATTTTTGATAATTCACATTTTTAAATCAATGAAAACAACTCAAAATGTCCATTAGTTTCACATTTTGATTGCAATGTTTACATTTTGATTTTTTTTATTAAAATCACAATCATTTTAAAGGAATGATCGTATTATCTAAAACAGAATTTTACATCTCAATTTAGGCTCCTTTTAGTGACCGGTGGATTTTATTAACAAAATATTATTGAAGCTTCAGGCTCTTCTTTACAAATAATTTTAAAAAGTCTTGTTTTCTTTAAATCAAGATAAAAAATAATCAATGACTGAAAACATTTGTCATTTTTCATGTTAGAGAAATGTCTTGAATGTCACCAATATTTTTACAAACTAAAACAATTGAAATATAGATGGACATAATGAATGAAAAATCAGAAATGGATCAAATATTTCATAGAATTTAATCACATTGTTTTCAACTAAATTGAAGAAAACAAACAAGGAATGAACCATTAATTCACAGAAAAACAAAAATAAAAGCAAACAATCAGAAAATGAAAAAACATCATTCATATTCAGAATTCCAGTTTTCAGATTTCCTGTCCTATTGATGAGGATCAATAATCAACAGCCAGCGGGTCAAAGACAGAAAAAAGCTGACAGGCTGGAACAGCTGATCGCGGATGATTGAGGGAAGGACAGGTTGCCGTGACGACCGTCCGACAGGAAGCGGCGAGGCGGAACCGAGAACTTCATTTTTCAAGCCGTCAGCGGTCTTCTTTTCTTTGGGAGGAAACAGGAAGTAGAATCCCAGCCTCCAGACATTCGGTGACCGTCCGACGGGACGCAGGTGAGTTACCGGTGTTTATTTTTTTAAATATTTACCTGACCGCACACACACACACACACACACACACACACACACACACACACACACACACACGCACGAGCCTGACAGCAAGTAGCCGTGCCCGCCGGGGTAACCCGTTACTTTCTGAAGTAACTGTAACGCAGGTGAAAGTACTGAGTTTGTCGCGTCACGTAGTACTACAGAAGTACTACAAATACCACAAAATGCAGTTTGTAAACATGGAGGAAGTCAGAGTACACAATCCTTCAAAGAAGTAGTAATTGTACTCGCATATGGCAGTAGTACTGTAGTACTGCAGTCGGAAACACAAATGACTTAAAAACATCTTAGTTTGAAATCATTTCTCTGCACGTCGTCTGCCTTATTTTTCTGCATTTTTGTATTTAACATTTATCATTTCAAGTCAATGACTTTAAAAGAATTTCGCAAAATGGTTGAAATCATTACTGGCTTATTTTTAAATATATTGTCAATTATTGTTATTATTATTTTTTTGTATTTTCCATTTTCATTGCATTTTTTGTGACTATTAGGATCGATTAGAATCTTTTCTTCATTAGAAATTTTCCTGCATATCAAATGTTTTTAGGAATCAATTTCCTGTCAGATTTGAATCAATTTTTTACAATGAAGAGAAACTCGGCCTCAGCTGTTCATCCACTCACAGGTCCATGTTTACTCTTCACTCATCCATTCATTCATGGCAGCGCGCAAAGTCAAAATTCTATATGTATAAATATGAACGGTCCTTTTGAAATCCAAACATTTAAGAATTATCTACAAACATTACTGGAATTTGTTTAAAATTCATGAAGACATTTTCATGTATCTAAATAATTCATTTACAATGGTTATTTTCATATTTTTTAAAACTAAATTGTATTTTGCAGGATTATGATAAATGATTTTCTGATAAGAAAACCTTTAAAATGTAATGAAAAGAAATTACACTCTGATATAATGTATCAATAAGGATAAAGGATTTTTTTTCCCACTGAATTTGATATTACGGATTCATCTCAAGTCATGATTCTGATAAGAACATACTTAAAATGATACATCCCTTTATTTGAAGCAAATTACCTCCCGCTCTGCAGACGCTCCTCAATGGGCGACTGGTCCTACCTCTCGTCTCTGCTGGACAAGGTCCAGGCTCACTCCACGCTGGTGGGGAAGATCTGGATGAGCATCCTCTTCCTCTTCAGGATCTTCATCCTGGGAGCCGCCGCGGACAACGTTTGGGGCGACGAGGTGTCCGAGTTCTACTGCGACAGCCTGGAGCCCGGCTGCGAGCACGCCTGCTACAACTGGATGTTCCCCATGTCCTACGTCCACTACTGGGTGCTGCAGATCACCTTCGTGTCCACGCCCACGCTGGTCTACCTGGGCCACGCCATCCACACCGTCCACCGCGAGAAGAGGAAGATGCTGACGGAGGGCGACGTCCGCAGGAAGCCGAGATACACCGACGACCGAGGCAAGGTGAGAATCAAAGGCATCCTCTTCGGGACCTACATGACCCAGCTGGTCTTCAAGATCCTCCTGGAGGTGGCCTTCAGCGTGGGCCAGTTCTACATCTTCGGCTCCGTCTTCGTGGATCACTACTTCAAGTGCGACAAGACCCCGCCGTGCGCCAGCCTCAGCGGCGCCCAGTGCTACATCTCCCGCCCCACCGAGAAGAGCATCTTCATCATCTTCATGCTGGCCGTCTCGGGCGTGTCGGTGCTCCTCAGCATCGTCGAGATCATCTACCTGATCTGTAACCGGAGCAGAGAAGCCAGGAAGAAGCTCCTGGCGCGGCAGTACGTCGCCGCTCAGCAGCGGTTGCAGCTCGCCGACCAGGATCTTCGCAACATGTGGCGAGAGCTGCCCAGCGTGGTGACGGAGGCCAGGAGAGACGAGAGCGGAGGCTTCGTGGCTCCGGAGCCGGAGGTCCTGAAAGACAAGACGCACAGCAGGGCTGAGATGAAGGACAAACAGACCTGAGCAGCGACAGCCAGATGTAGCACTTTGTTAACTTGGAAACGTGCGAGCAGCACACAAATGAAATGGCATAAATTACAAGTTAAGACGGGTGGGATATCAGTCACTGCCCAAAAACTCAACCAGAAATAAAGATGACGATGGGTCATGTGATTACCAGATTGAAATTAATCAAGGATGTAGTTACAGAAAAGGATTAGTGAGGACAATATGCATTATATATTTCCCATTTCACAATAAAAGAGAATAAAGCAGCAAGGGACTGCCTGTTTGAGAGACCCAGTGACAAATGTATCAACAAAACTTTAAATGAAAACTTTTTGTTTTGTTTAAATCTAAAATTAAGTTTTTTTAAATAAATAAATGCACAACAGTAGCAGCGGGTGACTCACCATCACTTCATCTGTGAACGGGTTCAAAATGAACGCAGACACGGCCTTGCTAATTAGCATCTCGTTAAAATGAGTAAAAGATAAAACTTGACGACACTAAAAGGAAAACTTCACTAGAACTAAAAAGCAGACAATTAATTTTAGACAATTAACTTTAAAAACTTACAGCACTAGAAGTGCACCTCTGAGGCTATTAGCATCAACTTCTGCAAAGCTTAGCTTTTAGCACACAGCTCCTTAGCATTTAGCGCCTAACAACGAAGCTATTAGCATAAACCACTGTAGCTGTCCGCTTAAACCCTTAACTTTCAGGATCCACCGCGGGAGCACAAAATTATGTAGCTGTTAACCTGAACCTCTGAAGATAAGAGCATCCCCGAGACTTTTTATTATAAACCTCTGACGCTGCTAACATAAAAGTCTGTAGCTGTTAGCAGAAAACAGCTAACTTTTAGCAGTGCGGTTGCAGCTAGCGGAAACGACCACCGACATGAGCAAACACTGACGGATAAAAGTGAGCCCCGGGACGATTTGAACCGAAGACGAAGTCATGAATTCGGTTAGAGACCCTATGAGCCGTGACTCGACAGTTCCGGGGGTTCCCGCGCAGTGCAGCGGTGTCACAGTAAAATGCTTCCCCGGAGAACCACAAATGTCGCACCGGAAATGGACCGGTCAGACCGGAAGACAGCGGTGTCGCACCGGAAGTTCCCGACTACGGAACTCACTCTCGGAGAAAAATAAACAAATGAAAAAAGGGAAATAAAGAATATATAAATTAAATATTAAATGAAATCATTTGAAAATAAATATCTAAATTAAGAAAAAAAAAATGCTTCACTTCATTAGCTCACATATCGCACAAACATCCAACCAAATGTTGTTTGCGCTGTACAACTTATAATTTGCAATGACAATGAGACCATTCTACGTAAAACTGAGATTTTTTTTAAATTGTTGATTTAAAAATCAAAAAAACAAGAGAATGAGGATCCACAGCAATGAGAATTCATGCAAGAAGCACTATGCTTGTCGTAGATGTTTTCCGCAGGACGTTTTATTCTATTTTAATCGTCACGTGTTCTGCCGAGATGGTGAACGTCCATCAGAAAACCACAACATCGGTTTGATTTTATCATGTTTGACACCTGCCTGCCCGACTCTTTGATCACAAAACAATTTAATTAAAATCATGAAAAAATCCTTCGGTTGTGTTGTTATTTATCCAGCCACATGGGATTAACGCCGGGTTTTCAAAATATAAACAAACCTCCTCTGATGTTTTTCCAACCCGAGTTCCCACATGAGGACCGTCCAGCTGGCCTTTTTGCACATCAGTAAAATTAGCAAACTATGAAGCTTCTTATTAGGAGGGACTTGTTTGAGGACACCCACCATAGATTTCACTTGTAATGCATCACATACTGGAAATAGACATAAATTGAGATGAACAATTTCATACATTTGTTGGGACAAAGGTGACGTTTACTGTTGAACACAGTATATTTTTATCCTTCTTGGTGTCACTCCACTTGTTGTCAGTGTTATTGTCATTCTGTTTCTCATCTTATCATTGTTGTTGTTTGGTTGTCTATTCTTGACCTTTTTTTCATTCTGTTGTCTATTGTTATCCTCGTTGCGGACGTCTTTTGCTATCTTTTAATTGTCTCTCGATTTATATTGATATCCAAATCTATTTATTCTGTCCTTGTCGTGTCTTATCTCAGTCGGTCGGTAGGCTGCTACACGGAGTGACTCCATGAATCAGCAGAGGAGAACCTTCTGCTGACCTCACGCTCCCTCTTGACCCCGAGCACTCAGTCCACTCCTTTAACTGACTCTTCCAAAGCTGTCGTCATCCTTCCTCAGAGCCGTGAACATGTGACGGCGGGTCCGCCTGAAGCTCCTGGACCTGGACTCCACCTTTACCTTCTATCTCCCGCTCGTCGGACCCGTTGTCACGCCGCCGCCCGGGTCAAATCCCGTCAACCTCCACCTCGAGCAGGAAGAAAAGGGAAACATTAACAGAAAAAAAAAGCATTTCAAGTCAGGAGGTCCATGAGGTCATGGAGGAACTTACTCACTCATGCGTTTTCCGTTAGCGATGGGGGCGGAGCCTATCCAAGAGGTCACTGGGTCACCGGGCATGCAAATGTTCACCCTCTCATAGTAAAACAACCAGAAACTGTCACTGACACGACAAACGTCACGGCTTTGTGAGTGTGTGTGTGTGATTGTGTGAGTGTGAGTGTGAGTGAGTGTGTGTTGCGCACCGCGCGGTTCTCGCCACTAGATGACGTAGTGACACTCCGGATGTGGACTCATCCACTGTGGAAAGGAAGCAGGGAAAAGCGCTGTGACTCACTTCCGGTTGGATCCCTCCGCGTTTCCATGAAGGTTTAATTATTAAAACAAAACAAAACAAAACACAGTCTACAGTTAAATGACTTAAATGTGGAAAGTCATGAAATTAAATTAAAATTCAATTCAATTAACACATGGGAGAGGCTCCAGCTCCCGGGAGAGGAATCCTTATCACTTTAAAAAAATGTGCAATTTAATTCAATCTTCGTTTATTTCGCATCTATAAAATAATTAGCTGTTTTTATTTCATTTGCAAACTAATCAGAGAGGCTGGAAAGCGCCAGAAGCCTTGCATGCTGGTGTCAAGGTTACAAACACAGTTGTTATGTTTTTCTCATAAAATAAATGAAAAACATCTTGTAAACACTGAATATTATCGAATACAATAACAGTGATATCATATATTTATTATGATTGCATATCAAGGTGTATAATATGATATATGATAATATTCATAGGATGACGTATGATATGATGTAACATGATTGCATGATTTCATAGAAAATGATTCGACATGATGATATCCACTAAAGTTCAGGTCAAAGTTCACCTGAAGCTCTGGTCCAAACGAAGCCACGTCAGGCCGCAGGTGCCGAGGAGCCCTTCTTCTCCACCCAGGATGGGGTTCCAGTCCTCCAGCCAGCCCCCCCTGAGGAGATTCAAACCGCAGAACCTCCATCTGACTGAGAAGAACACCTCGAGGAGCGTCCCTGGACCAGCACACCTGACCTGGAGTTAAAAACAATTCTTTTTCCCCACAAACCGACAGAAACATCATGCTAAACTTCTGGGATGGGCCTGATTCTGCTAAAAAAAATGAATTCATTGATAAACAAAATAAAAAAGGTTTTTAATTCAATAAAAGAATTGCATAAAAAGTCAAGAAACGGGAGGCAGCCTTCACACGTCGCACAAACCCAGCAATGCGGAGAAATAAATCTTTAAAAACTTCAAAATCTCTCGCTCTCTCTCTGTACTGCCGCCATGTTTTTTTTTTTTAAAAACTTTCTTTTATTTTTTGTTTTTCCATCCGGGATCTCCCACAGGAGTCCGTCCCGGTCCTCGGTCTGGTTCCCGGTCCTGGTCCTCCCATCCCGTCTTGACGTCGAGGTCAGGTGACCCCCCCCCCCCCCTCCGGGGCTCTTATAAGAGTTTTCCGCCGGTCCGGCACTCGGATTCCCAAACCGGCGGAGGAGAGGAAGTTCAGCAAGAAGAACTAGAAGAAGAACTAGAAGAAGAGGAGAAGAAGAGGAGAAGAAGAGGAGAAGTCCCCCTGCCCCCCCCTCCACTCGTCTCTTTTCCAGGTAAGTTTCCAAAACTTACAAAACTTTTTTTTTTGTCCCGGTGGAAAAGTTTGGAGGCGCTCCGGCGCGCACGGCTCTTCTTCTCCTCCTCCTCTTCTTCTTCTCTTCTTCTTCTCCTCCTCTTCTTTACCTTCTTCTTCACTTTTTGCACAAATAACACTGAATGAAACAAACAAAAAACAAACGAAAAAAAACCGGCGCGTCGCCGGTTCGAGTCCCGCGACGCGCAACCGCCCCCGTCCATCCCCCCCTTCCTCCACCCGGGACACATGGACGCGCCTTGTCCGTGCACGGAGCGTGTGAGCTGCAGCGGGACACCAGAACCCCCCCCCCCCCCACGGGACGCGTCGTGGGCCCTCCATTGTTCCGACCTGTCCACTCCATTTTACGCGCAGACCCACTCGTGTAGAAAGTGGCGGGATCCCCTCATCCATTTATCAGCATAAAACAGTTCATATTTGGGGAGGGGGGGGGGGGGGGGGTCTGGGTTTATTATTTATGAATTTAATTTAATTTAATTTAATTTAATTTAATTTTAAATTTTTCTTATTTTATTTTATTTTAATTTATTTTATTTTATTCTAAAGAAAGCGTTTTTTTTCTCTGTGATTACGTGCTGCGCTCCTTCTGGAGCCGCGGACGGTGCCGGGATTAGACCGGACCCGGGATTAGATCGGACCCGGGATTAGAACCGACCCGGGATTAGACCGGACCCGGGATTAGATCGGACCCGGGATTAGAACCGACCCGGGATTAGACCGGACCCGGGATTAGATCGGACCCGGGATTAGAACCGACCCGGGATTAGACCGGACCCGGGATTAGATCGGACCCGGGATTAGAACCGACCCGGGATTAGACCGGACCCGGGATTAGACCGGACCCGGGATTAGAACCGACCCGGGATTAGACCGGACCCGGGATGAGACCGGACCCGGGATGAGCCCCGGGAGCGCGGTGCTCCGCGGACCCCCTCCCACCTCCTCAAACCCCGCGGACGCGCCTTGAAAGCGGCCGCGGGAAAAGAGAGAAGCGCTAATAATCAATCAAACCCGGGATTAAACCCGGATTATCCCGTGCGCGCGTCGAAATCCCTGTAGGAGCCGTAATCCTGCGGGTTGCAGGAAGTTTAGGAGGAAGCAGGAATACTTTCTCTGGACGGATAACATCATCCGATCCTTATTAGATCATATTCTCATCAATAAAACAAGTTCATATTTGCCCCGGTTTTATCAGATTATAATAATTATAAACAACACGACGAAGGCCAGTTATAAAATGTATGAATAAGACTATTATTATTATTATTATCATTGCCATGAGCATTTTCTCATTATTCTTCTACTTATTGTTGTATTTATTTATTTATAGTTTCACTGAGACACTTTATAGTTTGTAGTTTATTTTTATTTCTAATTCTGCCTTTTTCTTTTTATTATCTATTACTGTTATATTTTCTGTAACTCTGGCACAACAATTTCCTTCGGGATTAATAAAGTTGTTCTTATCTTATCTTATCTTATCTTATCTTATCTTAAACCCTGCACCTGCACTAAGAAGTCAAATTAAAGGATCTATAAATCTGTATCTCTGAATATAAATATTAAATCTCAATTCAAGGTCACATTAAATGTTAAATTCAATTGGCTGAGCTGTCAGAGTCGTACCGCTTGTTTGATTGACAGGCCTCACGGCCAATGAGAGCGCCCCCTGGCGGGCGATGTTTCCAGACTCGTCCCGGGAACGGCGTCGCCTTTGTCGCCATGGTAACGGGGGACGGGGGGGGGGCGCTGGGGTCGTAGGGTTGCGGTGTTATTACAGCTGTGTAAACCTACAGAAGAAGATGGGGGGAAGGGGAAGGGGTGTCATGTGACCAGCGGGCCGGAGCGCCCACTGGGTTTTTTCCACTCCGCCCCCCCAGCATGGAACATCTCTGCGGGGCGGGTTCTCCGGTTCTCCGGTTCCCCCTGGAACCCTCCGGAGAAGCAGCCGAAAGTGGAGACGCCGCTGTTCTGTCGGCCTCAGCGGAGACCTTCTGGAGGACAATGGACTCGGCGGTCACGTGACGGAGGGGGGGGGTGATCTGATTCGACGGTCGGATGGAACCTTGAGGCGGCGCGGCCGCGAAACTAAAGACCTCACCTCAGGAGGTCCGGGGAGACGAGGAGGGTCCGCTCGGACCTTCCGAAGCTTCCGAACCCATCTGACCGTGCTTTCTTCTCCCGGCAGCTGAGGCTCCTCCAGGATGGGTGACTGGAGTGCCCTGGGTCGCCTGCTGGACAAGGTCCAGGCCTACTCCACCGCCGGCGGGAAGGTCTGGCTCTCGGTGCTCTTCATCTTCAGGATCCTGGTCCTGGGCACGGCCGTGGAGTCGGCCTGGGGCGACGAGCAGTCGGCCTTCAAGTGCAACACCCAGCAGCCCGGCTGCGAGAACGTCTGCTACGACAAGTCCTTCCCCATCTCGCACGTGCGCTTCTGGGTGCTCCAGATCATCTTCGTGTCCACGCCCACGCTGCTCTACCTGGCCCACGTCTTCTACCTGAACAGGAAGGAGCAGAAGCTCAACCGGAAGGAGGAGGAGCTGAAGGCCGTGCAGAACGACGGCGCCGACGTCGACATACCGCTGAAGAAGATCGAGATGAAGAAGCTGAAATACGGCATCGAGGAGCACGGCAAGGTGAAGATGAAGGGCGCTCTGCTCCGCACCTACATCTTCAGCATCTTCTTCAAGTCCATGTTCGAGGTGGGCTTCCTGGTCATCCAGTGGTACATGTACGGCTTCAGCCTGGCGGCGGTCTACACCTGCGAGAGGAGCCCCTGCCCCCACAGGGTGGACTGCTTCCTGTCGCGTCCCACGGAGAAGACCGTCTTCATCATCTTCATGCTGGTGGTGTCGCTGGTGTCCCTGCTGCTCAACGTCATCGAGCTCTTCTACGTGTTCTTCAAGAGGATCAAGGACCGGGTGAAGGGCAAGCAGCAGCCCACCCTGTACCCCGGCGGGGGCACCCTCAGCCCCACGCCCAAGGAGCTGTCCACCACCAAGTACGCCTACTACAACGGCTGCTCCTCGCCGACGGCGCCGCTGTCGCCCATGTCCCCGCCGGGCTACAAGCTGGCCACCGGGGAGCGCGGCACCGGCTCCTGCCGCAACTACAACAAGCAGGCCAGCGAGCAGAACTGGGCCAACTACTCCGCGGAGCAGAACCGGCTGGGCCACCCCGGCGGCGGGAGCACCATCTCCAACTCCCACGCCCAGGCCTTCGACTTCCCGGACGACACCCACGAGCACAAGAAGCTGCCGTCGGCGACGGGACACGAGATGCAGCCGCTGGCGCTGATAGACCCCCGGCCCTGCAGCCGGGCCAGCAGCCGCATGAGCAGCCGGGCCCGGCCGGACGACCTGGACGTGTAGTTGAAGCCCCGCCCCTGCCCCTTTTACCCCCCCTACCCCCGCCCCGCCCCGCCCCGCCGCCACCGCCCCCTCCCGGTCCACCACTTACTTCCTGTAGGGGGCGGGACTAACCTCCATCACTGTCGTCAGCCTAGAGACTCCTAGTACACCGAGAGACGTTGAGAACTTGTTACGTAACACTGTCAGAGGTACAAGTCGCGAGTCCTTTTGTTTGTTGGGGGGTCGGCTTCGCGCCGCAGAGGGCCGGTGGTCTCGGGGGGAGGCGGCGGCGGCGGCGGCGCCTTCCGTTCCCGCCTGGGAGGAGCCCCGCCCCCGAAATGAACCGTGCATCCCGTTGCTTCCGCTTCGTTAGTGACTTCATTTACCCGGCGATAGCTTAGCTTAGGTGTGGTAATAACAGGGTGAACTTCTACATTTATTTCTTTAACACCTCCCCCCCATCTTGATTGGCAATGGTAGAATCCCCGGGTGGGGCTGAGTTGGTATGGTCCGTCCCGACCCCACCCCTCCCAGATGATTTGGAACTACTTGATTTGGAACTCGAGGCCAGAGCATACCGTGACTTGTATGCCCGTCCTCGCCGTACTGTTTGGGGAATAGACCCGCCCCATTAACGTGCCCCCCCCCCCCCCTCCCGGTCACAGCGCCCCCTGCTGGACGCCTTCACATGGGGTCGCTTCCAAACCGGCGGCGCCCTTTAACCCCTTTGTCTCCAGTGGACTCGGACAAGAAGGAAAAACATGCTATTGTGACCCGGCAGGAAGGATGGCCCAAAATAGACCCCCCACACACACACACACACACACACACACACACACACACAACACACACACACACATGCACACACACACACACACACACACACACACACACACACGGTCACACACAAAGTTTCTGGATTTACACCACATATGGGGACTCTTTGTGTTGGTGCCTTCAGAGCGATGCTAAACCTTAGCTCTTACAAAGGAGAAGGATCTCCAGAGCTTCTGCTCGGGGTTCTGACCCGTATCTGGAACCGCTGCTCACCCAGCTGTTACCCGCGGGTCGAGTTTGAACTTCCAAGGTAACCGGAGCTAGCTTAGCTTAGCGTAGGCTACCTACGGGGACCCTTTGCTTAGTGGGATCCTAGCATTCAGAGCAGGATAGAAAGCTTAGCTTAGCAAATGCTAGCTACTTTCCAACTTCAATAGACTAAAAACACAGGGTCCCACTCTCTCACACACACACGCACACACACACACACACACAGAAACAGTTTAAAACACCCTCAAGATTAAATTCCCGAAGCTTAAGATCACATGACCTGGGGCTCGTGGCGAGGGGGGATCAACCCTCGCCCCCCATCTACCCCCCACCCCGCCTCTTCTGCCCCCCCACCCCCAGTATTAAATGCATTCCCTAGCAGTCGTCACACGTGGCCTTTCTTTTGAACCCCCGTCTGCCATTTCCCTTCAAAATAAAAGTCAAACTAGCCGGCGGCGTCCTCGGCGACCATCCGATGCTGAGGGGGGGTGAGGGGGGCCATCGGTCGCGGCGTCGGCGTGAATATTTATTGCCACCCGGATGAAGAATTGACTACTATCCACTAAACGTCTGGCGTCGATTCCCCGCGGCCTGTGTATTTATTGACAGCTTTAGTTTCCTCTGTTTTTATTTCCTTTTATTTTTTATTTTTGTTTGTTGTTTTTTGGGCTGGTCACTTCTGACTGTTTCCTGATAAACTTTGAATTTGTGTGTTTTTTTTCTGAAGGTTGTGTATGTGTGTGTGTGTGTGTGTGTGTGTGTGTGTGTGTGTGTGTGTGTGTGTGGTGGAGAGTTTGGGTTGAACTGAAAGGCTTTATTACTGTCTATGCCGATGATGTCACGTTTGTGGCGCGCGAGCCGCCGCCGCCGCCGCCGCTAAAGACGTAGATGTTCCGTACTGTAAGTCAAGCTAACGGCGTCACGAACGAGAGAAGAGCGAGGGAAGAAAGATTTGAGTTTTTTTTTAGAAGACTTCTTATAGAGCTGGACTAATATTTAGTCAGATTTTTTTTTTTTTTTTTTTTATGAATGAACAGATTCAAGATGGCCGGATTTGTCGACGTAGCTCCACCGCCGCAAACAATCTCCGCGTCTTCTCCTTCCGTTTCCTGCGACCCGCTAGCCGCGAGCCCCTCCTGTCGGTACTTTCACGGATCTTTCCAGCTACAACGGCGTTTGCACTGAGATCTTGGTGGTAGATGTGTTCGTCTGATGCGCCCAGGAAGCGGTGAAGGAGGTTTTTTTTTTTTTTTTTTTTTTTCTGACGTTGCTAATTTATTGTATAACACAGAGTCGCTGCGGCGCCAAGCGCATGATAGCAAAACGAAAACCAACGAGCGGACGAAGACGAGATTCATCCATTGTATCTGTGAAAACCTATTTTAACCAATAAAAATGTTTTTTTTTCTTTCTTAAAGACACGACTCATGTGGTTCCTCGGGCGCGGCGGCTCGGTCTAATTGCTGGTTGCGACATGTTGCCGTTTTCGGGCGCAATCATGAGCGTCGGGCTCAACACTATTGCTCTTGGACCACATCACATCCATTTGCTCTGGAAGAAGGACTCCGGTTGGCTCGGCTCGGGTTCCAGGATTGATTCCCGAACTCCCTTCGGCTCGTCCAGATGCTGCCGAGCGAGAGGCTGCTCCGGAGTCGCCACCCGCTATGTATGTCCAACCAAAGGTGACGACATGTAGGGCCTTCTCCTTCCTCTTCTTCGACTCTGGACCGTTCGGACGATTCCAACGGAAACCAGACGGGATGGAGGATTCTGTCCTGCGCGGCTATCGGGAAGTCAAAACGGGTTGTTGTGTTTGAGCAATGGGAAGCTAAAAGAAGCCGTTAGCCTAGCAGTGATCCACTGGTTTTGGAGGTCTTTGGATGAACCCAACCAGCGCAGAACCTACAGCCTCTTCCGGTCTGTGTTGGTCACCTGGTCACCCCGCGGTACATGTATGGCTTCCGGCCCTCCACGTCACCTACGCTGCTTCGTCGGGCCGTTCTACATGTTCCTCAGGAAGCGTACGAGGGTGGAGCGGCGGCCGTCCCATCAGGAACCCTTCCCTCCGCTGACCCCGGGCTCTGCTTTCAATCCGCCGGCGTTTCCTTTCATTTCCAGCTGCGGCATCTGCGGGCCAGTCGAGGCCGGCTCGACCCGGGTCCGTGTTGCCGTGCCACCGCAGCACGTCCGCCGGGGGAAAGGGCTCTCGGGCGATCGGCGGCCGACGTCAGTCCTCCCGACATGAAAGGCTGCGACTGGAGGCGACGTTCCATCTGCTGCTCATGATGCAGTAGCTTATTTCTTCATAAACGTTGGCCGGGCGCCTGCATTCCTCCCTGCTTCAACCCAGCTGTTGTTTTCCAGCGCCGCTTTATTGAATTCGGTCCATATAGATGCTACTTCTACTTCGTTTCCCACAACAGTTCAAAATGTTCAAAAAGCTTCCGTGGTGAGTTCGCTTTCTGCTGCCGCAGCACTCTGCAGCTTCCGGAGGAGGCCGGTTTCCACGAGGTGCAGCCCAAAGGGCTTTTCGGAGCAGGAGCTCAGCTTTCTGGGAGCTCAGGGGATACAGCTAAGGGACGACAGCCAAGGGAATACAATCTCTTGGGATACAGTTCAGGGGATATAGCTTCTGGGGATACTGCTCAAGGAATACAGATTTTGGGGATACAGCTAAGGGCGTACACTTCAGGGGATACAGCTTTTGGGGATACAGCTCAAGGCATACAAATTTTGGGGATACAACTAAGGACATACAGCCCAGTGGATACAGTACAGGACATACAACTTTTGGGGATAGCGTTCAGGGGATACAGCTTCAGGAGGTACAACTTTTGGGGATAGCGTTCAGGGGATACAGCTTCAGGAGGTACAACTTTTGGGGATAGCGTTCAGGGGATACAGCTTCAGGAGACACAACTTTTTGGAACACAGATCAGTGGATACAGCTTTTGGGGATACAGCTTCTGGGGATACTGCTTCTTTGATACCGCTCAAGGGATACAGAGTTTGGGGATACAGCTAAGGGCGTACAATTCAGGGGATACAGATTTGGGGATACAGCTCAAGGCATACAAATTTTGGGGATACAGCTAAGGGCATACACTTCAGGGGATTTAACTTTTGGGGATAGAGTTCAGGGGACACAGCTTTTGGGGATCCAGCTTCTTGGGATACCACTTCTGGGGATCCAGATTTGGGGAATACAGCCAGAGGATGGAGCCTCAGGGGACACAGTGTGAGGGGATAATAAAGCTCCAGAAGAAACAGCTTCAAGTGATACCACTCAGGGAGTTCAGCAAGCTTTGAGTCGGCGAGTCGGATGGAACGGATAAAAAAAAAAAAACGAGAGTGAACGCCACTGCCTGAATGTACAGCCTGATTCTGGTCACAAGTTCACTTCAACTGTGTGCTCCATATTTATCACACACACACACACACACACACACACACACACACACACACACACACACACACCCACTTACACACACACACCAGCTGGTCAGCTGACTGTGATTAGAAAACCCGTCTGAAACATAAGGATGGAAAAAGAAGCGTCCAAATAAAACCAAATAACCCGAAAAACAAACAAAGCAAAACGAGCACCAACAAAAGTCCTGGCAAAGCGAGAGCTTGGATCTTAGAACATGGAATACTTGAAAGTTACTTTGCAAAACGTTGGGCTTCTAATCGTCCCGATGTTCAGTCGCTGCTTCAGGGTTCAGGGATTCACCAAAACAAGCTAGCTTTGGCCAGATGTTTGCTCATCCACGGGTCGAAGGGGTTGGAGATGTTCACCAGGCGAGAGTCTTCAATGGACCCATTGATGGAAGAAGGAGAACCCGGGGAGGTCCTCCTCGGCAGGAGGTGCAGGTCCACCTTCTGCCGTAACGCCGCCGGGGTCTTGCATCACGTCCTCCTCGGCCAGCAGATGGTGTCCAGGTATCTGAGCCCGGGTTGGAGAAGGTCCTCCGAGGGGCGGAGGAGGTCCTGGAGCCACCCGAGGATGCGGCCTTGTTGCTCCTCCAAGTTTCCCATTTCATCTTTCCGCGGCGATCTTTCCAAATCAAACCACATGTGTGCGCAGCCGACCGCGGCAGCCCGACGAGTGTGTGTGTGTGTGTGTGTGTGTGTGTGTGTGTGTGTGTGTGTGTGTGTTGGGGGCGGAGCCATCGCCGACGCTGCCCCAGATGTTTTTCACCCGCGGTGAAGACGAGGGTTCACGAGGGGCCGAGCGGAGCTGTCACCGCCTGAGCGTTGTCGTGGCAACGGCAACGTCAGAGGAATGTTTGCGTTGACCTTTGACCCCCGGCTGGTTTCGAAAGTCGCCCAAATACTTCATAAATTGCTGCATTTGTACAAACATTTGGTCACAAAGGAAGTTTTATGTCCCAAACACACCCGCGGTGTCACCGTGCACATGCTCGCTACCACTAACACAGGAAATCAACAGCAGTGACATCATCACCCCTGACCTTTGACCTCATTCCTACGAGCTCGAGCTGAGCAGCTCACACACACTCACACACACTCGCCACAAACGTGCACACGGACGGACACGCTAGTTACGAATACATTCATTCATTCATTCCTTGGAAACGGGGCCATGCGGTTGGGGAGGGAGGAGCCAATCGCAGCTGGCCGTCGGAGCAAGGGGCGGGGCTTAACTTGGACCAGCTGTCAATCACAGGGCCAAACATGGACGCCGCCCATCGTTCAGCAGTGTGAACATTTATATCGATGAACGAATGAATGGCTGGCGGATGTTTTTTCCGGGTCTGGTCCATGAGTCGGACCCACGTTCTCCACGGAACATCTGGGATCCTGGAGATCAGGTGGACCAGCAGCGGCGAGGAGCAGGTCAGGCCTCCTCACCTCAGAAGATCTCAGAGTGTGTGTTTTACCCGAGCTGTGAGCCCGTTACCGGTGGCTGGGCTTATTTTTAGCGCACACGTTTGTGTGTGTGTGTGTGTGTGTGTGTGTGTGTGTGTGTGTGTGTGTGTGTGAGGTCTTGGTGGGCGGCGGCTCAGACGTCCAACGACATCATGGTCTGACTCACGAGCAAACACCGCAGAGCTGGGCGGAACCAGGGGTTGACTGGGCCGAGACGTGTGTGTGTGTGTGTGTGTGTGTGTGTGTGTGTGTGTGTGTGTGTGTGTGTGTGAGCTGTGATGTCACGGCCCGTGGCCAGCGCCAGCTGGCAGCCCGGCGCCGCTCGCACGGCCCAGTTGCGCCCGCCAAAATAAGAGTCCCGAAGGGGCGTCAGGTGGTCCAGATGTGGTCCAGATCTCCTGGGTGACCCTCACTGAGGTCCACAAGGGACCCAGAAACCCCAAACATACCTGAAGACCTTCTCCAGACCTTCTCCAGACCTTCTCCAGACCTTCTCTCCCGCCGCACGATGGAAGCCGCCAGCTGGCTTAACTCCGCCTCCGGCTCCTGTGATTGGCTGCTGCTCCCCATCACCCTGCAAGTGGTCAACGAAGGAAGGAAGGAAGGAAAGAAGGAAGGAATGAATGAAGGAGGAAAGGAAGGAAGGAAGGAAGGAAGGAATGAATGAAGGAAGGAAGGAAGGAATGAAGGAGGAAAGGAATGAATGGATGAAGGAGGAAAGGAAGGAAGGAAGGAAGGAATGAATGAAGGAAGGAAGGAAGGAATGAAGGAGGAAAGGAATGAATGGATGAAGGAGGAAAGGAAGGAAGGAAAGAATGAATGAATGAAGGAAGGAAGGAAGGAAGGAATGAATGAATGAAGGAAGGAAGGAATGAAGGAGGAAAGGAAGGAAGGAAAGAATGAAGGAGGAAAGGAATGAATGGATGAAGGAGGAACGGAAGGAAGGAAGGAAGGAAGGAAGGAAGGAAGGAATGAATGAATGAAGGAAGGAAGGAATGAAGGAGGAAAGGAAGGAAGGAAAGAATGAGGGAGGAAAGGAAGGAAGGAAAGAAGGAATGGAAGAAGGAAGGAAGGAAGGAAGGAATGAATGAATGAAGGAAGGAAGGAATGAAGGAGGAAAGGAAGGAAGGAAGGAAGGAAGGAAGGAAGGAAGGAATGAGGGAGGAAAGGAAGGAAGGAAAGAAGGAATGGATGAAGGAAGGAAGGAAGGAAAGAAGGAAGGAGGAAAGGAATGAATGGATGAAGGAGGAAAGGAAGGAAGGAATGAAGGAAGGAAAGAAGGAAGGAAGAAAGGAAGGAAGGAAGGAATGAAGGAGGAAAGGAAGGAAGGAAGGAAGGAAGGAAGGAAGGAATGAGGGAGGAAAGGAAGGAAGGAAAGACGGAATGGATGAAGGAAGGAAGGAAGGAAGGAATGAATGAATGAAGGAAGGAAGGAATGAAGGAGGAAAGGAAGGAAGGAAGGAATGAAGGAAGGAAGGGAGGAAGGAAGGAAGGAATGAGGGAGGAAAGGAAGGAAGGAAAGAAGGAATGGATGAAGGAAGGAAGGAAGGAAAGAAGGAAGGAGGAAAGGAATGAATGGATGAAGGAAGAAAGGAAGGAAGGAAGGAATGAAGGAGGAAAGGAAGGAAGGAAGGAAGGAAGGAAGGAAGGAATGAAGGAAAGGATGAATTAGTGTTGTTGACGCTGCCCATTTATTATCTGTATGACGTCATCGACCTCCCAGGCTGCTCTCCAGCTAGCGTGGGCTAGCTTCACCTCCAGGGGGTCCGAGGTGTGAAGATCCTTCACACACAGACTGGTGTGTGTGTGTGTGTGAGTGTGTGTGTGTGTGTGTGTGTGTGTGTGTGTGTGTGTGTGTGTGTGTGTGTGTAACAGCCCTTTTGTAAACAAAACCCTTGCTCTTGTAGAAATAATTTTTGTGGTATTTCTTCATTTGTAGTCGAGTGTTGACCTTTAAGATAGTCCTTCCAGAGGTGTGTGTGTGTGTGTGTGTGTGTGTGTGTGTGTGTGTGTGTGTGTGTGTAAGGCTTCGTTCTGCTCAAATATGGTCTTTGGCTGATAATTCTAACAATGACATCATGGTGGGCTGGCTGTTCAGATAGCGAAGCCGACGCAGAATTCTCCTGGCGCGTGATGTCATGGCGTCCGGCTGCGACGCAGGTTAGCGTTCTGGGTTTGTTGGAAGCAGATCGGCTCCTGAGCTCCGCCGTCCGCGAATGTTTACCCTCTTGCCGCCCTTATCGTAGCGACCCCGTCCCAGAAGGCATTTCTGCATGACCGGCAAACACCCGCACACAAAAGCACAGGTTTCGAAAGACCGGTGTGTTAGCGTTAGCGATAGCCTTCGGTCGGCAGGAGGCCGGGGTCGTCCTCGGGTACCGCGGGTTAGCTCGCTTTTAGCGCCGCGACTCGACGTCACCTCCGAAAGCTCCCTCTGGCGGCCACGGAGTCGGACTCGGCTCGCTGAAGAAAACGCGCCTTGTCATCTTCTCCGTTCGGTTTGGACGACGTCGTCATGAAGCGATGCCGTCCTCCTGGAAGCTTCTTCCCGAGCGGCGTCGGACTCCAGTTTTATGGCGAGGAAGTAGCGACGGCGCCGAGGACGTCGAGCGAAGACGCGGCCGCAGCGTTTCGGCTCCAGACGTCGGGCGTTTTTATCCTGTTCTATTTTATGATGTCAAAACTTCCGGGAGTCACCAGAGAGGCTGAAGCCCAGGAGTTCCCGGCTCGCCGCCAACGTGACCTCGGCCAGACCTTCCATTGTGTCCGCCGGGCAGAGCGTGGCTCCTCGCCACGGCGGGGCGGCGACCGTCCGCCTGCCTGCGGCGACGGCGGCGCTCGGAGGAGGCGGCGTGCGTCAGCGCGGGACACGGAGGGCGTGAGAAAACACCGGAAGGAATCCTGTACCCGGAGCGCATGTAGAACCAGAAGGGAAGTTGGCCACGAACCAATGAGGAGCCTTGCGGCCTCATCAGCTGTGCCATCAGGAGGAGCCCAAACCCCCGGCAGATACCTCCGACATGAGCTCGATGTTATTTTGCCCAGAATGTTTTGATTGGAGTCATGAGGTCCAGATGTTTCGCACCTCTTCCCCCCCAGGAGGCCAACCTGTGGTCCTTTCCCCTTGTAGCCCAGCATACCTGAGCTTGTCTTTTCTGAAAGCTACTTGCATTTCTTGGTACCCAAACGTCCACCACCACAAGAATGCCCGTTCCCTTTCCGTTCACCTCCTGTGGGTGCGGCTTCAGCTTCTGGAGAAGTTCTCACGGAGGTTCTCGCCCGGACCCCAGGACCTCCGTCCGCTCGGAGTCTCTGAAGCTACCAAGGAGTTGAAAGGGTCAACGTGCCAAACCTCCCCGGCTCCTCGGGGTTGGGAGGCGGCGCAGACGCCCGCTGGAGCGCCTCTTTACGGGCGCCCCGCCGGGAACCCTTCGCTTCTCCGCCTCGGCCTCAGCTGGCTCGTCGGAGGACGATTGGACCGGTCGCTGCCAGAGCACAGCTGCGAACAATTCGGCGGTTTTATGAACACCTCGTAAATCCGAACGAGGCTTTTCTCAGGCCCTTCATCAGAACCCGCTCTGACAGGAAGAAGAAGATGTGCGGAGATCTCGCACGGCGGCGGAGTCACCGCCGCTTCATCTGAGGCGTCTCGCAGCGGCACCTCCGAAGGCTGGGGGTCAGAGATGGTCCCCGGTCCCAGACGGTGGACCTCAGAAGATGTGAGTCACCCGGTTTCTCTTCGCACGGCAGAACCCTGGTTCTCTCGAGATCTGAAAGGCAGAACATGGAGGAGGAGCGGGGACGGGGTGAGCTTCAGGAGGCCGCGGGGTTCGGCGAGAAGCGCTCATCAAACCGAGGCTAGAAGGTCTAGATCTGACGGTGGAACATCGGCACGTCAGAACATCCATGTCCAGAAGATTCCAGGGGGTTCTCTGCAAACGGGAGGAGGTGGTGCTTCTTTCTTCTTTTAGTGCGAGAACCTCTTCGCCCGAGCCTCCAAGGTTGTCCAAGCTCGTTTGCGGCTAAACAGACCCTTCAGGACAAAGTCCAAACACAGGAACATCAGTCCAGGAGCTTCACGTGGACACAAGCTGATGGTTCTGAAGGTGAAGAGAAAGCATACAGGCAGGAGAACATGGAGGCTCCCCAGGGATCTCTGAGGAACCCCTTCCTTAAAGTGCAAACACTGGCGGAGGAACCTTCAGGTAGAGACCTAGTGTTTGGAGAGACCTTCATCTCAGCACCTTCTCTCACAGATCCAGGACTGTGAGGGTCTCGCTGAGATGACCTGAGAAGAAAGAGGTACGAGATCCCTGAGGAACCCCAGAGATGGACCAGGTGGTGAGTCACTCTGGCAGAAGAAGGTCGCTTGGAAATGTGCACTGACGCAGACGTTCATCCATCATCCATCCATCTTCCATCCATCCATCTTCCATCCATCCATCATCCATCATCCATCCATCTTCCATCCATCTTCCATCCATCCATCATCCATCCATCCATCTTCCCTGTCCTGCAGATGAACACCAAGCATCCTTCAGAGTTGAAGTCTTTCTGGAGTTTTCCAACCTGTGGTTTTGGTTTCCTCACCCGTGTGGACGTTCTCTGTTCTGAGCTGCTTGTTTTGGTACGGAGGAGAACCGTGGAGGAACCCGAGCCGTCAGCAGAACCACACATCTGGACCGGCAGCTTCTGTTTCAGCAAAACCTGGAACTGGACCTCCTCTGAACCTCCAGCGAAGCTCCTCAGCCTTGAACTCTGGAGAAGTTCAGCTGAGGGCCGAGGAACCTGCTGACGTTCTGCGCCTTTACAGGGCCGTAAATCAGCCGGCGTTATTAAAAGGTGCCCCCCCCCGGGAAACACACATCTCCACTCCACAGGGAGTGTGTGTGTGTGTGTGTGTGTGTGTATGTGTGTGTGTGTGTGTGTGTGTGTGTGTGTGTGAGGGCAGGTCTCTCACATCAATCAAGAGCTGAAGAGCTGGGTTGGAGGCCCTGGAGGCTCGGTGCATTCTGTCTCCGCAGTTACCATCTCACACACACACACACACACACACACACACACACACACACACACACTCTTCTCGCATCTGATCAGACAAAGTTCTCATCACCTTCAGTGAGTCAGAGGAGCTGAAAAGTCCAGGCGGTCCTTGAACGCCTCTCGTGCCCAGGTGGAGCCGGGAACACTTTGTCTTTTTCCCAAAGATATTTTCCCGGCGCCAAACAAACATGGCCGAGGGCGGCGGCGGCGGCGCCTGCACACGGGTCACGCAGCGCGGCCAGGTTCTGGCGAGGTTCTGGCTCAAAAAGGCCAATTTTTGTGGTTCGGTCTGGCAATGGCGCCGTTTGGCGGCGGCCGCGCCGGGATTACAGAAATTCCTGCGCTCGCCACGGGCCGGCGGAGCCTCCGGCGCTTCGGGCCGACTTCCTTTGCCCGTCGACCCGAAGCTCTGCGCCGCTCGGTGTCGCCGGGGGTCGGTTCCGCCGCCGAACGGCGAGGGGGCGAAGCGCAGACGCCGCGACGCCCCGACCCTCTGGAAGCAATTAATCGGCCCGGGCTGGCGGAGGAAGGAGCTGCAGAACCCGCAGAACGGAGGGGGAGGAATCCAGCGGCGAGGAAGCACCTGGCTTCCCTGTTGCCGTGGCAACAGAAGCGGCCCTACCTCGAACAAACAGCAACAAACGGATCTTTGAATCATTAAAACGACAAACGGATCTTTGAATCATTAAAACAACGAACGGATCTTTGAATCATTAAAACAACGAACGGATCTTTGAATCATTAAAACAACGAACGGATCTTTGAATCATTAAAACAACGAACAGATCTTTGAATCATTAAAACGACAAACGGATCTTTGAATCATTAAAATAATGATGAAAAAAAAAAAGACAGGACAGAGTGTGTGGGTTGCTCATGACGACGGCATGCAGGTGAGATGATGCTCCTCAGGTGATCTTCTCCAGATCTCCAGGGCTTCGTGGAAAGACAGCTCATGTGCTCGCATTGGGTTTCTGATGTTCACTTCCTGCTTCCATGTTCCCTCACCTTTTTTATCTTGTAAGTTCTTTCCAGGAGACGTGGAGCCCTCAAGTGCTCTGAGGTCCAGAGGAACATGCTAGCATGCTAACATGCTAGCGATCGAAATGAACGATCGTCCGGTGTTCGCGCCGGCCGCCCTTGTGCGTCCGTTGGAGCAAAGATGGCCGCCGTGGCGTGGAGTCAGATGAACAGAAGCCCGGTGGAGGCGGAGGCGGTCCAGGCGTCAGCTGGATGAGGTTCAAACGGAAATGGCGGCCCGGAGAGCTCGCCATAACAGACGGCGCTTCAGCCGAGTGTTTTCAGTGTAAACATGCGGGTTCCTGAGCGTCTGCAGGAGGTGGAACGCCAGCGGAGCACTCAGGGTGAGGAGCTCTTTGGACCTGCACTTCTGCTCGCCGCGGCCCAGAGCTTCTCCTCGCCGCTAATTGGGAACATCCGGCGTCTGGACGGCGAAGGTGACTTCACGCGGGTTTGATCTCCGCCGACCGTTTACGGCGGCCTCCATCGCAGCTGAGAAGATTCTGTTCGTTTTTCCGGGTGATCTGGTCGCTTGGAGGAGGGCCGACGCCGCTGGCGCCCGACGCCAGACGCTAGACAAGGACGGGGCATTTACTCGGACTCCATGCGGGGACAACGGCTCGACATGAGCCGTGAGCCCCAAGCATGGGGGGGGGGGGGGGGGGGGGGCAGATTGGAACGGCGACAGGCGACCTTCAGCTGCAGAAGGTCAGCAGCCATTTTGTTGCACCGTTAAGTTCCTGATGTAACTGAACTGAACTGAATCAAAACCAACTGAAACAAACCGAATCAAATTAAACTGAATCAAACCAAACCAAATTGAACGAACTGAATCAAATTAAACCGAATCACACCAAATTGAGCTAACTTGAGCCAAACTGAATCAAATTGAACCCAACAGAATCAAACCTAACTGAATCAAATCAAACTGAATCAAATCAAACTGAATCAAATCAAACCGAATCACACCAAAAGTAGCTAAATTTAACCAAAGTGAATCAAACTGAACCCAACTGAATCAAACCTAACTGAATCAAATCAAACTGAATCAAATCAAACCAAATCACACCAAAAGTAGCTAAATTTAACCAAAGTGAATCAAACTGAACCCAACTGAATCAAACCAAACTGAATCAAACCAAACTGAATCAAAGCAAACCAAATTGAACGAACTGAATCAAATTAAACCGAATCGCACCAAAGTGAGCTAACTTGAGCCAAAGTGAATCAAACTGAACAGAACTGAATCAAACCAAACTGAATCAAACCAAACTGAATCAAATCAAACGAATCAAACCCAACTGAATCAAACTGAACCAAATTGAACAGAACTGAATCAAACTCAACCAAACAAACCCGTCTGGTCTCCATCATGGATTCCACGGATGGAACACTCACCCGTTCATAGGAGGACACGCCTCAGACATGGAGGAACGGCCAACCTCCATATGTGAAGGATGGAAACGTGAAGCTCTTCCAGCTGCTGGAACCCGACTCAGGCCGGTTCCTGTCCGTCTGGAACGTGAGAAGGTCTTCTCCAGCCCGGTTCCACCATCAGGAGCAGAAAGCCCACGTTTGTAGCGAGTCGTATGCTAGCGTCGTAAGCTAGAGGAACATTCAATGCTCGCGGCTTGCAGCGGTTAGCATCGGGCTCAGCAGGTCCGCTGAAGACCAGAATGAGAGGGTGATTGACAGCTGAGTTAAACCCCGCCTCCCAGGAAGTCCCGCCCCCTGAGCCCGTGCGGGATAAGTGGGGTAAATAATGAACCACGAGCTAAGATAAGATAAGAACAACTTTATTTATCCCGAAGGAAATTGTTGTGCCAGAGTTTCAAGCAAAAACATAACAATAATAGATAATAGTAGGAAGGAGGGAGAATAAGAAATACAGAGAATATACAAAATATACAGAGTCAAAGTTAATGAGCTGATGAATCAACCTCACGTTGCTCCCGTTATCTTTGGCTCCAGAGCGTCCGGCTGTGCCGGTTCCGCCGCCGCCGAACCCCCGCTGACGTCAGCTCGTGCACGTCGACCTCACGGGCACGTGGCCGCCGGACCTCGGCGGGGCCGTAGCGGCTATCGGCGGCGTGGGGGCGGAGCCAGCGGCGTGGGGGCGGAGCCGGCGGCGGACAAAAGGCATGAGATTTGATTTTTGAAAGGCCGCGACTTGAAGTGATTATTGCTGAGCCTGAGAGTCTCGAGGCGGCGGCGGCGGCGGCTCGGAGCTGAGGCAATTTATTTGGTTTCCTAGTTATCATGTTCTTTGGTCTTAAATGCCTTGTGAAATTCTTTGGGGTTTCCAGGCAGTGCAGTCAGCATGAAACAGAAACAAAGAAATTATCCCTTTTATCGCTAAGTGTTTTTGGCTGTTGATGGTGTTCCTGCGCACACACACACACACACACACACACACAGACGCTGGCACGTGCACGCACACACACACACACTTCCTCCCCCTCCTCTGCAGGCTGAGGAGTCCCAGGCGTGTCGTCGCTATCTGAGAACGATGTTCTCCGGTGGACGAGAGAAGAAACGAGCGAGACTCTCCTTCTCCTCTGAGGCTCTTACGTTTCCATGGGAACCCGTAGGTGCTCTGTGATTGGTGGAGCTCATAAGCCCCGCCCATTAACGGAAGGTACCACGTTTAAAAGCCTCTGGTCGCGGGTCAGATGTTTCAGGAACTTTCAGGTTGGATTCGGTTCCAGGAAGTAGCCTCCTCCAGGGGAAGCTCTTAGCTTAGCTTAGCATCCCCGCAGGCAGTGAGGGACCACGGCAGGACCTGCGTCTGAAGCTCCTCGGAGGAGGAAGGCGACCTGGACGCCGTGGAGGTGGAAGCTGCCGCAGCACTCAAGGAATGATAACCGTGGACCATCGGACGGTCGAGATGTTTCGATCTTCTCCCCGCCCTGGGAAGAACCCCGTTAGCCGTCGGCTAGCTCCACGTTGACTCCGGTCCAAATGTAGACGTTCCTCTGCAAAACCCCTCTGAGGCGGAGCAGGGCAGAAGAGCTTGGACCTCTTGGTCGCTCCATCTCCAGGTGCTTCTGTCCATTTTGTCCCAAGAAAACATCTGAGCAGAGACGGGGAGATCTTTTAAAACGGCTGCTTAGCTGGAAGAACCTGCTCCATGAGCTCCACCAACCCACCAGTTCCTCAGGAACCATAAGAAACCCTGCCTCGGAGCTAAGATGGTCCCTGGAGCTGAAGGTCCTCTGCCAACTGGGTGGAGGAACCATCTACTTCCTGGAAAAGCCCTCAGAGCTGCAGAAAGGAGCGACCAGGAGGTCCGGGCTCTTGGTGGTCCCTCACTGCTGGAGGGACTGCGGAACTAGAAGCTTCTGGAACAAAACTACATCTGGAGAGTTCCTGGAACTTCAACCAGGTCCAGGTCTCCTCGGGTGGACGTTCTCCGGTTCTCACGTTCCGGCTGTTTGTGGGAAACGATTCCCAGAACATGGACGCTTTTTTAGAAAGGTTTTTTTAGTCCCGTCCTTCTTCGGGACGAGTCCGTGGGCGGAGCTGGAGAAGATGTTTGTCCAGCGTGAAGCCTTGACCTTCTCAGTGTCTGAGACAGGAAGTCCTTCATCTCCAGGAGCTCCTCACACACACACACACACACACACACACACACACACTACTGCTGGTACTGCCTTCACCAGCACCAGGTATTCTGCACACTCAGCAGGAGGAGGAGGCCTGTGTGTGTGTGTGTGTGTGTGTGTGTGTGTGTGTGTGTGTGTGTGTGTGTGTGTGGACCACAGTTCATGCAGTTCGGCCATGTCTTCTCAGGCCGGTCCGTCTCCCTCCACCTGTCTGTCTCTCTGTGTCGTTGTAAACACACACAATAAAAACCTTTGCAGCTTTTCACGTCTCACGCCGTGCGGTCGCTTGCTGCTGTGTGTGTGTGTGTGTGTGTGTGTTTACCGGAGCTCGAAACACACACACACACACACACACACACCGTGGGACTGCATCCACAGTGCTCAACAAATAAGCAGCTATAAAAGCCCATAATAACAGAGCGTTGCAGCAGCTCCCACGGTGTGAGACACGTCTCCTGGACGCCGTCTGGACGCAGAGCGTGACGGGACGACACCGCCGGGGGGCGGAGTCTCGGCCAGGTTAGGCTCCGCCTCCGGGGACACAGCCAGGCTGTTCAAATCAATCGATCGATCGATCGATCGGTCAATCAGGTTGAGTGTATTTGGGGGAAGTTTGGGAAAAGCAATATTGAAGTCATTCATTCATTCATTCATTCATCCATTCATTTCTTCCTTCATAAATTAATTCATTCACTCATTCATTCCTTCATCAATTCATTCAGTTATTCATTCATTTCCTCTTTCCTTCTTAAATTCCTTCATCCATTCATTTCTTCCTTCATAAATTAATTCATTCACTCATTCATTCCTTCATCCATTCATTCCTTCATCAATTCTTCCCTTCCTTCATCATTCACTCGTAAATTCATTTCTTCTCTCGACCACTTGCAGGGTCACAGTGGTGACACAGCCAATCACAGCCAATCACAGCCAATCACAGCCAATCACAGTGGTCCCTGGGGCCGGAGGCGGGGTTTATCCGGCTGTCAATCACCCTCTCCTTCACACCTTCAGTGGACCGGAGGAGGACGTGGGGAACATGGAGAACCCGGGCAGGAGAACCTTAAAGAACTGGAGGTGTCGCTCAGAGGGGTCATGTGACTCGGAGCTCCGCGGTCACATGACAGCGGCGGACGGCGGAGATGTTTCCAACCCCCACCAACAAAAAGCGGCGGCGGTGAGAAGATGTTCTGGGAGGACCACGCCCCGAGCACCTCCGAGGAGCCGGCCTGTCATTAGGGATCCACATGATTACAGCTCCTCGCGGCGTCCTGACGGAGCAGCTGGAGGGCGGAGCTTCGGGGCTCCGAGGAGCCGGACGACGGAGAACATGGACGACCGAGGAGAACCAAAAGAACTCCAAAACCGAAAGATCTGAGGAGCCAGGAGAAGCTGAGGGTTCCTCGCCGGGCTGGAGAACCCTCAGAAGGCCCGTCCGCGGTGGGTTCGAGATTCTTTGGATCTTTGGAAACGGAAATCTGCTGTTGTTCTTCCACCGGAGACAAGACGAGGAGAAGGAGGAGGAGAAGGAGCCTCCAGGAGATGTGAGTCTGGCCTTCACATGGTTCCACTTTACAGGCCCGAAGAGAAACAAACAAATTGCACCTCATTTGGTCGGCCGGGTATTTTTAACTGCCTCTGGCTGGCAGCCTCCGCGGCACAATCAATGGCCGGCTCGGTGGAACACGACTGACTCGGCAGAAAAGAACCCTGCACGCACACACACACACACACACACACTCGTGCGAGTGTGTGTGTGTGTGTGTGTGGGTGTGTGTGTGTGTGCGTGCAGGGTTCTTTTCTTGTGAGAGCGCTGCAGCCCCGTCTCTTTGCGGCCTGGACTGACGCTCCACAGCCAGGCTGAGGCAGCCAGACGCTCCCGCAATAAACCGCCGGCGGGGCGGGGCGGGGGGGGCAAATGGGGGGGTGGGATGGGGGGGTAAATGGGGTGGGAGGGGGTTAAATGGTGGGGGTGGGGTGAGGGGGGTAAAGGGGTGAATGGTGGGGACGGCTTCAGGTGAGCATACAACTCCACACTTCTGTTTTAGCCCACTGAAGGGGGGGGGGCAAAATGGTGGGGGGGAGGGTGCAGGGGCAAATGGGGTGGGGAGTTGGCAGGCGGTGTGGGGGGGCAAATGGGATGGGGGGGTAAATGCCAGGGGTGGGGTGAAGGGGGTAAAGGGGCGAATGGGGAAGATGGCTTCAGGTGAGCATACAACTCCACCTTTCTGTTTTAGCCTACTGAACAGGGGGGCAAAATGGTGGGGTGGGGAGGTGGCAGGCAGTGTGGGGGGGCAAATGGGGTGGGGGTAAATGGCAGGGGTGGGGTGAAGGGGGTAAAGGGGCAAATGGGGAAGATGGCTTCAGGTGAGCATACAACTCCACTCTTGTTTCAGCCCCCCGGGCGAGGGGACAGCAAAGCCTTCTCCGGGCTGTGACCTTCTCTTGCAGGAACCGGCACAGGCGGCCGTTTGTTCCCCCGGTTCTATCGGCATGCTTTGGACTCCCCTCTTTCATGGAGACTCATATAAAGGGATCTGAGGAAGATCTGAGGAAGATCTGAGGAGCGTTTGTACTTTGCTGTTCCTCTGAAGGAACCCTGGGCGCGTTCCAGTGGAATCCGCTGGTCCTGAACAAGCCCCGCTCCCAGGTGGACTTCCTGTGAAGCATTCGCCGCTTACCCCACACTGAGGGGGGTTCATGGGGGGGCGGGGCCTGTTCCAGCTGTCATTGGGCGGGAGGCGGGAGGCAGGGCTCGCCCTGGATCTGTCATGGAGCCACTTACAGAGGCAAACACCCTCTTCAAAGGTCATATGAGGACAAACAAGCATTCAGTTTTCCAGAGACTTCCAGCAGTATGTGAAGCAAACGGGGGTCAAAGGTCATATGGATTTAGCTCAAATCTTCTCTGAGGATCACATGTGGGTTGCACTCTGAGCAGGTTCCCCTCCAAGGACACTCGAGGTCTGGTGCATGCGGTGTTCTTGCAGAGTACTCATCGGTGCACTCGGACCGGTACGGACCCCCGCTGTCCTCGTTTCTTCTGCTCCGAGAATCCACGAGGGTTTGGGAACTCCAGGCACGGTGGGGTTCTGGTGCTCGCGGTTGCCATGGTGACCCCCGGCAACTCACAGCAGAGGACGAAGAGGAGGAGGAGGAGGAGGTATTTGACCTAATGGTTTCTTATTTTGTGTACATTTCAAAGGCCAGCTGGAGGACTCCAGGACCCGGACAGGAAACAGATCATCATGACCTCCAGGATGGAACGTGACCTTTCATTAATGGACCCCCCCGACCCCAGGAACCACGCACACCCTTAGGGTGCGCTAACACGTTAGCCATGCCTAGCCTCCGCTAGGCCTCCAGTTTCCGACCCACAACAACCCCTGCTTGTAAATTCTGTGGAACGGAATGGAACGTGGAGTGGGTGGGGGGGCGGGCGGGGGGTCACATCGGGCTTGTGGCGATCAAACAACCCGCCCCCCCCTCCGGCGGCGGCGGCGGCGGCCGGCTAATCCTCTGTTAGCAAAGCGGTCTGTCTGCAGAGGCCATTCCAGAGGTGCAGCAGCTCCAGAACATTTTACACCTTCTTACACAATGAATGGCTCAGTCATGCATGAGCCCCCCCCATATCCCCCCATTACCCCCTCATGCCCCCCAAATACCCCCAAATACCCCCCTCATACCCCCTCATTACCCCCTTATGCCCCCCAAATACCCCCCCTCTGCCCCCCCGCTCTCTTCTTCTTTCCCCTCTGCTGCTCTCTTTCACATAGAGTACACACTCAACCCATCCTGAATGCCTTTGTGTGTGTGTGTGTGTGTGTGTGTGTGTGTGTGTGTCTGATTTAACTGTTTGAAGAAGAAAAAAAAAAAAAAAATTGAGAAAAAGGAGAGTTAAACAGCTGGAAATGATAGAAGCTCCTCCTTCTCCACCTCTTCATCTCCATCTTCTCCTTCTTCTGAGACCTTCTACTCCCTCCAGCTGTGGTGGAGGAGTTGAGGAGGAGATGCAGAAGGTTGGGGATCCTTCTCTCTGGTGGATGGAGCTCCTCCGACAGGCAGTCAGACCTTCAGAAAGATACGAATGAGGAAGATGGAGGAGAAGAAGGAGGTCAAGGTACTCCTGCTCTCCTGCAGGTGTGATGGAGGGACAAGATGTTCCTCTGGGAGTTCATGTGTGTGCGTGTGTGTGTGTGTGTGTGTGTGTGTGTGTGTCGGGGATATTAGATACACTGTAGTTACACAGTAACCAAGCAGCTGGGGGGGGGTTTGGCTCCGCCCCCTTCGGCATGCTGACGCAGCTGATGAAAGGGAGTGGGCGGGGCTTAAGTGATGGACAAGATTAACGGTGTCTCCATTAAAGGTTGCCATGGTAACCAATACCACAGCGCTCCTGTGGTGACGGGAACTGTACATACCAACACTCCAGAGTGGAGAACAAGTGAGAACATCGCTCCCTCCTCCTTCCAGAGGAGAACCTCCATGCCTTCTTCTGCAAAAGAAAGATCTCGCTGTGAGAAGGTTCCGCTCTGGTGGTCCACTGGGTTCCTCCATGTTCTCCTGCCTGGGTTCTCCAGGTTCTCCGTCCTCCTCAAACAATCCAATAACAGTCAGCAGGTTCCTTGCTGCCTGTAGGTGCGCACGGGAGGGGTGATTGACAGCTGGCCTGCCATGGTTAAGCCCCGCCTCCGGTCCCGGTGTCAGCCGTGATTGGCTGCAGCGGCCCCTGGAGGCGGACGCCGTTCCGAGCCGGGTTGTGTTTGCACCCGCCGCCGTCAAGAACGTGATGTTCCTTCTCGGGCGTCCCGGAGTAACCCCTGGAAACAGACCCTGCAAACATCGCCTTCCAAAGCCCTCGTGGGGAAACAAGGCGGCCTGGAAGAACCCGGGAACCAGGAAGAACAAAACAAGACAGTAAAAGTGAAGGTGTGAGCAACACAACACAGACTCACCTGTGGCGGGAAGGGGCATCGTAAAGGGGAGGCCGGGGGGGCAGGGGGTGGGCAAGGAGGAAGGGGTAGGGAGCAAGAACAGGGAGTAGGGAGCAAGGAGAAAGGAGGAGGAAGTAGGAAGCAAGGTATAAGGAGCAGAGGGTAGGGAGTAAGTAGCAAGGAGTAGGGAGTAAGGAACATGGAGTGGGGAGCAGGGGGTGGGAAGGGAAGAAGGGGTAGGGAGCAAGGAGCAAAGAACAGGGAGTAGGGAGCAGGAAGTAGGAAGCAAGGAATAAGGAGCAGAGGGTAGGGAGTAAGTAGCAAGGAGTAGGGAGTAAGGAACATGGAGTGGGGAGCAGGGGGTGGGAAGGGAAGAAGGGGTAGGGAGCAAGGAGCAAAGAACAGGGAGTAGGGAGCAGGAAGTAGGAAGCAAGGAATAAGGAGCAGAGGGTAGGGAGTAAGTAGCAAGGAGTTGGGAGTAAGGAACATGGAGTGGGGAGCAGGGGGTGGGAAAGGAGGAAGGGGTAGGGAGCAAGGAATAGGGGGTAGGGAGCAAAGCATTGGGAGCAGGGGGTAGGGAGTAGGTGGCAAGGAGTGGGGAGTAAGGAACATGGAGTAAGGAACATGGAGTAAGGAACAGGGACTAGGGAGCAGAGAGTAGGGAGCAAGGAGTAGGGAGCAAGGAGAAAGAAGTAGGAAGCAAGGAATAGGGAGCAGAGGGTAGAGAGTAAGTAGCAAGGAGTAGGGAGTAAGGAATATGGAGTGGGGAGCAGGGGGTAGGGAGCAAGGAGTAAGAAGCAAGGAACAGGGACTAGGAAGGAGGGAGTAGGAAGTAAGGAGCCACGAACAGGGAGTAGGGAGCAGGGAGAAAGGAGTAGGAAGTAGGAAGCAAGGAGTAGGGAGCAGGGGGTAGGGAGCAAGAAAAGAGTAGGGAGTAAGGAACAGGGGGTGGGGAGCAGGGTTACCCCCTGTAAGCAAGGAGTAAGAAGCAAGGAGTAGGGAGCAGGGGGTAGGGAGCAAGGAGTTGGGAGCAGGGAAAGGGTAGTAGCAGAGAAGGGAGCAAGGAACAGGGACTAGGGAGCAGGGAGAAAGGAGTAGGAAGTAGGAAGCAAGGAGTTGGGAGCAGGGAAAGGGGAGTAGCAGAGAAGGGAGCAAGGCAGCAAGGGAGCAGTGAGCATGGTAACATCTCCCCCTCTGCACAATACAAGCTAATTCCCAGTTGGGACGCCAGCCAGTGTGACCAGATCTACCCTCCGCTGTTATGTAAGCCGCTGCCCCAGTCCAGCTGAAGTTCTGCATCAGAGATGGGGGGGTTCTGGACCAGATAGGGGCCGTCTGATCCAGACCAGGTTCTGAAACGCCCTCCAGAGCCCATTGGTGGTAGTTTTATCAGGTTTTTTTTACAGCGCCTGGCAAAACCCAGAACCAGATTTGGCTTATGATCTGGCAGTGGCAGGGGCCCAGGACGGGGCCCAGGACGGGGCCCAGGACGGGGGCCCAGGACGGGGCCCGGGGCGGACTCAGCGGGATGGGATCTGCAGACGCCATGTTGGAGGCTCAGGAGCGCAGGAGTTCAACCAAGGAGTGAGGTCATCGACCGGGCCGGGGGGAGCATGTTAGTTGCTAGCTTACATGCTAGCCTGGCAGGGGGTCGGATGAACGGCATCCAAAGGGGGTTCTGGTCTTCATCGTCGGATCCTTGTTTTCAATGTCGTACCTCCTGGGTGTTCATGTGCAACGGCATCCTGAAGCATAAAGGTCAAAGAGAAGGAGACCCAGAACTGAACCCTGGGGGAGTTTTTGGGGGATTGGACATGTACACTTACTCTGATTAGCAGAGATACAGAACTACAAAATGTAATCCTATACAAAGGGTAACAAAGGAGGACTGGAGCCAATCGCAGGCGACCAAAGGGGCGAGAGGCGGGGCTTAGCCTGAGTGGGTCACCTGTCAATCATCCAATCATCCAATCATTCACCCTCACTCACACCGACGGACAATTTACAGTCTTCAAAGAACCTACTGGCCGGTTCGGACTGTGGTGGAGAACCCAGGGAGAACATGGAGAGAACCCAGGGAGGAGAATGTGGAGAACCCAGTCAATCACTGGAGTCACATTGAAAACCCACCTGCTTTGAGGTGCGAGTTCTGAGACAAATATCAGCTTTTGGACTGGTTTTTGGATGTTGGGAAGAAGGCGGGGAACCCGGAGAGAGTCCAGCTAGGAGACCATGTGGAGAACCCAGTTGACCCCAATGAGGAACTCCTCACTTCGCGGTGGGGCTCTGAGAGGCAGCTCTTTGAAGTTCCCTTTTGAAGTCCTTCAGGCTAGCCTCCCCGTTTGGGGTTTTGTGCCGTTCACATCTGTGCGCGGAACCCTTCGGAGAACCCAGCGGCTGCCTGATAAAGCCCCGCCAGAATTTCCGAGAGGCCCTCAGGTCACCTCCTGGAGGTGGGTTGATAACAGACGCAGGAGAACGTGCTGTGGAACGAGCACCTGCGCCCTGGAGGCCCGGCGGACGCTCAGCTGGGCACGGCGGGCGGCGGCCAACACGCCAAACAACAACAAACCCCTCGCACGATGAGCGCAGACTCCGCCCCCTCCGGGACCGCTCCCCGGGACCATACCAAATCAGGTTTATGAAGCATACAAGTGCAGCCCCCCGGACTCGTCCTCTCTGTTTATTGACATAGAGCCCAGGAGGAAGAAGGAGGACAAGAAGACGACAGCACGACGTAGCCTCGGCGCCCGGAGCTTCTCCGCCCCGGCAATAACACCGGGCCGGGTTCCACGACAACATGGTCAGGAAAGGAGGATCCGACGGAGGAAGATACGGAACGTGTGGTGCAGCTGAAGGGAGATACCGGGACACAAAGTAAGGGGGGCTGTTATTGTGTAAGAGTCAGAACAAACAAGAACATTGTAGGAACAGATAGGTGGAGGAGGGTTCCTGAGAGCCTGCTGAAGGTTCTACCCGTGGTTCTTCCGACTCGCTGCTGCCCCTGATGTGCCCGGGAGGCGTCAGGACCTCCGACACTCCGCAAACATAAGCCAGATGATGAACCGAAGAGCCGGCAGAGGTGTTAAAGACACCTGGATACAGGAGGGTATCTGATGCTAACGCTAATTACCTCCTATGCTAACGGTAAAGCGAGGCTGCTGGAAATGCAAGATGGCGTCTCCCTGAAAGCCTCTTGTTTTGCGGACGTCTCAAGTCGAACAGTTCAAGAAGTGGCGCTAGCTTCTTACGTTAGTTTCGTTGAAAGGGCCAAAGGGGGCGGGAGGTGGCACCTTCTCAGATGCTACGTTTAGCAGCCCAGAAAAGACAGGAGGCTCCTTCATGCTAACTAGCATCCCTGGCTCAGCAGGAGGATCTCCGTCGCGTTCGTAACATCGGCCATATTTTTTCCTGTTCCTGATCCCAACTTCCTGCGTCCGCCCGGGGATTTGGGAGCTGCACGCGAGGCCTCCAGGAGAACCTGGCGCGTGGAGGAACGTCCGGAAGGACGGACCAGGCACCGGAGTGTGAGAAGGTCTCATGGACATGT
>NC_141319.1:7515000-7535000 GCF_037954325.1 Fistularia commersonii | reverse complement strand
TCTGGTGTTCGGGGGGTTACGCAACGCCATGAGGAGTCCGGGGGGGTCAAAGGTCACCCGGACCAATTAACAGGAACCAAAACGAGGACGTTAATGACTTACGTAATGGAAGGAGGAGGAGCCAAAAATGATTTTAGAGAACCAGAGAAAACAGATCACGTCTTTGTTTGCTTTAGATTTATCTGTGTGTGTGTGTGTGTGTGTGTGTGTGTGTGTGTGTGTGTTTCCCAGCTCATTGTTCTGTGTGTTATTGTTGTAACAGCAGTTGAGGTGGAGGTCACGACCTTCTGGGTGGTGCAGCAGCAGAAAAGGAGGAGAAGGTTGGTGAGGTCAGAGGCGGCCATTTTTTTGGGGGGTTGGAGGAGCTTCCTCCTGCCGTGTTCTCTCACACACACACACACACACACACACACACACACACACGTTACCTGCCAGGCGCCCGGGCGCCTTGTGGCCCCGCCCCTCGCCGACACGCAGGAGAACAACAGCTCCTCCTCAGCAGGTCTTCATGAGAAAGTCCATGTGTTTTTCCTGGAGGTCCTCAGGAGGTTCACGTCGCTTCCCTGGAAGAGCAGCGAGATCCACCTGGTCCAGGTGGACCGGACCTTCTGGAACAAGGCTTCACAAGGAGTTGGACAACGTGCAGCAAAATGAATTCATGCATGAGTATAAACCCCTCCCCACACACACACACACACACACACACACACACACACACACACACACACACACTGCGGTGTCAGCGGCGAGCCAGACGCTAAGTGTGGGTCTGATGTTTGCGCTGAGATCGATGCTCTGAGATAATTATTGCTCTTCAGGGCTGCGTGATGATTCAGCAAAACACTGATCTCACTCTCACACACACACACACACACACAGACATTGAGCGTGCATGTGTGTGTGTGTGTGTGTGTGTGTTGACATTCCTCGGGTTGCCCGGTCACACTCGCTGCTCCTCCATGCCTTGCTTATGAGAGCAGTAAATGCCGTCACGGATTGCTTCTTCCTGTAATTGCTCTCCAGACTCCCTTTGCACACACACACACACACACACACACACACACACACACACACACAGATGATGGAACTGCAGTAGTGGTTCTCCTGAAGGCTCCATTAGAGTCCAGGGAGCAGATGTTCCACCCTCAGGAGAACCAGACCATTGCCATCAACAACCAGCAGCCGGTTGCCGTCGACGACCAGTCGGTGGTTGCCGTCCGCCAATCGCAGGAGGTCGCGAGGGGCAGAGCCGGGGGCGGGGCTTACCCGGAAGACCAACCTGGCTTCACGTGCGAATGTACATCTGGACAGGCCTCCCGCTCAGCTTAGCATTAGCTTAGCATGGAGGAGCGTGTTTGGACCTTCTCCACCTTCTACCTCCTGTCCCGGCAGAACCTGGAGGACAGTTCAGAACGACAGCCAGACTGTGGAATCCCGGCATCTGATTCCAGGACTTGGTTTGAACGTCTCCTGTTTTCAAGGCCCTTGAATCGAGGTCTTTAGACCCCATCGTTTACATTCAAGGACCTCCATTCAGTGACCCAGACTCAACAGTTCTCGATCCCAGGCCTTGGATTTCATGAGCTTCCATCAAGAGCATACATGTCGAGCCTCGATTGGAGCTCCTGGGACGCAAAGATCAGGATCCAAGGCCTTTGGGTTCAACGGCTCACAAACTGATTCCAGGACTTTGACGTGAAGCCTTCCGGCTCCGGGACCAGGAGACGACGAGGGGAGAAGCCGTGAGACGGGAGGAAGCTCCTGAGATGCGGGCAGATGTTTCCAGGCGATGGACCTCAGAGGTGGAGATGTTCGAGGAACCGGAGGAAGCCCGGCCCGCCCTCACGGGACGTGGAGCCGCCGTCTTCTGGAGCGAAGCCGGGTTCCCACGGAGACGGCGGAGTGTTCCGGTACGGCTCCAGAACCCGAGACCAGAATGGAACCCGGTCCCGCAGGAACCCGGGAGGAACCCGGTCCTGGCCCGGCTCCAGGATCCAGCTGCTCCTCCGACCTCCTGAAGGACATCCTGAAGAAGAACAATGGCAGAGAACAAAGCTGCGCCGGCGTTCCCAAGCAGCCGTCATCACGCCGGCGCTGACCTCGGGGACCGTTCCCACGGCAACCAGGCCTTTTCCCACAGCAACACACACACTAAACATGACATGATTTCTTTATCATATGTAATAGATCAATAGATGATCAGATGTACATATTATATACTAATATCATTTATGAATAAATCAATCATTTCTGACCATTTTAAAACATCATGTGTCCCAAGATGGACTGATGAAGGGATGAATGGAAGGATGGATTGATGGATGAATGGATGAATGGATGAATGGATAGAAGGATAAATGGATGAATGGAACAAGGGGTGGATGAATGGATAGAAGGTTGAAAGGATGAATGGAAGAATAAATGAATGAATGAATGGATGAATAGAAGGAAGGATAATGGATGAATGGCAGAATGGATGGATGAATGGAAAGAAGGATGAATGGATGAATGGAAGTATGAATGAATGAATAGAATTATGAATTAATGAATGGGTGAATGGAAGGAGGGGTGGATGAAAAGGATGAAGGTTAGAAGGTTGAAAGGATGAATGGATGGATGAATGAATGGAAGGATAATGGATGAATCGAAGATGAATGGATGAATGAATGAATGAATAGAAGGATAAATGGATTATTGGCAGAATGGACGGCTTAATGGGAGGATGGTTGAATAAATGAATGGATGGATGAATGGAAGGATGAATGAATGAGTGGATGAATGAATGAATGAATGGATGAATGAATGGGTGGATGAATGAATGGATGGATGAATGGATGAGTGGATGAGTGGATGAATGAATGAATAAATGAATGGATGGATGGATGGATGGATGGATGAATGGATGGATGAATGAATAAATGAATGGATGGATGAATGGATGAATGAATAAATGAGTGGATGAATGAATGGATGGATGGACGAATAAATGAATGGATGGATGAATGGATGAATGATGGATGGATGAATGAATGGATGAGTGTCTGGCCCGCTCAATGGCTGGACGGGTGGATGATGGATGACTGACAGGTGATTGGATGATGGAGGTTTTGGTGTTTGTGCAGGTCATTTATTTTGAAAACCTGCCAGACGCTGATGTTGTGTCTCACATCCTGCCTGAAGCTTTGCATTTTAATTTCCTTATTTTTATTTCGACAGATAATTCATTTCACCCTTTGGGTCGGAGGTGGGAGGAGCCAGAGATCCGGGAGGCGGAGCTTGACACAGAAAGGCGCCGAAAACCGTCGTCGGCGTTCCGAGATAAAACCTCCGTCGCCGCCGCCATGATCCGGTCGCTCCTCGCCGTGAGGACGGCGTGTAAGCTAATGGCGACGTGGACCCGACGCCCCCCCCGCCGCCTCGCAGTGGTTCGGCCCGACACGCAGGCCCGAGGAGCCTCTGCCAGCGGTTGAGCAGTGGTTTCTTCCGCCAAGGTTAAGTGAAAACAAAGGATGCGTCACGACTCTCGCTCTCGCTCTCTCTCTCATGCTTTTAAGCTTCTGCCGTTCGGCGGCGGCGGTGGCGGCGGCGTTCCTCGCGCTCCATCACCCCGAGGCGGCGTCCGGCGCCTCAGCCAGCCGCGGACGTGGAGGCAGGAGGTCTCGCCGCAGCCGATTCGTCGGGGAACCGGGTTTGAATGTTTGACCTATTTTCCGAGCGTCTCGGTCGGACGCGGACGCCAGACGCGTCTCTGCGGATACTTCGCTGACTCCAAGAATGTGTGGGGTTTTTTTCTTTTCTTTTGCTTTTCCATAACAGCGAAAGAAAAAGAAAAAAAAAAAAAAGCTTATTTATAGCGTTGCGTTTGCGGGCGGCGTGGAAGGGGCCGGCCCGTCGCGTGTCAGTCAGTCTGGGGTTTGAACAGCTGTCGTGATGTAATAATGTTCGTTTTGAAAAGAATAAAAGGGCTTATTATATAAAAGACGGGGGCGGCGCGGATATTTCACAGCCCGTTGGAAAGCAGACGTCCCCTGGAGGATTGGGCGGGTAACTCAGCGCCGGGCCATTAGCAGCGTCAATCATGCGCCGGTTTCTCATGGAACGGCCTGCCTCCTCCTCCTGCCGGCTCGTTAGCACCTGAGCTAGCTGCGCGTGTGTGAGCTAGTTGCGCATGTGAGCTAGGTGCTCGTGTGTGAGCTAGCTGCGCGTGTGAGCTAGCTTCTCATGTGTGAGCAAGCTGCGCGTGTGAGCTTGCTGCTCGTGTGTGAGCTAGCTGCTCGTGTGTGAGCTAGCTGCGCATGTGAGCTAGCCGCACATTGACTCCTGCATGTCGGAGCTAAGCTAAGCTATCAAACCCCTGTTGTGGCAGACCGCTGGCGCTCAGTTACAGCCGCACCTGTAGCGCTAACTAGCTTAGCCAGCTAACCTGGGGGCGGGACAGCAGGGTAGGATCCAACTTTGATTGACAGCTGTCCATCATTCAAACCATTCACACACACATAAAATTTATACATATATATAAATATACATACAGTATATATACACTGTATATATATGAATACACACACACATAAATATACTGTATAAATTATCGTATAAATAATACAGTATATCTACACACATAGATATGCATAGAGTGTATTTTGTATATACTATATATACACAATATAAATGTAGATCCAGTATATATACACTTAAATATATATATACACTGTATATATATGAATATGTACCCATATATGTATATACTGTTTATGATTTACACTGTATATACACACACACTCACATACATATATATATATAAAACATGTATTTATACTAACTATGTAATGTTTACATATGCATAAATGTACATACAGTGTGTATATAAAAATATATGAAATTTACAGTGTATATATACATATATATACACACACATACAGTGTGTGAACATGTATATATACATATATGTATGTATACTGTGCAGTCTCACACACACACACACACACATATATAGATGGTGTGTATGATGCAGTGAGCAGAGTTGAGTGTGGTCACCAGGCAGCGAGAAGGTTCACCGGGGACGGACGTCCAGCATCACAGTATCTGCAACAACAAACACACACATCTGTGTTTGGGCAGGTGCTTCGGGTCGGGGGCCATCAAACACACATCGTCCTGCGGGGCGGCTGGAAAAAAAGCAAACATGTTTTCAGGCGTGTGGAGGAACCTGGTGGAGATATCTGAGGTTCTCAGTGGACTCAGTCACACATTCATTCATTCATTCATTCATTCATTCATTCATAACCCAGGCAGGAAAACATGGAGAGAACAGAGTAAATACACAGTGTATGTAAGTGTACTGCGCGCACACACACACACACACACACACACACACACACACACAGGGTCTCCTTCCTGTCATTGTTTCCGTCTTGGTTTTTCCCGACAGTTACTTTGTCCAGGATGATGATGATGATGATGAAGATGATGGAGGAGAACATGATGAAGATGAGTGTTTTCCAGGGCTCTGAATGTGGGCGGAGCCTGACGGGTCAGGAGATGATTCAAACACACTCGTCATGACACTCGCTTTCCAACCATGTGTCACACACACACACACACACACACACACACACACGGCTGAGCCATGGAAGTGAGCGGCGTGGAGGAGGAACAGCATGGAGAACCTAAAGCTCATCAGCTGGACAACTGGAGGAAGCAGATAAAACTACAGGAAGGACAGGAGGAACACTTCCTGTCTCTGGAGGGAGGGAGGAGAAGGAGGGAGGAGAAGAAGGAGGGAGGGAGGAGAAGAAGGAGGGAGGAGAAGGAGGGAGGAGAAGAAGGAGGGAGGAGAGGAAGAAGGAGGGAGGAAGAGAGAAGGAAGGAGAGAGGAAAGGTAAACAAGGAGAGAGAGCTTCTCTTCATCACACTGAGCTGCAGGTCCAGGAAACCCCACTGAGAAGCCGTCAGGTGGTGTGTGTGTGTGTGTGTGTGTGTGTGTGTGTGTGTGTGTGTGTGTGTGTGTGTGTGGACAGCAGGTCTGCTCAGGTTCCACTGCAGGCGTGGGAAACTCTGCTGAAAAAAACGGAGAACGTGCAGGAGGAGGAACCAGAGGAACCCGCTGAGCCTCCGTCCTCTCCACCTCTGATGTTCTGCTTGTGATGGTGGAACCTGCATGTGAGAAGCTCCTCCAGGACCTCCTGCCTGCAGGACGACCAGGAACCGACTGGATGTTCTCCAACCTTCTCGTTGACAGCAGGCAAATCAGCTGCAGACTCACTGGAACACATGGACATATTAGCCGTAACGCTAACTCATTGGTGGCATTAGCCATAAAGGTAAGGCAGAGGAGGCATTAGCTGTGAAGCTAACACGGGGGAGGTATTAGCCATAAAGCTAACGCAGAGGAGGCATTAGCCGTGCAGCTGAATCAGAGGAGGCATTAGCCGTAATGCTAACGAAGAGGGGATATTAGCTGTGAAGCTGACGCAGAGGAAGCATTAGCTGTAAAGCTAATGCAGAGGAGGCATTAGCCATAAAGGTAATGCATCGGAAGCATTAGCCATAATGCTAACACAGAGGGGGTATTAGCTGTGCACCTGACACAGAGGAGGCATTAGTCAAAAAGCTAACGCGGAGGAGGAATTAGCCGTAGCGCTAACGCAGAGGGGGTATTAGCTGTGCACCTGACACAGAGGAGGCATTAGTCAAAAAGCTAACGCAGAGGAGGCATTAGCCGTAGCGCTAACGCAGAGGGGTGTTAGCCATGAAGCTGTTTTCCCGCTGCAGCTACGGCTCTTGTCGCCATCGGTCGCCATGTTTGACTGCTTTGCTGACTTGCGGTGAGCGAGGCCGTCGTCATGCCTCTGAAGGGAAAGACCAGCACTGGGTCCTCGGGTCAGGGGTCAGGGGTCAGGGGTCAGGGGTCGGGTTTGCTGGTGCTCCTCCCTCTCAGTCCTGGCGCGTTAGCATACGGAAGGAACTAGCACGCAGGCTACATCTGCTAGCATCGGCAAGAGACACCAAACTTCAGATGTGTGGAAATGGCCAAAGAAAAGTTTTAAATTGCTTTTGAGCAGAAGCTGGAGAACCTCTGGAGAACCTGGATTGAGAAGAATCCAGGAGAACCTTCTCGTGGTTCTACCTGCTGGTCCTCCTTCCCACCGCGGAACCTCCAACAGCTCCATCTGGGACAAGTCCTTCCACACAGACACATCTTCTGGTGTGTGTGTGTGTGTGTGTGTGTGTGTGTCCCTCCCTCGCACCTCGGCGGTGCAGGAGGAGTATTTTGAGCGGAAGAATGTGCTGATTGGCCGACGGTCCGGGGCCTCGCCGCCGCCGCCGCCGCAACAACAACGGGCGCATTCCTGCCGGCCGCTGACCGGCAGGGCCTGGAATGCAATTAGCACCCATTAGAGAGAGGAGGCCTGTCACACACACACACACACACACACACACACACACACACACACACACACACACACACACCGGTTATTCTCTGGACGTTCATCGCTCTGACAATAAACACTCCCCAGAATGAAATCAGCCCCTCCCTCCGCCATCTTTACTACACTTTACTGCGCTTGCCTTTGCTTCGCTCAGCTCGGCTGGAAGGAGCTCCACCAGATGTTCTGCCTCGGTTTGCGTGGAACCCTTCGGAAAACTGATCTCCGCTTTGGTCCCTGTGAGTCAGTCCGTCGCCGCACGCCGAGGGGGCGGAGCCAACGCGAGGGGCGGGGCTTAACCCACACGGGTCGGCTGTCAATCACAGGGTTGCGTCAGACTGGTGAACATCTCCTTCACAAAGAAAGAAACCACAGGGTTTGGACTGCGTGATGGAGAACATGGAGAGAACATGGACAGGAGAACATGGAGGGAACCAACAGAGAGAACCCTGGGTCTCCAGGATCTCCACCTTCCTCCCACTGTCCAAAAACAGTCAGCAGGTTCAGTGAAGACTCTCCATGGGTGGATGAGAGGGTGATGCTTGGATGTCTCCAGAGAAGATGAATGAATGAGGGAGTGAACAGAAGATGGAAGAAGAAGAAGGATGGATAAATGGAAGTCTGTTTGGAACACTGCGGCAGGAAGCATACATGTCAGCCCCAACCTGGAGGCTCAATGGATACCAGGGAGATGCTAATGGAGCTAACGTGCTAACACACACCGACCGGACAGTGTGTGTGTGTGTGTGTGTGTGTGTGTGTGTGTGTGTGTGTGTGTGTGTGTGTGTGTCCTCGGGTTTATCAGGAGACGATGGTGAAAACAAACATGTTGCCAGGAGCTGCTTGTTGTCCAAACAGACAAGAGGACAGGAGGTCAAAGGTCATGGGTGGGTTCATGAGCATCTCCATCTTTATCTCCATGAGCAGAGGCCGGTTGGTCCCCTGGTCTTCACGGAGCTCAGGACAGCGTCGGGGCCTCGAGGCCCCGTAAACAGAGAGCGAGCGGACCTCGCTTGGACCTTATCTGAAGGGTCAGGAGCAGGACCAGCAGGAGAAGGTTGCAGCTGGACGCCCTGCAGGAGGTGCTGCTGTGGAGGGTCTGGACTGGACCATCAGGGATCTGAGGATGGAAGACAGAGGAGGAGTCTGGACTACTGTGTGTTTATGTATGTTCCTTCACGTTCCTTCATGTTCCTCCATGTTCCTTCATGTTCCTCCACCTCTGGAACGTCAGGCCGTTTGTTCCGGCTCAAGGTTGGAAAACAGTCTTTCCCAGCAGGATGATGAGATCTGACGGGAACCATATGAAGCCACGTGACGACCAAGGGACGACCTCCGTTACACACACACACACACACACACACACACACACACACACACACACGTCTGAGTGGAGGGCAGCAGCAGAAGTGACACCTGCCCGCAGTTGTTAAAGAAATGAGTTAATCTGCAGGCAGAGGTCACTCAGTCACCTGAGAGGCTCCACGGCCAGGGGCCACGGATTAGTGTGTGTGTGTGTGAGATTCTCTGTGTGTGCATGCGTGTGTGTGTGTGTGTGTGTGTGTGTGTGTGTGTGTGAGTCCCCCAGACTCCACCCCCTCCATTGGATTTGTGAGGGAAGTGGTGGTGGACAGGAGGTTCTCAACACCTCTGTCCATCTTCCATCTTCCATCCATCATCCATCCATCTTCCATCCATCCATCCATCTCCTACACCAGCCCAGGGGTCGGACCCTGCCAGTGTTCTGCTTGGTGGAACCCATGTCCTGCTGGCTCACCTGTAGCCTGTAAGCTAGCTGTCTGTCTGAGGGTCCAGGCAGGAGAACCTGGAGAACCTGGAGAACCCAAACACAGAGAACACTGGGCAGAAGAACGAGCTTCATTCCCATCATTCAGGTGGAGCTCAGCGGCTTCTCGGTGGTTCTCCACAGGTTCTCCGGATCTCCAGTTCCTTCAGTCCAAGGGTCGATGGGAAGCACAGATCAGTGAAGGTCACAGAAGATCCTGGGTCCATGAAGCTCAAAGGTAAATAAAGATTGAAGGCTCATGACATCAAAAGCCACTGAAGGTGATGGTTTATCTGAGAAGGTCAGGGGTCAGTGAAGGTAACCGGCCTCAGCAGATCATAGTTCACAGGAGGTCAGAGGTCACCATGCCAGGAGGTCACCTGGCCCTCAGAAGGTCTGCTTCTGGTCCAGAGACACAGAAGGACTCCAAGTTCAGTTCAAGAGGAAATTCTTGAATTTTTCCATCCTCAGGAATCACACACACACACACACACACACACACACACACACACACACACACACACACACACACACACACACCTCTAACGGGATGATTCAGGTTGAGGAAAAGATGACGAAGCAGAAGCTGTTGTCGTCTCTCTCAGGTCGGAACCCAAATCCCGTGAGACTTCGTTGGGAAACGTGATCTCGGCAGGATGATCCCGTGGACTTCCTGCGGCGGCCATCTTGGATTTCAAAATGTTATTTTTGCAACATCTGCCCGGATGGACTTCATCCATCTCTCACTTGGTTAGAATGTATGACCTGACACGTGTGTGTGTGTGTGTGTGTGTGTGTGTGTGTGTGTGTGTGTTCAAGGTCCTCTCACTGATATTAGGATCAATTATTACCTGTCAATCACAGGCTCAGCTGTCAATCAAGACCATCCACTATTTTTGGATTGTGGAAGGAAGACGGGGAACCAGAGGAGAACCCAGGTGGAGAACATGATGAGAACCCAGGTGGAGAACATGATGAGAACCCAGGTGGAGAACCTGGAGAAAGCATCCGAGGACAACCAACCTTCTTGTCTGATGCTAGCTCCTGCTAGCTGCTAGCCCTTAGCATGTAGCATGCAAAGCGCTGAGCTCCTCATGAGGATTGGAGCTGTTTTGTTTTCCATGTTTTGCCGTGTCTGTGGTTTTGACACACACACACACACACACACACACACACACACACACACACACACACACAAGGCATGTGTTCACTGACCATAGATTCATTTCCAAACTTCCATTGTCCTCTGCGGGCTGCTGCTTGGACAGATTTCCATGTTTTGGTTTCACCCGCGCTGAATGTTCCACGCCGACCCGAACGTCTGGCCAGCGGGCCGCCTCCGGAACCGTCGGGTCTGGCGGGAAAAAAAAAGAAACCCGTGTTTGCCTTCCTTCCAGAAATGGCGAAATCGGTGCCGGCGGAGACGCCGAACCCCCCCTCCTCCCCCTCCGAACCCCCCCGCGGAAAACATGGTACATTCCGCGGGTGAAAGCTGGAAAACATGTTTCTCAGCGCCGGGGGGGGAAAGAACCGCACGCCGCGAGCGGGGCATCTAGCGGGGCATCTAGAAGGGCATCTAGCGGGGCATCTAGCGGGGCATCTAGCAGGAAGGGTTTGTCTGGAGGTGAGGAGGACCTGGAAGGTAGAAGGTGGATGGATGTCAGTGGAGGCCTTGGAGAGCTGGACCTTCACCTTCACACCTGCGTGGACAAACCATCTGAAGGAAGAAGCAGACCACACACCCCTTCGACCTGACGGGGGGAGCCAAGCTGCTGCCCCCAGGTGTGTGTGTGTGTGTGTGTGTGTGTGTGTGTGTGTGTTTTCCATGAGCTTCCTGTCTGGGTCACAACTCCCCCAAAACCAGAAGATGCTCCTCATTGAAAGATCATTGGTCGCCACGCCGCCGAGGAGAAACTGCTCGTCTGCTGCAGCTTTTGTGCAAAACCTGACGCCCCCCCGCCTGTTGCTTCCCCCTCCTGCTTCCCCCTCCTGCTTCCCCCTCTGCTTCCCCCTCTGCTTCCCCCTCTGCTTCCCCCGTCCTCCCTGCACTGCTGACGCTGCCGACGAGGAACCGTCCGTCCATCTACAGCAGATCATCCTCTGAAAAGCAAACAGGGAGAACGTGGGCTTCAGGTCTGCGGTTGGCAGCTGATACGCGTCCCAGCGTGACCTTTGGACACACACGGGACAAGCCTCACACACACACACACACACACACACACACACACACACACAGTTGGCCAAAAAGTCAGCACCGATGCTACACAGTATTCACAAAGTAGCAGGGCTGAGATTAGCTCGGTCGCGGCGGTGCTAACTCCACCCCCCTCCCTTCTGCCCCTCTCTTCTACCCCTTCTGCCCCTCCACCCCTCCGCTGCCCCCCCCACGCCCTCGTGTCTCATTCATCCGCCGCGTAGCACGGCTGCTTGTAAAGTCCTCCCACCCCGACATGACTTTAAGACTGGCACGCTAATTGAAAACAGCACTCTTCCCCCGGCTTCCTGCCTTTTAACAGCCCCGTGTGTGTGTGCGCACACACACACACACACACACTTTCCTTCACACACACACTTTCCCTCACACACACACACGAGTGCAGGTTTTTTAGCAGCTCCAAAATAACATCGTTGGCCGTGCAGTAAAACTTCTACCCGATTTAGCGTTTCATAATAGACACTCCGCCTTCGCCTTCGTCTTTGGTGCCGCCGGGTGACGGCGGCGGCGGCGGCGGCGGCGGCGGCTCGGAGAACGGAAAGAACCACAACATAGACGAGTGGAAGAGGGCTTCGGGTGACGCCGGAGGCGGAGCTAGAGTGGGTTCTAGTGGAGAACACCTGGAGGGGCGGGAAGGGACCCGGTGCTAATTAGCTTATTAGCTTAGTAGCGTTTGTTGCTAGGTAGGTAGCGTCCCAGTGGAGGAGGACGGGCGGGTGGAAGGAGGGGGGGGGCAAGAATGATGACTGTTGATGAGGAGATGATGATGCAGACAGCGAGGGGGCGGAGCTTCACAGACCACTGTTAGCTTGGGATGCGGCGCGCTACCGAGGGAGCGGCGGGGAGCGGCCGTCATTCTCACCTCCTGATGTAACCTAGGTTACACCAGGAAGTTCTGGACGTGGGAGGCGGCGATTGGTCGGTGAAGCTCCTCTCTGACCAATAGGGTGGTTTCACTTCTCCAGATCCAGGGTTCAGATGGTCCCCCCCGGGTCACGTCCTCCCCCGGCTTCCTCCTGCCGCCCCCCCGCACCGTGACGTGGTCGCACCCGCAGATCCGTCCGACCGCAGGAATGCTCGCCACGTCCCGTCGACGTTCCAGATCTTGGCAACCAACACCTGCCAGACGTGGCTGCTCCTTCTTCCAGAGGCGGTGAGTCACCTCGCAAGGAGAGGCCGACCACGTGTCCGGCCTCTTCTTGTTGACTCAGACCGTGACTCGGCGTTCGGCCGCTGACTCAGCGGTTCGCGGCTCGAAGTTCGCGGTCCAAAGTCAGGGTGGACCATCTCCGCCCCGGGAGAAGAATCTGCGCGACTTCTGGCCCGATTCATTCCCGCCCGAGCCACATTTCCGCCTTAAATCATTTGTCGTCTCGCAGATAAGGCGGTAAAGGCCGGGGCCGGCGTGTACAACTACCACGCAAATGAAGTGTAAAAGTATGCAGCAAATTTAATGTCCGGCCTCGTAGCGACAATTATAGCTGGAGGAAAATACCTGCAGCCCGCGGTAATGAGGAGCACTTAGGAGCCCGAGTCGACATTTAGCAATAATTATCCCCTTTTCTTTTTGCGTCTGAAACCGGAGCGGCCCCCCGGCCCCCCGGCCCCCCGGCCCCCCGGCCCCCCGGCCCCGCGCCTGATAGCGGTCGGCTTCGCCCCGTCCGAGATCTGGGTTTTGGAAAATTCCATTCTGCTCCAGAGGAACAATCAATGGGGTCTAGACCGGAGATTGTTCCTTCGAGCCGATGTCAGGCAACATGGCACATTAGCTTCCGTCCGACGGAGGCTAATAGCGGTTTGGCGGTCGTGTCCGCAGGCCACGCCCCCGCGACCCTCCGGAGAGCTCTCTGGTAAATGTGGCGAGACTCGGTTCTCTTCGGCAGCGACCTTCGAGGGGGAAGCGTCGGGCATACAACTGCTGTCCTCGCCTCTTCGTAGAACTCCGGATATTTACGAGGAGGAGGACGGGAAGCGGCGGCCAAAGTCGGGACGTCGATTTACAGGACATTTCAGATTAGCAGCGGAGGGAGGACATCTGGAGGACATTTCGGCCCACAGGAAGTCACCCTTCTTCCTTTGGGAGGTTTGGGGACATGATCACACATGGGCTGTTTGTTTTATTTGCATTTGATAAAGCCTGAAGGTCGTCTTACCCGCTGGCGGTGGTGACCCTGAACCAGACGCTCATCGTCCAGATGATGGGCTTCCCGGACCAGGAGGGGGGTCTCCTGAAACTGCATGGGTCGCGGAAGGCTTGACGGAGTTTAGGAGTTTAGACATGGCAGGTGGCTTCAGAGAGGTCTTGTGCCACTGCAAGGTGGGTCGCCTCCAGGCGAATAGGCTACTTACCTACTGACCGGCTAGCAAAGAGGCAACAACCTCAGAGCTGACTGACTTTAGCAGAATCCGGGGCTTCTTTTTGACTAATCAGAGTTTGAGGAGTGACGGGTTCAGGTTTGCGCAGGGGGCGAGGGGGTCCATAAGAATCTGGAAGGTGTCGCGGCTCAATCTGGCCCCGAGGCGGCCGACACCTCGGTGTTAGCATGTCTCGCTGGGCGGCGGCTGGACGCACCACCCAAACACTAGGTGGCGCGAATCCAGCATCGAATCAAAAGTGACTCGTTTGGAAGCGGGCGCTAAGAAACAGCCGACACATTAACGTGCACCGGCCGGAGGAGGTCCGACGGGAAGGCGAGATCCTCGGGAGGCCGGAGCGGCGCCGGCACGCTCCGAGGAGCGATCGCTCCCTGCTTGTTCTGGCTCGCCTCCATCCACCGAGCTGACTCACCGCCGCCGGGTCCGTCCGGGAGGAAACGGCCATACTTTCGACCCGTACTTTGCCGGCAGATTCCGTATCCAGAGACGAACATTTGAGAAATTCAGGGAATGCCGAGCGTGTCCCCGAACGTCACGGCGCCGCAAGAGCCAACTGGCCCCCGAGGGACCCGACCCCTGGCAACGGACACCGGACAAGAAGTAGAAGGGGGAACTCTCGGGCCCGTTTGTTTATTTGCTCCTTCAAAGTGGCTACTTCGTTCTTTCCTCCGAGGTGCTTTGGTGACTTCACACCCAATCCCTGCTGTCATTGGCCGGGAGGCGGAGCCTAGCCGGGAGCGGTCGTTTAAACCCAACCGGAGGATATCGTATGCTAACACACAGCAAGACGTATTTGAAAGTCGGGGAACCTGGACAGAGAAGCTTCTGGCCACTGGAATCAAACCGGCAACCTGGATGTTTCTCAGTGCCTTCGATGCTTGTAGGCTTCGAGCCTCCGAGCAAGGAACCAAAGTCCTGTAGCTCATTCTTTAGCTGTTGTAGCCAGATATTTAGCTCTGGTAGCTCTTTCTTTAGCTGTTGTAGCCAGATATTTAGCTCTGGTAGCTCATTCTTTAGCTGTTGTCGCCAGATATTTAGCTCTGGTAGCTCTTTCTTTAGCTGTTGTAGCCAGATATTTAGCTCTGGTAGCTCATTCTTTAGCTAATGTAGCCAGATATTTAGCTCTGGTAGCTCATTCTTTAGCTAATGTAGCCAGATATTTAGCTCTGGTAGCTCATCCTTTAGCTGTTGAAGCTCCTATGTTGGGTCTTGTAGTTCATCTTAAACCAGTTGCAGCCAGATATTTAGCTCTTTTAGTTCGTTTTCTAGCTGTTGCAGTTTATCCTTTAGCTCTTGTAGTTCTTCCTCCAGCTATCGTGGTCCGTCCTTTGGCTCTCTGGTCCCGTCGATGCGTTTGAATCCGAATGAAGTTTGTTTGTGGGGAAAACACACCTCCACTTCCATGAGCGATGGATGCTAACAGGTTCTGGCACCTCTGAGAACCCCATGAGTCCCAGATCCCGGGTGTTTCCCCCCCGTGAAGCTCCCTCGTAGCGCTCCGACGCGCCCTCGGACCGGACCGAGAGGACCCGCCGCCTCCTTGTCTGCAGCCTTCCTTCCTTCCCACGTCTGCCGGGTCCAGCTGGAGGTCACAGATGGATAATTTGGTAATTTCCTGCTGGGTTTCGCCGAGGCGAGCTCCATCATCCATGTCGCCGTCGGCTCCAAAGAAAAGTTTGGCAGGTCCAAATCATGATGGATCCGCGACTCGCCGGCAGAATCGGGACCTTACGTAGGAATGCGGCGCCGAAACCGATTTCTCGGGCCAAGATCTTCATCTTCTGTCACCCGTCCAGGGAGCGTCGTTCCAGCGGCCATCAGTCTCATCCACACAGAACCCAGACCTCCGTCCGCAGGGGGAGGAGCTCTTCTTGTCTTCTTTTTCTTCTGGGCCTCAAGCGGGTCGACCAACGATCTCCGGGCCGAAGCCACGAGAGGGGCCTTCGGTCTCCTCGGCTTTACCTCCGGCTCCAAAATGCATCCTTTGAATGTTCTTGACGGTTTCTTTGACGCTCCCGTTAGGCTACCTAGCGCAAAGAACCGGTTTGGGTGCTGACATCAGGGACCGGGGGCCTCCTGGAAGTTTGAGACCCCGTCCCATCTGGAGGTCACGGTGGTCCAGTCCACCGCTTCTCCTCCCAGTCCGAAGCGGCCAATCACAGCAGCCCTGGGTGAGGAACCCGGTGACCTGAAGCTCGAGGAACCGCCACCCCGTCATGAGCGTCAGGGTCGCCGGAGGGCCGACAGATTCTTCCCCTTCTTCTTGACCTCCTACCCTGGAAATCCCTTCGTCTGCTGAGCCCTTCTGGTCTGATCTCAGATCCCCGTGGGTTGCAGGATCTTCTTTGGCCTCCAAGTTCTCCACCGTGAAATCCCTTCAAACCTGCCTCTCCTCACGGCAGTCCTTCACGCCAAAGAAGAAGCACCGGCGAGCCGTGAGCAGAAGTTCACTCGGTCGATCCTGGTGTTTTCCAGACAAGGAGGCAAGACGTCTCCGCCCGGTCGGCCAGGAGGTGCGGGAGAGCCTTCAGACTCCTGGAAGCCCTTCCATCCTCCAGAAGAACTCCTTCCCTCTGGTCCAAGAGGAGCTGAACATCCGAAGCAGGTTTGATCGGGGTGGAGGAGGAACCGGCTTCTCCTGGAGCTTCTCTGGAGTCCAGTTCCATAAAGTCAGCGGACGAGGCTGAAATACCTTCAGCCTCCATCTGGGCTGATCTGCGGCGTGGTTTCTTCTTGAAGAACATTCTGGTGCATCTGCTGGATCCAGGACCTGAAGGACCAGCGAAGTCCTTGAACTTCACCCAGGAGGACCGAGTGAAACATACCTGGATGGATGGATGGATGGACTTACTGGTGCACGCGAGGCGTAGAACATGTTGAGATGTTTGGATGGTCCACCGGGAGTCGCAGTGACTTCCGTTTCAGCCGATGAGAAGCCAGAAGCAGCGGTCTGACGCTCCTCCAGATGCAGATGTTCTGTGAACTTCCACCCACAGAAGGTCCCACTTCCAGATCTGCAGAGGAGAGAAGGCTTGAGGTTGCTTGACCCACTTCCTTTCACTCACACACACACACACACACACACACACACACACACACACACACACACACACACACACACACACACACACACACACACACACAGCGTTATCGTCATGTCACATAGAGGAAGTTTGTGTGTGTGTGTGTTCTGTAGATCTTTAATGACAACTGGACTTCAGGATCATGGTGAGAGCAGATCCTCAGGTGGATGGAGATCCAACAACCCAGATCCAGATCCAGATCATTGTGATGGTCTGTGGACCATCCAGAGAGGAGCCGAGGAGAGCGGAGCTCCAGAGAAGGAGAGCGAAGCTCCAGAGAAGACCAGACCTTCTGCAGCAGTAAAACCAACCCACGACTGTAAAGTCAAATGAAAGGCGTGTAATTAAAATACTTTTCCTCCCAATTATTTATAATTTCACCCAGAAAATAAAGCATGTGACCGGGGGAAGGGCTTTTACTGTGTGTGTGTGTGTGTGTGTGTGTGTGTGTGTGTCTTCAGCAGTGGAAACCAAGCTGGACTTGATGAATGGGCCCGGTGGGGCGACGATGTGTGGGCTTCAAACATCTCAAGGACCTGGAATTAGAATTAGGATATAGTGTGTGTGTGTGTGTGTGTGTGTGTGTGTGTGTGTGTGTGTGTGTGTGTGTGTTGGGGTTCTTATCTGTGTGTGTGTTAACATGGAATCAATTAAATCAGACAAATTGCCCCATGTGTCTGCTGCAGTCATGAAGAATTTCCATACAGCTGTGTGTGTGTGTGTGTGTGTGTGTGTGTGTGTGTGTGTGTGTGTTGCTTATGCTCTATGGTCAAGGACCTAAATACTTTGTCAATCATTGCAGCATATGACAGAACTGCAATGATACACATGTATGTGTGTGACGGTGTGTGTATGAGTTTGTGTGTGTGTGTGCTTGTGTGTGTGTGTGTTTGCTTTTATGTTGTGGCAAAGGACCAATGCACTACAATCCTTGTAGTGCATGTCAACAAAACTGCACCAATATAATATATATATGTGAGTGTGTGTGTGTGTGTGTGTGTGTGTTTGCTTTTATTTCGTGGTAAAGTAACTAAATACTTTGACAAACCTTGCAGCAAATGACAACAAAACTGCATCAATAATATGTATGTGTGTGTGTGTGTGTGTGTGTGTGTGTGTGTGTGTGTGTGTGTGTGTGTCCATGCACTTCTTTATTAGCTGGTAAAGGACTTTAATACATTGGCGATATTCACAGTGCATGTCAACAAAACTGCACCAATATATTATATGTGTGTGTGTGTGTGTGTGTGTGTGTGTGTGTGTGTGTGTGTAGGGGTCGGGTGGGGCTTTTCATTGGATGCATTTCTGCCGCGTTACGTCGAGGTCAAACAGGACAGAGCGGAGCGTCGTGGAGGGGGCGGGGCTTGCACGTCACATGACCTCGCCGAAGGTCATGTGACGCTAACATCCTGTCTAACCCTCGCCGCTGGAACGGCGCCTAATATGGTTTCTCCGCTGGACTTTAAAAATGTTATCGGACCAAAGTAATCGGATTAGCCGAGTGAAAGGGGTTATTTGGTGGGCCGCGTTGAAAATACGCGGCCAATCAGACGAGAGCTGGCGGGCCGACGCCAACAGGAGGCCGCGGTCCCCACAAAGATAGCAACACCTACTCTGTCTGTGCGTGTGCGTGTGTATTTGTGTGTGTGTGTGTGCATTTTCACCCCTCACACAGTTCCCATGGTGAGAAGTTCCTGACATCCCACTGTGACACACACAAACACACACACACACACACACGCACAAACACACACACACACATTTAATAATGTGGAAAGGCTGGAGATCCCAGAGGTTTGTCGTTGTGGAGATGGACTGTTCACTGTCACTCACTGTGTGTGTGTGTGTGTGTGCGTGTGTGTGTGTGTGTGTGTGTGTGTGCACGCTTCCTCCAGGACAGGATGTGGTGCTGAGCATTGCACGTGCACACACTGTCAGAAGGAAGCTGCATGTTCCGCTTGATATGTCAAACGCCCTCTGCTGGTGGGAAGCGGTACTGCGGGAGTAACCAGCTGCAGTGTGTGTGTGTGTGTGTGTGTGTGTGTGTGTGTGTGTGTGTGTGTACCTTGCAGGGGTTTCTCCTGGTGTGCGAGGACGTTCCGTCCAAGTGAAGGTTCTGAGACCTTTGAGGAGATCCTTCTCCCAGCATCACCACCGCTGATCCTATCTCTGTTGTGATTGGCTGAGAGGCGGGTTCCCTCTGGACCAATCACAGGGCTGCATATAGAGACACCCAACCATTCACCCTGTCATTCAAACATCTGGACCATGTAAGGTCTGGTTTGGACTGAGGGAGGAACCGCACGTAGAAGCTTCTGGCTGCGAGGGGGCGGGGCTTAGCGCTGACCACCGAGCTGCTTCCAGTAACATCTAAGAAGATGCTGATGACGCCATGTTTTGAGTTTCCGCAGAAGATCCTCCTTAAAGGGGGGGGCGAGTGATGGAACCCACCAGGAGAGCCAGATCCAGGGTGAGGAATGTGGTCCTGGTCCAGGTCCCAGGGAGCAGAGGAGTATTTTCTTCTGGTACTCTACTCGCTGGGAGTACTTTGTCCTTGGAGGATCTGCATGAGGTTCCTCCTCAGTGAACTGGTGCTTCGTGGCTGCGCAGGTTAGCATGCTAATCACTAAGCAGGTTCTCTCTGTGGGTTCTCCCATGTTCTCCTGCTTGGGTTCTCCAGGTTCTCCATCCTCCTCCCACAGTCCAGTGAGAGGCTGTGATTGACAGATGTCTGGTCAGCGTTAAGGACGCTGAAGTCACCGTGCAATGGATGAACGTCCTCCTCTAAGAAGTCCAGGAGGTCTTCTTCTTCTTTTTCATTGGCGTCTCCACTGGCAGGGGGGGTCGGGTGGGACGGGATGCACCACCTTGAGACCGAACGTGAAAGCAGATAGCGGAGGAGAAGATGGAGGGGGTGGAGATGATGGAGGGGGTGGAGATGATGGAGGAGGAACCTTCGCTTGGCTACAGTTTCTCCGAGGGAGCAGCCGTTATTAGTTTTAAAAGGCCGGGGCGTTTTTAATAGACCTTTTACTTCTTGATCTCAGCGGGTTCCTGGATCCAGAGGAGGCGGGGCTTGGAGGAGAAAATGACAAGCTATTCTTATTGTTTGG